>NW_025336169.1:1809519-1875481 GCF_004798865.1 Varanus komodoensis | reverse complement strand
CCCCCCCCCCCATCCGCAATCCCTGGAGCTTTTTTCGGACAGTTGCCACAGGTAGTATTGGGTGGGTTTCAGGAACTAGCCTGGCCCACTGTTGTAGCAGCCTGCTCAGACACCTGGGTTTGCACGCCATGACAATCCATGGCAAAACAACCCAGAGTTCCTAGCCCAGCAGCAAACCACAGGCTCTGTTTCCAGGTTCTTTGTGCTTAACAAACCATCAGTTCGGTTTGCAATCACGGACCAGAATGCCAAGCCCCCAGCATGGGCTAAGGGCATGCAGCGCCTTAAATTCAAAAAGCACGTGCCGCCATGTCCATTAAAAGTGACGTTTGCTTCCTCCCGTTCAGGGGTATCTCCGTGTCCATTAGCACCAAAGGAATTTTCTCTCAGTGGAACTGACACCAAGGGGAGAATTTTCAAGGTGGATTTCAGCTGGAGAGGAAAGGTTAACTTGCTCCACAAGCTGAAGGAACCACCTGAAAAAAACATATTTATTTATCTGTTGGTTGGTTGGTTTGCTTGCAGTTGTTTGGATGAGATAATAATTGACTAGCAATGCCTTGCATCGAGTTAAAATGAACCTTAGCAAATATTTCTAAATTTTAATTTATACATATGCAAATTTTATGCAAGCATCATGCAGCTCTTTGTATGGATGAAGATCATAGGGGCCTCCTCTCAAAAGTATCATAAGTGTTGAACAACACTCCTGTTTAGATTTCTGTCCCGGCAGAGGAAGGGAAATGGGCCCCTTCAAACCTTGTTGCAATGCAGTTCCTTTCAGCCTTAGCCACCATGGGATGCTGGGAGTTTCAGGTCCACAATACCTCCAGGACTACGCATTGCTTACTCTTTTTCTACAGGTGTCTCAACAATGCACTAAGCATGTTTTTAATCCCAGCTTCCAGAGTTGGGGTTGCAAATACACGATAAATGAGCCACATGTACCTCCCTTTCTGCTTTCCCCCATAAAGCAGTATCAGTTTCGCTGTTGCCCTTCCAGAAAGAGAACAAGTTTTCTCTCCTCTCTTTCTGAAAGTAAAGCAGCATTTTATTTTATTTATGTACTTATTTAAAGTGTTTCTATGCCGTCTGTTACTAAAAAAGTCCCTGGAGGGCTTACAAGGAACAAAAACCCAAAACACCAAGAAGCATCCAAGACCACGTGTGTCGGTGTGCGTCTGTCTGTCTGTCTATCTCTACCCCAGAGCTGTTAAATCAGAGGTAAGCAAAACTGGGAGGTCTGGGGGCCGTGCTTGTTCCTGACCCACCCCCAACGAGTCTCTACCTGCTGCAGCACCAAAGCCGTCTACGTTTAGGAAAAGGCACCCGTGTTGGCGAGGAGCGAGGGGAGGGCCTGCAACGTAGACCCTTCCGGTGCGCTGCAGCCCCTCTCATGTGTTTCCGCATGGAGATGGGACTCGATCCAGGACCGCCGGGGGCTGCATGTCCCCCACCTGTGTCCACCCTGCGGCTGGTCCTCCACCTCCACCTCCTGCCCTCACTGACCCGACCCGGCGCAGCTGTGTGCTTGGAGTGGGGAGGTGGAGGCACAGCCTGGTGCGGCTGAGCTGGGCTTGGCCGTCGCAGGAAGGCCAGCCTGCATTTGGGCTGAGCCCTTCAGCGGGCAGGAGTGCCGGGAATGCCTGCCTAAGTGTGGCAGGGATCCCTCCAGGCAGAAACCAAGCAGGGAGAAGGCTGGAGCTCCTTGGTGTGCTGGCTTTCTAGGTACGGGGATTTTCGGAAACATCTGATGGGGGGGATTCTGTGATGGGAGGGATGTGCCCCCCTCCAAAGAAAGCCCAAAGAGAGTGCAATAGCCTTTCTCTGTGTGTGTATCTCTTTCTACTTGCGCGTTTCCTCCCCTGCCTCCTGTCTCTTCATGCCTGCGCCTGCACCAGAGCAGCCTGGAAGGCGATGCCGGCTGATCCTTTCCATTATCCCTGCATTGCACCATCCATCTTCCTTCCCTGCTCCCGGTTTGCCGGGGCCTGAGCGGGCTCTGGGGAGGGTCCAGGCAACAGCTGCCTTTGATCAGCCCACATCTGGGAGAGCCCGCGCAGCAGGAATGTGGCACAGTGATCAAAGGTGGGAGCCCCCTGACAGCCGAGCCCCTGTTCGTGGGGGGAGGGGAGTCTGGGGAAGGTGGCCAACCCAAACAGGCCAGCTCCACCCCCCCACCCCACCCCACCCCACCCCACCGGCTGCCCCTCCATTGGGTCTGCGTCTTCTGCAGCTGCGAGAGTGGGGCTGGAACCCACTCACGCCGTCCCGGCAAGGGCCCGTCCAGCCTCTGCAGTGCCCGGTGCGCTGGGGGCCAGTTCACAGCTCATCTGAGCCCCCTTGCGGTGCTCCGGAGATCTAGGCGGCCCGTGGGCTTCGGCAGAGGGCCATGCGGTGCCGGGTGGCTCACGGAGGCGCTTGCATGGATAGCTCGGGACCATGGTAGAGTCGGCAGGGGGCCATTGGGCCCAGCCCCCTCCTGTTGCAGGGCACTGATTTGCACCATCTTGTGCAAAAGGGGCCGCTGCAGAGGCTGGATCGCACGGCAGGGGTGGTCCGAAGCCCCCGGCAGTTAATGGATGGAGGGAATGATCGGGGGGGGGGGTGCCTGGAACCCCCCAACTCCAAGGACAAGGAGGCTGCTATGCAGAGATACGCAAAGACCAAGGCCTCTTCCATGCCCTGCCGCTCTGCAGAGCAGCCAGAGGGCCAGCTTTGGCAGGCTAATTACAGTTCCTCAGACAGGGCTGGCAGGTTGCTGAGTCCTGCCAGGATCCACTGCACCTTGCTGGTGCCAGTTTTCTCCCTTCCCCAGCCCTTGCAGCACCCCTAAACCTCCCTCCCCATCCCTGTTATGACTTGGGGCAGTTCTTTCCATGCCAGCTGTGATGGGGGTGGGGAGAGGAACACAGCAGAATCCTGGCTCTGAGCACGGGGCCCTTCTCTGTTCCTGAGTCCGGGAATCTGAGAATTCCTATGGCACGCCAGATGGAGACCCAAACCATTTAGGGGCCTTCGAAAGCAGACTGTCCAAGCCTCATCTCACACAAGAGCACCCTCTAAGAAACGGCTGCTGATCACTCCCTCGGGACCTGGTCCAGCTCAGGTGCTTCACCTGAGATTCAAGGATAAGAAGGAAGCAAGGAAACCATGTGTGTCAAAAATGATATGCAGTTTATTGGATAGGATGATGAAATACGGATGTGGATATACAGAAGTGAAGGGAAGCTCGTGCTCCCCTTATTCGTAGTTACACTGGGCCCCTGATTAGGCCAGGGATGGTCATGAGCCCCCAGAGTCGTCTGAGGGTGTGATGGATCTCTCTCCAAGCTAAGGAGAAAAGGTAACACGTCTTCCCATCAACGTTACAAAGTTCCCCCCTGCAACTGTTTCAGGGGCTGTCAATGTAAGTAGGTTCTAAGCCCCCTTCTTGGGAGGCAGGAGGCACAGCGGAGTCTTTTCAGTAAAGGAAACAGTTTCAGTTCTCAAGGCCAGAAGCAGCTCTTCTCTAATGAGTATAATTGGGGTAAGCAGCTTCAAGGCAATTCCTTCTGCTCCTGGGATAGTGAAGTGTGAGAATTTTGTTTACAGCTGATTTGGAAATTCCCTGTTTGCAGCACCAAACATGAACAGGAGCACACGGTCTTCAAACATGCCTGAATGTTTTTGAGCTTGCATTTGGAAGTTATACATACACTAAGAAATTGATACATTACAAAATGCACACACATTAGTTAATGCGCAGTAAACACACTGATTATAAAAGGGCACACTTTGAAAAATGTACCATTTAAGATCTACATTTTTAAAAGTGTGCCTTTTTTAAAAAAACACTCTTTGAAAAATTTGCATGTGCATGCATTTGTCCATGGTGGAAGAGTGGGCACTTTGAAAAACTTTTCCTGTTCAAATGAACGAAAACAAAAAGGTAAAGAAAGGAAAATGAGTCACGAACCGAAGAGGAGTGAGTCAAACAGAGCTATGAAATGTGGAGAAGGTCAGCAGGCTCATGTCTCTTTGATCCCTTCATCCCTAAACCCGGATTTTTAGTTACTGTTGCAGGTCCCACAAGGCAAAGGCAAGGCTTGGGAGCGAGGATGCATGCTGGCCATTTGTGCCAGCGAAGTGGAGTTGGGTCAGAAATAGGCGGCTGATGGGCAAGGACAAGGTCAAGCGCAGGGAGAGGGGCAGAACACTCCTGCCAGCCCGAATGTGTCACCAGGAGAGAGAAGTGCGGACTGGCAGCGACTGTCAGCGTGCGCAAGCGTGTTCAGTGGCTGGAAGGCATGGCAGGGAGACAGGCCTGGCTTTGACACAGGACACGGGAGGAGAAGGCGTCTCCCAAGCCAGCCGGATTTATGGGCAGCTCCTGTGGCTGACCCCAGAAGAGCGAAGGTTGCAGCCTCCGTTCTAGCAGGGCCTCAGGAAGTCCCTCCGTGTCCCCAGGGGGACTGTCTCCATCGAAGCAATTACCCCTTCCATCTCCCAAGAGGACAGGAGGAGCTCCATTGGAAAGAAAGGTGCTGTCAACCAACGTGCAGATGTGTACACACACATGCACAGAGAGCAGTGTGCCATGAACACTATGCACTCTCACAGGCTGTGTGGGCATTTGCCTAGCAGAGGTGGCCGGATCAGCCAAATCCAGATCGTGTGCCCGTTGCAGGGCAGCTCTGAAGTTCACCAGGCGTGGAGGAAGGTTGCGTTGAAGGATATGTCTAAAAGATGTGTGATTGTGTCAATAAAAGGTTTTTTTAAAGGTCTCACCCCAGTCTCTCCAAAGGTGAACTAAAGACAGCCATTTCCCAGGGACTAGAAGACTGGTATGTAGAGACTGTGCGGGCTGTTCTGTATTTTCCTTGCGGCTCAGTCCTGTCATCTCTGCATGGAAGTCTCCAAATTCATAGCCTCACTTGTGTTCTGTGCCCTGAAAAATCCTTCTTGCCCCGTAGCTCATGCCCCGCCTTCCATTTGCTTTTGAACATCTAGATTAAGCACCAGGGAGGTAAGAAAGGTTGAGAACCACTGGGAATCCATGTAAATTCTTGGCTGCAGCCCCTGCGCTTCCTATTCCTTGGTTTTTTCTTCCTAATCCTTGGTTTGTCCCCTTTTCTCCTCTCCCAGATGCACTTGTGGCCTTAGGCAAATTGCTTTCCTTGCTGGCTAAAGGGGTTAGGGTGGAGGCCCGGCTGGCCTTCGGAGCCCTAAATCTGAGATTTCAGGATTTTGGAGCTGGAATTCTGAATAATCCTCTGCCCTCTTCAGCA
Source organism: Varanus komodoensis (assembly GCF_004798865.1). NCBI lineage: Eukaryota > Metazoa > Chordata > Lepidosauria > Squamata > Varanidae > Varanus > Varanus komodoensis. The sequence goes on along the minus strand of NW_025336169.1, from coordinate 1,870,211 downwards.
ATTGGGATGCTGTGGAATGTACCCTTAGGAAACTAAATGAGCAGAGGGGGAAATTTGATTCAATGGGAAGAGGGATGAGTGGAGAAAATCAGCACCCTTGATAAAGGTGGGGTCAGGTTGCATGGAAATTGAGCCTTTTTTCTGTCTAAATATGCATCGAGCCATACCCCAAAGGAACAAATTCATAAAATGTGATGCATTGCTCCAGTGGGCGAAGTAGCCGGATTTGTTCTCTGGTAACAAAGTAGAAGCAAAAACAAAAATTATCGAAACAAAAACAAAAATTTAGACAACTAGGAAGGTTATTTCTCTCTTCTATGAATCAACCTTAAATTTGGGCATTAATAAAATAGACTTTTGTATTCTGAATGTCAAATTATGGTATGTGAACCGGATTGTCATGCATTTATTGTGAAAGGCAAGATAGGGAGGAAGGTTTAAGATGCTTGGACTATTAACTTAAAATCCCTTGAGCATCAGCTTCTAGGTTTTTTCCATATTTGTGACTTTTAATAACATGCCTGATGTTTTTTTGTTGGGATATTTCTGATAAAAGGGAAATACAAAGGGCAATGCAGTGCAGTGGTTAGAGTGTTGGACTGGGACTTGGGGGACCTGGGTTCAAGTCTGTGTTAACTGGGTGACTTTGGGCCAGTCACTGATCCTCAGCCTCACCTAACCTCTGGAAGAAGCATAGACATCCTATGTAACCCAAGATCAATTATATCTCTTGTACTGTTAAAGAACCTGCAAGGGAAAGTGATCCAAAGAGTCAAGGGCTGAAACTCCCCGCTAGAGCAAAGGGTTCCAACGCCGTAGTGTTGTAGTGAGGCTGGGGCTTTTGGGAATGCAGCCCTGATGCTTTTTTACTAGCAGGGACTTGACATCATCTCCCCTGCCCCTGAATGCCCCGTTCCTTTTGACTTTAGCTGCAATTCCCCCTTATGAGTTCAGTCAAACCATAAAGAATGAATTTTTTGAGCAACAACATACAGTTCTAAAGCATATAATTCTGGGCTCTCTTGGTCTGGAATGGGCAATTACGCCCAGTTTGCTTTTTGAACGACCTGCTCTTGATGGAGATGGAAATTACTAGGACTGGTTTTAAGGACTGGAGATCAAACAGCAGCCTGGATTTCTGGACTTTCCTTTGGGAAGTGACTTTGGGGACTCTCAGGAAGAGAGCCCTCCCTTCAAAATTATTATTAGTAGTAGTATTAATATTATTAGCATTTTTATTCCACCAGATAGCCAAAACTCTCTGGGTGGATTACAGCAGCACATAAAATAAAATCGAAATACAATATAAAAATAAAGAGAACAGTAAAAGCGTCATAAAAGACACACTACAAATTTTAAAAGCCAAAGCTAATATCAAGTTTAAAAAGCTACAATAGCTAACACATTGCTTGCCCACCCCTGCCGAGGGAGCACTTCATAAATACGTATGCCATCCTTTGCCAGTTTTTTTTGCTTAAAAAAAGGAGTCCATGGGATGTACATGCAATGCAGGAATATACAATCATGCCAAGATCTAGGATAGAGAGATCCATGGCAAACTTCAGTCCTTAACATTTCCCTCTCTTATGGCTGGTTGTTTGCTTCAGTCCCGTGAATCCATTTATTGGACATGATTTCCAAGTACCCAGAGAAGTCGGATGCGAGTCTTAGGCTCTGGGTAAATAGTTTCTTTTGACTCGTCTTCTGACCTCTCCCCATTTTCTTCCAGAGTTATTTTTGGAAGTAAAAGCTTTCATTTCTCCCCCCGTCCCTTCCAATATAAAAAGGGCCATTTTAGAGCTTCTGCCCACTCAACCAGAAAAACGGTGACTGCGCTGGAGCAGAATTAACCTTTAGATTTGCTAGACAAAGTGCTAAGGTCTTCTCTGCTCACCAGCTCCCTGTGATTGGCACCCTCAGCACAGGGAGCCCCCCAGGAACTGCCAACTTTTTTTAGCAGCTCTGCTCCTGTGCCTTAATGCAAATAATGAGATGCTGAGAAGGTGTGCACAAAACCTTTTCTGTTGGCTCGGTCTTCACGGTGGGTGAAGCTGCTTTGTGTGCTGCATCGCAATGTACTGGGGCTGCTGAGAAATGCACAGGAGCGTCGCCAGTGGGAAAAGCTGGCAATCCAGAAACACAAAGTATGGTGGACACATTTGCAACTGGTCTGCAAAGGTCTGATGCAGGAGTTGCTTGGCTCATTCTGATGGGGGAAGGAATGGACGGAATGAAAGAAGGCTGGAGGAAAGAGGAGGGCAGGGGAATGTCCAGGGCAGGAAGGGTCCCCAACCTATTTGGGTAGTGGGCAGATTTTTGAGAGTGTGTCATGGGCTCTGTCACAACATGGGTGTCAAGGGGGAGGAACTTCTCTGTGCATTCCTGGACCTCAATTACATTTCTGCCCTTTGCTTTCTTTTGTCCGTGTTTGTGTTTTCTCGAAGGACATGAAAGCTGGACCTCATGGCTGGTGTCACGATCACAAAGCAGGGATGCAAACTCCCGGATCTGACAGGCTTCCCTCAGGCCAAAGCAATGCTGTACCAAGGACACCTACAGTGTCCCTTCATAGGCATAAAGCCACTATGAGAGGCAGGGTGGTGTAGTGGTTAGGAATGCAGGCCTGGGGCTCAGGCGGTCTGGGCTGCAGTCCCCTCTCAGCCATGGAGCCAACTGGGTGTCTTTGGGCCGGTCACAGACTCTCAGCCCAGCCTACCTTGCAGGGTTGTTGTTGTGGGGATAAGATTGAGAGCAGCAGGAGGAAGCACTTGTAAGCTACTCGGTGTTCTTCGATCGAAATGAAACAGGGTATGAATCTAGGAAATATATAATGTGGCTTCCACAAAGCATCGGTGACCGGTTGCTGAAGACAGGGACGAAAATTGGCCAAGAGGCAGCGTTGTCACTCAGGGAAATACCGATCAGAGCTGAAGACACTAAGAGGAGCTCCGTGTGGTGTAGCAGTGGGACTGAGAACCTGGGAGATCGACCCCCCCCCCATCAGTCCCAGGCTCCCTGCATGACTCTGGGCCAGTTGCTGACTCCCTGCCCAACCTACCTCACAGGGTTCTTGTGTGGAGAAAATACAGAGAGAAGAGGATGATTTAAACTGCCTTGGATTCCTTGCAAGGAAAAGGAAGGATATAATCCATCGAAAAAAAGATCAGGCGGTGTGGAGTAGATCTCACACCCTGCTTTGCAGAAAGCCATATTTTTTAGAGGGAGAAAAAGCCATAGTTTAAGCTGTAGTTTGTTGCCAAAAATTGGCAGGAAGCAGCCATGGAACCTTTAAAATGGCACGTTTATTTATGCTCTTCTTCCCAGTTCCTTTTTCTTTTGCAGCACGGGGGCAGCAGTCGCAGAATGTCGTCATGGCCAGCCTGGGTGGGAATGGACTCTTGAACTGCCGGAAGTTGCCCGTCTTTGCTGTACAGGCGACAAGCGTAAGCAGAACCGGTGCAAGAACCAGCAGAAGAGGGGCAAATACAGTTCTTTTGTTTTGTCTGACCCAACAGAAGCTAGCAACTGTATACCAGCGGGTCTCCTGTTCCACTGCAGCTTTTCTTTTGAGCTTTATGGAAGCTCTCCATGGTGACGAACCTGCCCGGAATGGAGTTCAGCACCCTGGACAGCTCCTCCAAAGCTCAGATGCAGCAAAGCGCTCCACCAATATAGGAGCGCCAGCCTCTCCAGCTCCATTCTCTTCTCCCTTCTGTCCAATTTTACGTTTCACCCCCACCGACATTTCATGCTCACCAAGCTGTCCTCACGAAGTGGGTTTTGACTCCCACACAATTCTGTGCTGATGCTGTTTTCCACACCATCCCTTCTTTCCCTGTTTTCCCGAGTCCCAGGCATTTTATTTCTTTATTTCTTTATAACATTTTTATGCCGCCCCCATCGCAGAAAGCCTTGGGGCGGCTTATGAGGAAGATAAAGAAACATAGAACAGGATGACATTAAAAATTCAGAGTATTTTATACTGGTGTGCCATGCTTACAGACATCGATTTTTCTGCCACATTGTCCCTTTTTATGACAAAATGGAGCTTATTCCCGACTAAATGAGTTTAGCGGCAGAAGCAAACTCCATCTAACTCCCATAATCAAGTGTGCTCTTACCTGGATGAGCCCTGCCTGGCAACGGTGTCCCATGCTCTGGTAACTTCCCGATTGGATTACTGTAATGTACTCTACGTGGGGCTGCCCTTGAAGATGGTCCAGATACTTCAGTTGGTCCAGAACAGAGCAGCCAGGATATTAATGGAGACTGGCAGGTACTCACATATAACGCTGGTCCTCTACCTCTTACACTGGCTGCCAGTTGAAGTCTGGGCCCAAGTTAGGGTGCTGGTGATGACCTGTAAAGCCCTAAATGGCTTGGGACCGGGATACCTGGAGGAGCGCCTCCTTCCCTATGTGCCCTCCCGCCCCTTGAGATCTGAGGTGGCACTTCTGCTCCGGGAGCCCTCCTTGAAGGAGATCAGGAGGGTGGCCTCCTCTTTGGCGGTGCCCCATTTATGGAATACGCTCCCCAGAGAGGGCCGCCTGGTGCCGCTGCTTCATGCATTCAAAGCCACAGTCCCTATCCTGGCAAAGCCATCTTTAGTGCCCAAAAAGCAAGAGGCACCCAGAATGAATCCCCGAGCAGGCATGGAGCAGTGTGTTGAACCCGATCTGGCATTCACCTCTGGGAACTCGCCTCATGAGCACGCCTGGGGCCCACCCTTCCAGGAGAGGCCTTCTGACAGTTAGCACGACTCCTTGTTGCATGGCGATCCTCCTGTGGTGGTGACGTGTCATGGGGTCAAGAGCCAGCACTGCCTCATCTGCGTCTGAGAAGCTCCCCTGCTCCAAGCCCCCTCCAGGACGGGGGTTCAGTGATGCCATTGTACCTGGATAGATCCCACGGCAACATGATGAACTCCTGAGAGCTATTTTGCAATTTACAACAGATTCAGGACTGGAGTTGCACCTTTCCAAATGTGTGTTCAGATGGATGCATTTGCTTGTCCTTGGGCATATTACACCACAGACTAGATCAAAGCCTGAACTGGACAGTGACAAGGATGTAACAGAAACCCTTCCACCTAAAGATGTCAAAACATGAGCGCCTTCTTAGGTTTTAGAAGGCCGGGGCAAATTATGCATCTTCAGTAGAACCCCTACAACTGTTGTTCAGCTGTCTACATCCCAGATACGGGCATTGGCTGCAGAAACCAGAACTGAGTCAGTCAAAACGCGTTCTGTACAATGCCCAGTGCTGACCTTGTTTAGCCCAGCAGAACCTTTGTGACTACAGATGTGTCTGAGTTTGGTCTCAGGGCTGTACATACCCAGGACCATGGAGGCAAAGCTGAGGAGAGGGTTGCTTTTTCCGTGCAGGACATGACAAGGCCCAGAAAGATCACATACTGTGGTTGAAAGGAAGTTCTGGCACACATACAGGCTGCGGAAAAATGGTGGAGGTACCTGTGTGGTTACACATTCACATCGCACACTGATCTCAATCCGTTGGCAACCTCGCAACAAAAGGTTTGAGGAGGGTGCAGGAAAGAGGGTAGCCAGGTGGCTTGCTGAACGGCTGCTTTGACATAGAAGATAAAGTACTGACCTGACACTGAAACTATTACAGCAAAAGAATAAAATATTGCTGTTTATCCCAGCTACCTTGGCCGAGCTCAGACAGTGAGCAAGACGAAGAGGAAGAGGAGTTGGCTTCCATCAGATCTGCTCTGATAGCTACTTGCAAGGAACTAATTAAAGCAGCGTTGCTTGTCTGATCCACTGAGATGCAAACCTCAGGGTTCTCCCCTGGTGAAATGTCCTTACAATGCGCACAGGGTGGATCAGATCCATGAGAAATGGTCCTGATACGATGCAGTGATCTGGAGTACGCGTCAACTCAACTGTACCAGCAGAATGGGTACCACCACCCCATGAAACACAACAGGGGATTTGATCCATCCAGCATGAGGGGGGAGGCTCTCCGTGGCCACTAGCCTTACTGGCCATGGGCTCCCTCCTTCCCCAGAGGTGGCCTGCCTGCACACCCCAGACGCCGAGGTGCCTGGACGCTGCTCGGCAGATCCTGTGGGCAGCTGTTTGGCCGCCGTGTGTGCAGAGTGCTGGGCTGGACGGACCTTGGGCTCGATCCAGCATGGAGCTCCTTATGTTCTTAAACATTCTCATTTCTACCTTTGGCCTGGAATGAATATGCAGGTTGAGGCTGCAGCGAAATCCTTCTGACTTGCCAGTTAGAGGCGCACACTTCGCCCCGTCCCCCTGCCTGGTGCAGCACATCAGAAGCTGCCTATGGACGTGGGGCCCATTTTTAATGGGCTGCTGATATGAAGTTCTGCCATGGCTATTTTAACAAATGTCCCCAAGCGGGTTTTGTCCAAATGCTACTCCTGCTACTGTTAGCAGTAGTTCTTCTGAAGGAAGAAGTTCTTGAAATGAAATTCTCAGTCATTTTTCACCAGGATGGAGATCCTGGAGAACTAATCTCTGATAATGACCCAATTTACTCCTGTAAAGCTGGAGGTCTTCCTGTCAGAATGGAGCATAAAACTCAGAAATGTGCTCATTAATTTATTATCCACATCTAAAGGAGAGTGAGCAAGCATTTTATTTATTATCAATTATAGTTACATCCCACCTTTTTTTTCCTTTTGAGGAACTCAAGGCACTTTACATCATTCTTCTCTCTTCTCCTCTATCTTATCCCCAGAACAACAACCCTGTGAGGTAGTTTGGGCTGAGCATCTGTGCCTGGCCCAAAGTCACCCATGACTGAGCAGGAACTAGAAGCCAGATCAGCTGAGTCCCAGTGCTGTGCTCTTAACCATGACGCCACACCAGCTCTCATAGAAGTTTGCAGGAAAGTTTACAAACAGTTGACTTAGAAAGTAAGAGAGTGAAGCTTTTTGCCATTGAGAGCCTCAAAACGGAAGTCACTCATTGAATGATTGTACCGGAGGGAGATGCAACCAAGACAATCTCTCTGGACCACAAGTACTTAAAGTCTGGGATCTACATATCGTCCCATCACCATGAAGGAACTGAGGAACCACGCGCACAATGCGCAGTCTTGTGCAGATGACAAAACCAGGAACCCTTCATGAAGCACAACCACAATGTGCTTTTCCCTTCTAGTTATTCGACGCGAATATAAACTGCCCAGTGGCCAGGCATGGAATGACTGATTCCATTTCTGCTGATTTTGAATCGGTTATAAATGGTGGATATGGAATGCCAGGCACTTGGGTTATCACCAATATGGTCCAATTGCCACCATGGCTGGCCATCAGGTTGACTTCTGTGTCACACAAAAGAGCCAGCCGGGATCTCTGCTTGATCTGCGTTTGCAAAGCTGCATGGGCTACAGACCATCTTCCACCAGCCACTGATACCAAAGCTGTTGTCTCATGGATGACTTTTATGATGCTGCTTGCAGAGCTGCACGTGTCTTTTATGTATCAGTTGGGTGGGAAAAGGTGCTGATTTTCAATAAAGGGGGGGTGTCGTAATGCGGTAATTGAACTGTCAGGAGCTGGGTGGAAGGAGGAGTGAAGGAAAGCATTGGGAAGGGAGATGGTGCTTGTTTTCCTTTCAGCGAAGGTCTAGACTGAAAAATCTCTTAAGTATCTTGCTCTGAGCTTTGCAACGCAACAGGTGGATGGGGGAACAAACCGCAATTGTTTGTTTTCAGCATATGCCGACTTCACGAGTCTCCTGTCGTCTTATTTTGCAGGCTCGACCTCCCTTCCTGTGCTCCCAATTTGTTGCTCTCCTCAAGTCACACCGTGTTGCAGGCGGAATTTCTAGAACACGACTCCGTTGCGAGCCCCGGGAATCCTTTAAAAGCCAGCCACAGAGCCGAGAAAGTGAGTCAGTCTGTTAGCGTTACGGTCTCCTCTGTGGGCTGGTTATGGTCTTGTAAAACCTCCAGGCCTAGTGGGAGATTCACTCCACAGGGCTGATCATGAAGTGCACTTTATTGGGTGAATTAAACAAAGCGAGCGAGCCCGAGCGGCGTTCCGAGGAGCAGGCCGTTTCTGCGGCAGCCTCGTATTCAGAAGGCAAGCAAATCATTAGTCTATTAACAACTGCCTCTTGGCCTGTTTTCCAGCGTTTCTGAAACAAAATGCTCCTGCAGTTGGCAATGGGATCAGCCTCCAATGTTCACGCTACCCCCCATCAGCCTCGGCACCCTGTAAACCTACTGGCTTTTTGCTCCCTCACCAGGGGAGTTCTCTTGTTCATTTTTCCATGTGTGCCTGACATACGGAGCTGCTTTCTGTTTGTTTTTTACGGAAAGAAAACGGCCAACCTCATCGCTGTGTCATGCAATGGTTGGGCGAACCGCCAGTGTGTGACCTGCTGGAAAACAGGGTCCAAAGGAAACATGCCTTTTTATGAGTCAGGAAATTACAATCCGAGCCTGGGGGGGTGGCTGAGCAGGGCGTCTCCCTGGCTCTTCAAGTTACACATCATAACTTGTCTCCAGGCAGAAAGAGTGATTTAAATGGAGGGCAGGATCATGGCAGAAGAATCGCAGGAGTTGGAACGAAGCGTGCAAATACCATCTAAGACAACTCCCACTTGACCTAATAATAAAATGTCTGCAGGATCAGGGCCAAGAGTAGGCAGAGTTGGGCCTTGCTCGAGGACCCACCCCAGAGCGCCCTGGAGTTGTCCGTTTTCTTCTCCAGTTTGGTTCTTCTCCTGCTGCCTGCTCTGGCCCAGATGGTGGTGGTAGAGGAAGAAGGAACAGGAGATAGAATAAAATCGTGCAGTTGGAAGGGGCCTTGAAGGCCATCAGGTCCTTCTCAATGCAGGACTCAAGTCCCCATCTGAATGCTACCTCTTAGCTTCTGCAATTAGGCAGGATTAGGCCCTCCATGGAAGTTTTCTGCAGTCTCCTTGCTCATCGACTGCTGGTCTGTCAAGCGGGTAGGAAACATCCATGAGGAGGAGGAGGAGAAGTTGGGGGTCATGGTGGGGAGAAGGGAGCCTCATCATGGGGCCTTCTCATCTGGGATGGAGACAAAGGCACTTGCTCATCGTAAGTGATGCATTATGATACACTGGAGCATCTTTGCACACTTTCTGTTTCCACTGTGGGGCACTCATGGGGCACTGGCGTGGGAGCTGGGATGTGGGCATCAATTCTTTGATGAAGAATCAAAGGTAGCCAGACATCTTCACAGAAGTAGAGGGCTATGTAGTCATACAGTTGGAAAGGGCTGAGTCCAACCACCTGCTCAGTGCAGAACTCAGGTCTCCCATCCAGATTTCAACCCAGTCTGACCCTGCTCAGCTTCCAAGATGAGGCAGAGTCAGGCACTTCAGGCTACATCTTGGTTCTCTCTCTCACTCTCTGTCTGGATGTTCTCTGGTAGCCCAGAGAGAGGGATTGCCTGTGGCTGGAGGGAAGGCAGCAATGGGGCTCCATAGAGCGGTGCTTGGCGATCATCATCGGCATGTGCAAGATGCAGTGACCCCTCGAAGGGCAGGTGCAATCGCAAACGGCCTTTGGAGAAGTGCTGATGTTTGCAGGAAGGAGACCTTTGCTTCCTGGCCGAGGCCAAGGCTTGGTGCGACCTCTGTTACTGGGCAGCGAAACCATCTGGGACCAGCAAGCTGACGGAGCTCATGTTGGCCAAGTATTAGGGCCTGAAAGGCACTTCAGAAAACCAATTTTGCAACCTTGGGGTCAAAATTCAAGTTACTGCAATTGTGTAGTCTCTCTCGCTCTCACCCTCTGGGACTGGGGACCCTTGCAGCAGAGGGAAAAAACTTATCTTGTGACACCTGATGAGCTGACCATTGAGTTTGGACCTTTGCATGCTTATCTGCAGATCTGGTCCTGAAGACCCGATCACTCTGTGGGGGCAGGAGGGGAGAGGGTGGCTACAAACCTTGCTTCCATGCAGTGGGCACCCCCAGAAAATGTGCCAGTGGGATTCCTCGTCATTGCAGCTTTTCTTTGCAGCCGCAGGAGCATTTGATAGGAGCTGTCCGTGGTTCTGAGTGCCGCCCCCAAAACAGCTTCACCATCATGGAGCCCATGGATATTATTAATCTCTATTACTGTTATTGCATTGCTTTTATATCCCATCTTCAGAGGAACTCAAGGCAACCTGTAAAGTTCTGTCCTTACAGCGACAACCCTGTGAGTGGCTGACCCAAAGTCACCCAGTGAGCTCCATAGCTGAGTGGGAATGAGAACCCAGATCTTCTGCATCCCAGTCCATGCTCCATGTGGAGCCCTATATACCTGGACAGAAACACTGCCATGGATGAGAGATCCCACCAATACAGGAACAACCATCCTTCCTTGGTGATTTCTCCGATCCACCCACTCAGGCCATCCGCAAAGGGCTACAGAAGGGTTAAACTGGACTGCAGAGAAACTAAGCAAAGAGAAAATATAGGACAACATGCATATGTGGCTGGACAGGAAGACAATTTCAGGGATAAGCGTATCTTCTACAAAATCGCACGAAGATTATATAAAGGCTGGGGGCGCAGACAGTACTGTGACAAGCAGACTAGATCTGCCTACAGATATTTACTCTATTCTTCCCAGAATATGCTGGGAAGTGGGGAAGTTCAAGCTGGGACAAAGTGCCTGGAAGGAGAAGATGCCATTCTGCTGATTCTTCTGGGTGATGAGAAGTCAAGAACCATCCACTGGGGAAAAGGCAACAATTCAGAGGAGGAAGTGGGTGTGCATGGGGGAGGGGGCGAAATAAGATCAAGGAAAACTGGTATACCAAAATTGAAGCTATACAAGCAATATATTTTAGGAGAACAGGGATGCCAGGACCCCACCTGGCCTCCGCATCAAGGAAAGGTTCAGGTTTGGGAGGGAGTTACCAAGGAACCAAGATGATGCAGTGTGAGCGCCAGGGTCGGGAGGAATTTTGGAGGGTGAGGTGCTCTCAGTGGGCTGCTTCTGCCGGCCAGTCTGCCTTCTTGCCCCCGTGGTCCCCGGCCGTGTTGCCCCTCGCCCTCTTTCTCCTCCGTACTGCCAGCTGCTTGCTTAATGTGCGGCTGGTGTGCAAGTTGGTGGGAGCACCTGACGGGGTCCTTCTGGCCACCAGTGCTGTCATGGGCAGATCATGGCGGGAGAATGAACAGGCCATTGTGGGGAAGAGAAGCCATTCCAGGGGACTTATTTGTGGACCCCTGTCAGTGTGTGGGCCTTTGGCCAGAGCCCGATCATCCCTACCCTTGATGCAGGCTTTGCCCAGGTTTGGATTTGCTCTTTGAGAATGTGGATGCACGGATGGTTCTTGGAAGCCCACTGCCGCTGTGTGTTTTCCAAAAATGCACTCAAACCAGCCTGGATCTCCCATTTGCCCAGTTCTGTCGCAGACCCTACACTGAACAAGGGGCTGGACTGCAAAATCACCAAGATCTGAATGTGGGTTGTCACTGAAAGGTGGGTTATCATGTTATCTAAACCCAGGTGAGATAACCAGTCAGGGTGAACAACCCACCATTCACAGCCCAACAACAAACCATGGTTTCTTTGTGGTTAATGAATCCATGGCTTGTTAGAGTGCCTGGGTTCAGTGGCTCCTGTGCTGACCAGATTGGAGCCAAAATGGCGCCACAGAGAGACTAGAATTTGCGGAAGTGCATCCCAGCGTCTCTGGGGAATCCCAGTGTTGGCAGAAGTAATGCAAAACGCCCTACAGGGACAACTCTTGCCTTCTCAAAGTACAGTCTGAGGAGGAGGGGACTTCCTCACTGGCCTCCAGGAGTGATGGGGTGGTGGATAATCAAGAAAAGGTGGAAAGGCCTGCTGAGGGCAGCACGATAGGATAGGCAGTGGCTTAAACAGAGGAAGGGCCTTTTGGAGGTGAGGAGAGACTGCAGCAGTGGCTCCTTACCTGGCTCCTCGGCTGAAAAAGTCTCCCAAAGCAGCCCACAGAGTTGCCACTGGGCGTTCCCCACCAGGAGTGGGGTTAGAATGGCCCTTAAGGGCTGGGGCCCTGAAGTTTCATTTCTAACCCTGCATCTCTGGGGGCCTCCTGCCCTCCACCTCACTGTCCAGGGGCACCTGCTGACCAGAAGTGGCCCTTGCGATGTCTGTTGCATCTGGATGAGGTGGCTCATGGCCTCCATGGGCTTCATTTCTGCCACCCCCTCTCCCAGAATCTTCTTGAAACCAAATGCTCTCCTGTCTTGTAAGGACATCAGTGGGATTTGCATAGAAGATGAAATCGTTCCAAAACATGCACCCACCCAGACTTCAAAGCCTGTGTAGATCGGCACGTGCAGATATGTGCTTGTTTGGGGCCTGTGAGCCAAGCCTCAGATCTCCGTGGCACCCGGCTGTGCCCCTGGGCATGACACAAAGAAGGCAGGCCCTGCCTTGGATGCCCTCGACAGGAGGGGCTGGTGCCTGGCCTGTGGGGAGGGACGTGCCTCAGCTGGAGCTGCAGGGAGGCATCTAAAGGCATGATGGCACCTGCCCAGCCGGCATAGCTGGGTTCAGCCCCGTGCGCCGTTTCCTGGCTGGGGTTGGCATCAGCACCGGGGCTTGGGCCCTGTTGAGGGTTCTGCCCCAGGAAGGGCCCGTGGAGAAGACCTGCTTGGGCTTGCTCCTCCGCTCAGCCTGGCAAGCTGCTTGGCCAGACAGTGGAGGCAGTGCAGAGGACTGCCCTGGGCCCTCCTGCCTCTTGGCATGGCCTTCAGCCTGGTGAACTCCAGCTGCTGCAACGCCCCGGACTTCCGGTGCCTGCCAGAGGCTTTGGGCTATGCCTCCCACTGTTCTTGACTCCGATGGGAGCTGGGGGCAAAAATGTCTGAAGGACACAGGGTAGGGCGTCCCCTTTGCCCTCTAGCCACCTCCCGGTTTTCATTCACCAGACAGATCCACAATGAGGAAGCCACCGAGGAAATAGCTGGGCAGCAGGTGACGTATTCATGCACGGGCGAGAGAGAGGCCGAGAACTGGCCAAAGATATGAACTGTAGGAGCCCATGGCTAGTCAAGAGGGCACCGGACTGGCCCATGGAAAGTGAACAATAAAAAGATGGAGGGGCAGAAAGAGTTGGTGCTGGGACAGAGGAAGGGGTGGGAAGGTCCTTGGCAAACCCAGATCAAAGGCAGAAAGTCATCCAAGATAAGAGCTCTATTTATTTTTCCAGCTACTAGCGAGCTTTTGTGCCTCCTCGAGGCCCCAGGCCCAGCTTGCTGCTGCGTCTCCAGGCTGTCTCTGTTTCTTGGCCTTTCCCATCTTGGAAATGACATGTTTGTTTCATCAGTCTCTGCAGCTCAGCCAGGAAAGACTTTTTGATCTCAGTGGAAAGCCGTGTTTATACGCGACACGCTGTCAAGGTGTGGAACTCTCCCCCTGAGTTGTGGAGAGGTGTCCGTGAATCTGTGCTAGCCCTGGGAATCTCCCCGACTGGCACACAGGTTTTGAAAATCTTTGTCTACCTGTGAGCCAGTTTGTCACAAGGTGTAGGAGAGGGCACTTCAGTGTAGAAATGAAGCCCACACCTGGGGAAGGGCATCTGGGCACCTTTGGAGAAACATCGGCTGTCAGTCTGCTCTGCCTTTAGCAGGTGGGTTGTGACCCAGAAGTGGAGAACTAGTAATGTCTGAAGAGCAGACCTTCCTCATAACCATTGCTGTGGCCATGTTCAAAGGGACACACATACACACACACACACAAATCCGGCACAGGTATTTCTCCGTATCAACAAACCAGCTCTAGCAGTTTAGCCACCAGCTCCCATTGGGTTCAACTGTGAACCATAGTCCCAAACATCTGGAGAGCATCTGTTTGGCTAAAGCTGCCCTCCGGAATAAGGCTCTCGGACCTTTCATAGTTATTCGGAAGAGAGCAGACATCGCTTGCCAACCTGAAAGGTCCACTAAGGAAAAGGGGGGTCCAGTGCCGTACCAGCTCCATGTTTAGGCAGGTTCTGGGCAAGATTCTCCATAGGCTTCACTATGAGCAGTTCTTCCATAAAGCCAGTGGGTCTTGGTTGTCCATTCTAGACCAAGCTGCCGCAAAATATTTTGCATTCCACAGGGTATTTTCTGGGTCAGAAGATGCATTTCTGCCCAGCAGATTGGATTGCCGATCGGTCCGGAGGGAACAGGCGATTCTAAGCTAACAAAAAGTGGCATCCTTTTGAGCCCCAGCTCCACTGCATGGCTGGTTGCGAGCTACTGCCAGGTGCGCTATGGCTGTGCTTCGAGCACCATTTTGTTTTTCCAGAATAAGCTGAAATTTCATGGGAAGAATTGATCTAGATATGTTAGAACTTGCATTTGCCTGTGCTGTATTTGCCTGGGCACTGGTCTTCCATTCCCCTAACACAGCCCTCAAACCACTGCTTATAATTTCCTTTCCACTGCACCCAGTGTGTGTGTGTGTGTGTAGGGGGATCTTCACAGGATAATGTGCTTGGCAGGGGAAGGAAACACGACTTCTCCTGGTGGTTCTTTGGGTGTCATTTTTTCTAGCTTCATTTCCAAACCTGCAGTACACTGCTTGTTTGTTTTTGTTTTTGTTTTAAAGTAAGTTTTATTATTATTTTTCTACCAACTAACAAAAAGAAACTAAAAAACATCAATCATCAGAAACATCAGACCTACTGGGTCAGCCCGCATACTTTTTTTTTATAGTAATCCTTAAACATATTTAAATCTATGCATAGTCCCATTTCTCTAGCCAATAGTAAAAAGAGTTCCAAGTTTGACAGAAGTATGTATCCTCTTTCCCCTTCAGAGACGAAGTCAATCTGTCCATTTCGGCACAGTCCAAGATCTTTTTTAAAATCAGTTCGTTGGTAGGTGGTTCTTCACTCCTCCAATGTCGGGCAAATGCAATCCTCGCTGCAATAATTACAGTTTGTTTTTGTTTTCAATTAACATTCCCACTTAAGGCCGATCCTTCCTAGGTAAGGTCAAAGAAGCTTAAAAATACAAAACATTTAGCTTAAAAAACAAAAAGAAACATTTTCTATGCTGTCATTTTGGCTCTAAAGAGAGCCTCAATATATCATTTTAAAACTCAAAATAAAACTAGAAATCATGAGAAAAACAAGTCCATAAACCACAGACAAGTAGGGATTAAAATGGATTAAATGCCTGGTAAAAGAGGGGCAACTTGACCACCTGCCTGAGAGCCATTCACAAGGCTAACCTGGAAGTTTCACAGTTAGGGTGCTGCAACCAAGAAGGCCCTGTTCCATGTTGTGTTTTTCCTAGAGGTAAAATATAGAACAAGGTCTTTAAAATTCACCATATTACTACAAGCCAACTTCCACAAAGTTTAATGATCATTTATAGCATCAGCAAGGTTTTCTTTTCTAAAAAATAACTTAGATTTCACTTTGGCGAAGCCTCTTATGAGTTCTGTCTTCTTTCCTTCCTTTGAACCACAGTTTTGCCAAATGTGGGAGCTACTTAGTCCAGGAGGTGGATCTTTTCTACATTCACAGTGGCAATTTCTAATTTTTTCATTTTGTTCCTCATGTGCAGAGCCAAACACCAGCAAAAGGAAGTGCTTAACGATTTTCTGTCATCTTGAGAAGTGGAGATGCTGCAGCTGCAAATAAACATCATGAACAAGAAACCTTCTGCAAAGACGATTTCTTCCATGCTTTCCCCTGGACCTCGCGGTGTGTCAGAAGAGGAGTCATGCTGGATCAATCCAGGTCTAACATTCAGGTGCTACATGGGCCAACCAGACGTCTGTGGGAAACCCACAAGCAGTACATGAGTACAAGCCCTGCTGGATTCCCCAGTGACTGGAACAGAAGACAGTGGAGGTGATATTCAGTCTTGCTTATAAATCTTCCCAGTCCCTTTCTAAACCGTCCAGGTTGGTGGCCCATCATCTCTACATCTTGCGGTAGCGGATTCCGTAGCTTGTGATGTGTTGCATGAAGAAGTCTCCCCTTGATCTGTCCTGTCTCTCCCCTAATCAGCCTCCTGGAATGACCCTGTTGGGTTCTAGTATTATGGGGGAGGGAGAGAAATGCCCCCCCCTTTCCCTCCAGCTTGCATTATTCAATAGACTCTGATAGTGACCCAGCTCCAGAGAGGACTTGCGCCTTGACGTGCTAAATCGGACCGATCAGCAGCTCTGCCGTGGCTACGGAGTGGCAACTAGGTCAAATTTAGCCTGCAAATTGGACATTTTGGCTTTCTTTTAATGGTAAATGGGCAATTCTTACTTTATTTTTGCCAATGGAATAGTTGCCAACTCAAACTGGAGGCCACTGGAGGCACCACTGAAGGCCACCCCAGTGGATACGCTCAGGATAATGCGAATTAGACTCCAACACAGTGGAAGCTGTTGCTGAGGAGGGGTTGCTTGGCAAGAAACCCGGAGGGCATCAGGTTGGGGAAGGCTGGTCTTGACTCCCCCGTGCTTTGGGAAGACCCTCTTTGAAATGAAGCAGGGGACACTGTGGAGAATATGGGTCTACAGGAACAGAATCTGCAGGAACCGTGTGGGCAGAAGGATGGGGCAAAGCATGGGCTGGACAAGAGAACAGACGTTGCAGAGCTTTTGGTGTATGTGTTCACGGAGCACAGATGTAATGAATGCTAGAAGGTGTACAACACCCGAGAGCTGAATCTCCCTCTCTCTCCCTCTCCCCTCCCCATTCCCTGCTCACAATCGCTGGTGGAACGGGTGACTCACCACTTTGAAATCTGTGCAGGATGCCAGCTGAAAACAGAGGCTTTGGGCGATCAAATTGACAGATGGCGCACGGGCTGCCCTGCTAGGCACAGACTCATCCATATTCCGAGTTAAAAGAAATATTGCATTTTTTTCCAAGAGGAGCGAAGCATATTTAAAAGATAAAGGCAAAGCGAGGGTATGCGGCTCATTAATTATAGGAATAAAATCGAGGCAGAGGGCTTCAATTTGAAGGCATGTTAAAGCTGCCTAATCTTCAAAGCGATAAGAGCAGGGCAGCTCTGCCAATCCGGAGGCTGTTCCACCAGGCGGCAGTCGCGGCGCTGGAGAGCTCGGAGGGCACGGCGAAGGTCAGTCCCGCAGCCACTGGAGCAGAGAGCCCCGGGATCATCTTGAACTGATCCTGACCGGGTTCTGATGCAAAGGGGTGGGGGGGGGAGTGAAAATGCCAACATTAAGAATGCTGCCCAGACGCAGGAACTGTTTTTGCCTGCTGAAATCTCTCCCTCTCATTGGTTTCTTTTTAAGTGCTGGTTTGGACTTCCGCATTGGTGCATTCTCCTCTGGATTTCCCAGGCATCTTAGTCCAATATGGGAATGGGGGTGGGGATGCTCTTTGAGCTTGGGGGCTCTATTCTCTTTCAGAGAAGCTTGTGGGGGCTGCGTTGGGGACTGTCTGTGTAGCCAGAAACCACTGGGGCTTGGCCAAAGACAAAAGGGGAGGCCACAGAAGCGAAACCTTAGGAAAGCCATCTCAGTCTTTAAGGATAGTTGGCAAAACTCTGCATGAAGCCACCAAACTACTGGGGGTAGGTTGTGGAGGAGAGATGGCCATCTGAAGAAGCCCCGGGGGCCAGGTGGGGCACCTTCTTGCTTCTGCACTCCTGGCTTACCACCAAACTCCTCCAGCGGGCCTCTCTGCAATTAGACTGCCGTGCTTCTTGTGATTAATCCTGTAAGTGGGTGACTAATAAAGGGCTTAAGAAAAGTGCTTAATGTTCCTTAATATCACCCTTTAGAGCCATTTAATGTGGGAAGCTTCATCTGGTGGGAAGGGGAGAGAAGCATCAGCTGTAGCTTGAAACTGGAGGCTGAGGGAGAAAGATGGAGAACGGAGCGTTTTGGCTGGTGTTGGCTAAAACTGGGAGAGTTTTGCATATGGACTGGAGTGGGAGGCAACCTCACTGTTGGCCTGCAGGAGGCTGAAGCAGGCTCAGTGACTGGCTTTTGTTATTAGGGTTGTCCTGCAGGCTTTAGACGTCTGCTCGGATGCTTGCAAATTAGGGTGGTTAAGCATGTCGGCTTCTGGCTGGTGACTTAGGCTTTGCCCAAGAAAAGAACCAAAGAAGTCACCAGTTCGCACAATATTTGCATCTCCTAGAGATCCATACATCTGTATAGTGGAATATAGTGAGAGGTATAGATATAGATCTATGCAAATTTAACTCTCATATAAATTAAAACATACAATTCAACAGGTGTTGTACCTATACAGATGTTAGAGAAATCTGCAACAGTTTCAAATGAGTTTGACTTCTCTGAATTGGCTGTGGACTAGAAACCAGTCACATGTATTCTATGTACATGTGGACTGACCGTTTGAGCACCTGTGTAAATTTGCATTAATTAGTGCCAGTGAATTTGCACTAATATGAATCTGCACAAGTAGAATAAAATGCAGGTTAAAATTCAGATTCTGTGCTGAATGGACAATTGGATGAACAGTACCTGGTCATCTATCTATCAATATAAATAAATGGAATGTATTTAACAAAATTCATACCTCCCTATGCATATGGACATTTTTCAGTGCCCCATGGATTGCTACCTGCCAGGGAGCATCTAGGGAGAACAAGTATGGCCCCCATAGCCCCCAAAATTCCCCACACGCATTTTAACTCTGTCCATCCATCCCTCCATCCATGCAACTCAGGGTGGAATCAGGGAAGCCCTAATTCATTTGACTTTGCTGTGGGTGTCTCCAGCATCCCTGTGTAGGATACGTCCCACCATGGTGGAGAAGGGTGACCAGGTGACCCATGGTCCTATTCATTCTGCCTTTGCAAGTTCAGAATGTAAACACAACTGCGATGGACAATTTACCGGCCTTTGTTGCTCTTGTTCCTTATTATTTATTTAATTAGTATCATTTCTATGCCGCCCCATAACCTGAAGATTCCCCTGTATCGATCCAGAGCTGGGCTGGACAGCCCCTCAAAGAGAGGACACCTTCAAAGATGTGGCTGTCTTACGACAGCTTTCTAAAACAGAACACGGAGAGGTAGGACACCTGGTCACACAAGACTCGCTGCATCTCCCCCCAAGGTACAATAAAATGAGTGATGCTTGAGAGGAAGAGGGGAGTGTGTGTGCTTTGCAGGGACAATTAAATCCGTTCCCAGTGCCACATTTTCATTTAGGGCTCTTGCAACGGTGCCTCCTCCACCTTGAGGCTCCCGGGGGAGCAGAAAGCAAAACTCTATAAATAAAAGACCCTGGAAAAGAGATCACAAACTCTCCGGGAAAAGTTTGGGAAGCTGAGCGGAGATGAAGGGGAGCACAGGGAGGTGGGGGGGGGAGAGGGAAGGGGCAGGCGGCGGCCTGTCAGAGTGATTTAGAGTCTGTCTGAAAGGGAAACACAAGCCTTTGCATTCCGCATCACCCGCCAGAACCCCCGTAGGTTGCATTTTCACGAGTGAGGCTGGACGGTGGAAAGTGCCCCAGTGGCCCTTGGAGGGCTCAGCGGGCTGCGCGATGGGGCCGGCCGGTTTGTCTAGAGGAGGGTGGTTGAGGTACCGGTACGAGTGATGCCTCCCCGAAGTGCCGCTCAAGAGTCGGGACCAACATGGTGAGTTTGCCTGCAGGGAGCCCCATCATTCCTCCTCAATGAGCTGCTAGTGGATCAGGCAAACTTGGAACCAGCCTGCAGCATCCAGGAGCAGTGGCCCTTGCACCTGAGCACCAGAGGGGCTGAGTGCTGTCCTGTCCTGCCTCTCCTGCCCGTGCCCTGGACACCCAGGTCTGGGGCCACCATGGGAAGTCTCCCACCATGCCCCCGGCGTGCTGCACTGGGGCAGATGGGCAATTCAAGATGGCAGCTTGCAGGTCCCCACCTCCACCAGCAGGTGAGCTAGCCATAGGAAACTGCACTGGGCTGTGCTTTGCTGCACTGCATAGGAGGGGCTGCACTGGCGGTGCTTTGCTGCGTCCTCTCAGACCCGAAGTTGGTCCTGCTTTCCAGCTTGGAAATGCCTTTGCCTCAGATTTTCAGCTCTTTCCAGGGCTTCTCTTCTGGGGCAAGTTCTTTCCATCACAGACTAGGTCATGCACTCTTCCCAGAGACTCCTGGGAGCTGTAGTTCTGTGAAGGATATCTAGCACCAAGCCAACAATGTATTTATTTATTTATTTATTTATTTATTTATTTATTTTTCAATGTATATCCTGCCTTTTTCCTACAAAGGGCTCCTTTTGTAGGAAATTCCCAAGACTCTTTGAGGGAATCTAGGAAAGTTGGGAGTTGTAGGTCTAAACATCTGCAGGACCACAACAGCCATTCGCCCTTGCCTGAAATTCTAGTAGACAGGGCTGATGGGGGTTCTGGCCAAAATATTTGGAGAGCTACAGATTGGACAAAGCTGAACCGGCTCCCCCTACTGTTGGATGCAAGACACGCAGCAGCAGGGCATTCCAAGGGGCGGACGTCCAGCCTCTGCTTGAAGAATTCCAGCAATGGAAAATCCACTTCACTCTGCAGGCAGGGGGTGGTCAGGGTCCAGGACCCAACAGGACCCCAGGAAGGGCAGAGCCCAAACACGGTCTGGAGTCTAGTAGATGGGTTTGGATGCAGAGTCCGGTCAAGAAACAGGCTGTGTCAGGACGCGGAGGCCAGGGCATGGTCAGGAGTGAGCTGAAGATGGAGAGCCAGAGAGGTAAAAGAGCAGGGGGCAGTACCTGGAGCAGCAGAGGGTGCTCTGAAGTGAGGCAGCAGGGCAGAAGGCAAGGAGGCAAGGCAGGGCCAGGCCCAGCAAGGCCCAGGCAAGATGCAGGTGCTGGACCACATCACAGCAACCAAGAAGACCTGTACGGCTGAGCCTGCCACCGGAGGCAGAGCTGGCTCTTCTACAGCTCTTCTCGCAGGGATCCCAGCTAGCGCTAGTCAGGAGGCTGAGCACTCCAGCAGGGACTGGGAGGATCCTGGAGGCCATTTTGGTTCGGCCACCAGATGGAGCCCCAGAGCTGCCCAATTCCAGACAGCTTTGTACTTGATCGGTTCCACTGCGGAACTTCTCTAACCATCCACTGCAATCTTCCCATTTAAGTTGATGAAATCTAGCCCAGTTCTCTGGGGCAGCCAGCCACAGGCCTGCGCTCCACAGCAGCCCTCTCTTCACTTTGCTCTTCTCCACGGTAGACACGCCCAGGCCCTTCAACTGCTCCTGCCAGGTCCTGCTCCCCGTAGCCCATCAAGCCCTGTATTGTCCACTGGGAACCATGGTTGTCCAGGTAAGGTCTTCCAGCCTCACCTGGAGATGCTGAGGACCACACCTGGGACCTTTTGCAAGAGTGCCTGTCCTCGTGCCACTGAGCTGCAGCCGTTCCGCATCAGGCTTACCCACGCGGATGCTGTGGAAGGGCCCAAGGAGCTGAGGGATGGGTTCTTCTCATGAGAGATGTTCCCCCTCCGAACTTGGCCACCGTTCCTAGGCAGCTGCACTCTGACAGGCGAGCCAGCGCTTCCTAGCCTTCCTCCCACCAAGCCGGTGCTGTGTGTAGCCACCGGCATGATGTCGAGAATGCACTCTTCGTGAAGTGTGCCAGATTGCTTGCTCAATTGCTAATCCATCTCCATCAGAGGCAGGGGCTGTTGACAGAGGTGGGGGCGGAATGGAAGCAAAGAAGTCCATCATCCCAGCTGAAGTCTGGATGGGGGGGCGGAGAAGGAGCAAATGGCCCCAGGGAGAGAAAACACTCCACCACACGAGAGCAGGTACACTCAATAAACAGCGAATGGTAACACAAGAGCGAGCTTCAGGAAATCTATTAGATGCGGGGGACACCGGGTCACTTTCGTTGTTTCCTTTCCATTGTTGTTTTTGCTTCCAGGGAAATAGCTGAAGGTGAGGGTTACGGGAGTGCTCGCTTCTGCTGGATGCGGCACCTTTCGATGTCCTGCGTTCACAGCTAGAGTGCAACGGAGCACGCTCGCCCAGGGAGTCCCACTTCCTCTGCTTTCATGATGGACAGAAGGGGAGAGAAGGAGAGGGAAGGAGCTGCGGTGGGAGGGAAGCACAGGTGGAAGTGTCCTTTAGGACGGACGCTGGTCCTGGTGAGGTTTGCCTCTGGAAATTTGTCTTGTTTTGATGCTCAAATACTCCCACTCTGCTCAGTATTTTGGGAGGGAAGGGGGATGGGGCGGGAGGCAGGTGAGGGATGGATGAAAAAGGCTGTAGGAGGAAGCAACCAAAGGGTCCTCTTTTTTTTTTTTTAACAACAAGAAAAGTAAAAGACTTTTTAATGCACATAATTTACAAGGCTGAGAGGGGCTGGTTGGCTTGGGATGGGCAAAAAGCCCCCTCCGCCCTGGTAAAATTTCACCATGCAATCGGTTTCTCTTTTGTCCATTCCTGGGTGCTCCTGCAGGCAGGGAGTGGCATGTTAGTGAATTTTCAAAATGCAGGCACCTGTCAGGATTTACGAATCTCGACTGCTACAGCTCCTTCCGTGCCACCTTTCCCAGTACAAGTCACGTGACCGCTTCTGGCAAGAAATGCCACAAAATCTCAGGGGGGAAACAGAAATGAATGTGATCTAAATGATCAGGTAAATGATCACACCCGAAGGAGAGGCCAAAAATGCAGGCAGCTGCGTTGCTCCATTCAACAAACTTGTAGCCATTGTCCTCCCCATCAGGAATGGAGTTCTGCAAAATAAATAGGTCTTTCTTGCTCACTGGAGACCAAGCTGTTCCAAAAAACTTTGCCTTGTAACAGGGAACATTCCTCTGTGGCTGGGAAAATTCATTTCCCTGCAGCTTCTCTAAGCACTGCAGCTAAACTCAGAGGAAAGAGTAAAGTCTAGGGGAATGGCTGGGAGATGGCCTCATTTCCCCTGGCTAAGCACTGCATGTTGTCCCTGCAGACCCTGGCTCTGTCGCATCAGGCGGGTTTTTCCTGGGCTTTTTCCTATGCCCATTTTGTGGTGCTTTCTTCGTGCCTTATTGCAAGACAGGCATTTGTGCAATCAGAGCCTGAAACCCTGGATATCTAGATACTCTTCTGAGCTTGGCCGTTCCCTGGGTGCTTCATAAAAAAGCTACTAAATTCTACTTCTCTGGAACGAGCGCCCATCGGGAGATGAAAAGATCTCTTCTGGATTAGACCAAAGGTCTGCCTGGTCCATCATTCTGTTAAACAGGTAACTGGATGCCCCATTGGGAAGCCTGCAAAGTGAACATTAGTGGAATAGCATCTCCCGCCTGTGACCACTTTTCAGGGGGATGTGCTGGTATGACTCACAAGGACCCATAACTTGTAGGGAAGATGAACTTTGGGAAGATAGATGAATCGTCCACCTCAAAGGATTACATCTCCTTTAGGCTGCCGTGATGTTTCTTGCTATTAATTATGATGTCCCTTTAGCTAGATGGTGCAGAATGCATTCATCACTTAGGCTGTTAAAGCAAAATGAAGCTACAGTCCCGTAACAGCTGCCTCGTGAATGCAACCTTGCCCGCCTATGCTCAGGTGGACAATCCCATACCTACGTGATCCTCAGTTCCTTCTCTCCCACAGATGAGAGCTGGGTAAGAGGATGTTAACGCTCGTTCCAATGAACTTCTTGAAGGACCAGCTTCTCCTCGTGATCATCCCAGAGTTGCTGCGATGCTCCCCAGAATGCTCTTCCTCCTTGGTTTGTCAGGCTTCTTCTCATGCTCAGCCTCACTTAGGAAGTAAGCCAAACCAAGAGAAAGTCCACGAATGCGCGAGGAGGTCCTGTGGCACAACTGGCAACCTTCTTCGGAGGCATGTGCCGCACAATCAAAGGCTGCAAGTCATGTGTCTGGAAGAGGGATGCCCACTGGGTCTCATGGCCACAAGAAAGCAGGCCACTGTCTGGGGAGCTGAGCCCAGGGAATCCGATGGCTTCCTGCCCTGAAAATGGATTCCGCATGCGTCCCTCTCCCAGCACCTGGAAGAAGGAGGGCAAGTTATTGGAAGCCAGGGAAACGTCAGGGGAAACTTCCTGACTGTTAGAGCAGTGCGACAATGGAGCCCATGTCTAGGGAGGTGGAGGCATTCCAGAGGCAGCTGGACAGCCATCTCAGCAGGATGGTTTGACTTGAAGTCCTGCACTGAGCAGAGGGTTAGACTCTGTGGCCCTTCCAACGCCGTGACTCTATGACTGTGTGTCTCTCCGATTGTCCAGGGTTGGCTCAGCTGGAGGCATCTGTGTTGGGCAGCAGGTAAATGGCCTTTAACCCCCAAAGCTACTCAGGACGGATGGACTGTGGCTAAGACTCCGAGGAGACCGGCTCCAGGGTGCCTCTCCCTTTGGTAAGCTTCTTCTGAAACGCTGGAGCCGCTGTCACTTCGCATTAGAAGCACTGCACGCCCTCCTCAGTTAACTTCTCAGCAGACCTGTTAAGCAGAGGAATCCATGATGAGTGAGAGAAAGGAACAAGCGCCTCCTTCAGACACATCCCAGGCGATCCTGCTCATGTCCATTAGGGAAGCAAGCCTGGCTGGGATTATTCCCAGGAAGGGTTGTATGAGAAATTTATCTCAGTTCTTTTGATCAGGATTTATCTAGTCCACACCTGATGGGCCGAAGACAGACTGGGTCCCACTTGTGGCTCACAGTGTCATTCATGGAAGAAAAACAATGCATTTGAGAGTGTGCATGAAAATAGGATGCACGTTTGAAAAATGTGCACAAACAAGCTGCAGTGAATGGGAGAAGAAGGTATATGTTTCAGGGAAGAGCACAACTCATATGCAAATTCAGAGACGTATGCGCATAACTATGCAAAGATCTGCATGCAAAAATGCCAGCCAGCCAGAGCTCATGCTTCAAGCTTCAAGATGGAATTTGGAGAGCTTCACTGAACCTGAGTTTTGCAAATTCACACTTCCCTACTCCCAGGCTGGGGCCTTCAGAAAAGCTGTGATCCCCTTCAGAGAACCACAGACCTGCATACTGCGTCACAAATATTTACTTATTTTATTTATTTATTTCTAAAATTTGTATGCCATCCAATTACTTGCGTCTCTGGACGGCTTACAGCATAAATAAATTGACAACCCACTCTGGCTGCAAGTTAATAAAAATACAACAGTAAAATTCAATATTAAAACATATTAAAATATTGATTAAATAAAAAGGTCTTAACCTGGCACTGAAAAACGTATAATGACGGTGCCAGGTGGACCTCTCTGGGGAGCGCATTCCATAGTTGGGGTGCCACCGCAGAGAAGGCCCTCCTCCGGGTACTCTGTCTCCTAACAACTTTCACAGATGGTTCCCAGAGGAGGACTTCTGTTGCCAATCTCGGGGTGGGAGGGCAAATAGGGAAAAAGGCGTTCCTTTAGGTATCCTGGTCCCAAGCCATTTAGGACTTTATAGGTAATAATCAGCACCTTGAATTGAGCCCGGACTTCGAAGGGAGGCCAATGGAGCTGAAAGAGGACTGGGGTTATGTGAGAATAACAGCCAGCCAGGAACTCAGTTGTCTTCCCACCTGCACACCTTATTTGTCACCCCAGAACAACACAACAAACTACTCTGAGATTGGCAAAGTGGTCTGAGCTTTGACATCCACAGGCATTTTGTGTGTTTCTTGTTTGCGTCGATATACCCTCCTGGAAAAAGAAAGGCTGCAAGGGTGATGAGCAACCTTTTCAAACCGTGAAACAAATGCTACATAAAAAGAACATTAAGGGTGCCATAACCTTGTAACTTGGACTAAGGAGGCCCCCTGGGATTCCTTCCACAAGAAAAACAAGGTGAGATATTACAGGCTTCCAGGTGAGTGTGGGCAAGCAGGGTGGTGATGGTTGTCATTTGTCCCTGAACTGAGAGATGGAACTGGCTGGCAAAGACCTCAGCCAAAGATGCTGGACAGATAAATGGTCCAAGCCATACTAGGCAGTACTAACTCAGAGGGGATAGAGGTCTGTCTCCAGACAAGAGAGCCACATATGTTGAATTTGCCCGCCACAGAGTCCACACAGTCTGAGAAGATGGAAACGGGAAGCTCCATGGAGGCCCTTTGGGTTCCTTCCAAAATCTAAACAAGATGAGCTATTGATACAATGACACACCTGAACAATCTGAAGATCACTGAACCGGCAAGGGTGCAGGTATGTTTCACTAGTGACAAATAGAGCCAGAACAGGTGTAGCCGTTGCACAATCATAACATTAGTAGAAAACCAGCATCTGCCACACCACACGTAAACCCCTGTGGAAGGGCTCAGTGCTTTGCGGAGCGGCGATGGGATCAGACTGGTCTTTCTGACTATTTACATTAGCCCTGTGCGGAAAATTTCTAGTCTGCCATTTCTGGCAGTGTGGGGAGCAGACAGGATGGAAATTTATTCCGCAGCCGAAGAGGGGGGGAATTTTGAATCGTTTTCTAGTGGGGAGAAGAGAGAGTGTGCACTGTGCTTGCAAGGGTAGGATACAGAGAGGTCAGAATAATCTGCAATTGACTCAGAAGAGTTTGAGTTGCTAAGAATCTGCAATTCCATAGTGGACTGACTTTCCCTGAGCGGTGCAGACTGCAAGGATCTGTGCTCCATTGTCAGTATGTTACATAATGTCATGCAAATTTATGCAAATTACATTCCGCCTGTTGTGCCAAACTCTAGGCTAGCTGCAGGGCGGGCATCAGGGGCTCCCACTGGTCATCTGCAGAAGAGCATAGCCCAGTCATTGCCTAAAGCCACCAGGCCTGGCCACACCTTCTGTTTGCTCTCGCTGTCACTTCATGCATGGGCAGAGGCACCTGGAGCTGGGGTCAGACTAGATAGCCCAGGAGTCCCCTCTGACTCACTTTGTTTCTGTGTTTCTGTGTTTCATGTTTCATCTGTCCTTTCTGAATAAGGTGGCCACATATCCTCTTTTACTGAGGACTGTATACTATTTCAAGGGCTGGTTTGTCCTAGTGGGAAGATTAGGAAGATCCAGGCGAGGCTGCCCCGCACCCCAACTTAGTGGGGTTCCTCATTCAATACAGACTTTCTTTCTGGATTTAGAAGAACTATCCATGGTCCTGAAATGCATCCTTCCAATAAGCTCATCACCAGGAGCCACTCTGGATAGCTCCCATAAAGCTAAAATCAAAAGCTGCAATGAATGAGGAGCCCCACTAACTTAGAGGCTGGCAGCCTTCCCCCCCCCCTGCCCCCCGGGGGGGTGTCTGTAAGTTTTTCCAATAGATCTCTCCTGCTCTGCTTGCCATTTCTTAGCATGATTGCTGCCACCATTCTGAGCATGTTCAGTTCTGCATTTGGAGTTCAAAGTCAGCACCCAAAGGGCTCCAAAATAAAGAAGAAACAATGAAGCTCTAAGAAAACAGAACATTAGAATATTGCCCCTGTAGCTAACTAAAGAGGCATAATTTATTAAAGTAAGGTTGTTTTGCAGGTATGGAGCTTCTTGCAAATACGGATGAGAAAGAATATTCTTTGATTTGTGTTTTGCATTTAATAAGAATCAACCAAAATTTTGCAATTTTCTTCATAATCTGTATGAGAAGACCCTGTAGGGATGTGTGTGTAAATATGGGAAAAATTCTGGCCAAGTCATCCTCCCCACCTCACAAGTAAATAAGTTTCCTAAAGAAGGAGCTCCCAATGGTTCAGCCGCATGCTCAGTCCTTGCTGGGTGAGCTTGGGATTTCCCTCAAACCTTCTTGTATATCTGCAAACCTGTAGGCTCCCCCAAGAATTCTGATTCTTCCCACTTGAATGCAGAGAGGATTATTTTGGCTTGGCAGATGCTCATCTTTGTCTTTAGCAAAAAGGACATATCCAGCCCATCACCCGGACGCATTTGCAAGGAAAAGCCTTTTGCATGGCGACTTTCATGGAGAAAGCTGCCTCTTGCTTGCCCTGCTTCACTGCCAACACCAGGGGTCCCCCCTCCTACGCGAAACAGCGCACACGCTCTCTGGCACAACCAGGAGCTCTTGCCAATGTGGAGAATGTTCCCTGACCCGGCCCTCCTGTGCACTCCCACTTGTGGCTGACCCCACAGCCCAGCTGTGGCTGATGGCTTGGAGGTGAAGGTGCCACTGCACTGCAGAAGTTAAGCGAGGCTGGATCCAGGAATCTGCCGACAGGACAGACTGCCTGGAAAGAAACCTTTATAGGTTGCTCTGAGCTCAACGGGACTTCCATCCCTCCAACAGAGGATTTAAATACAGGCGTATGCAAATAGCATCTCCAAATTTCCCCCCTGTTTATTTATTATACTTGTACACCACTTTTATTCCTTCCAAGGTATACAAGATGACTTCTATAATTCTCCTCTCCATCTTATCCCCACAACAACAACCCTGTGAGGTAGGTTGAGCTGACTGTCCGTGACTGGCTCAGAGTCACCCAGTGGGCTCCATGGCTGAGTGGGGACTTGAACCCGGATCTCCTGCGTCCCAGTCCAGCACTCTAACCACTGCACCATAGTGGCTCCCATGTCTTCTTAAGGCTTATGAGCTAAATGACTTCTGCATAAGCAGTTCACACCTCCTGGAAACCGTGCGCTCCTTTCCCAGCTGTGGGCAGAGACAACTGTGAGCGGACAATCTCAACAAATTTCTCCAGGAACTGGAGAGGTTCTCCAACAGATTCTTACAGAAGGGGTCCCTCATGGCAGGAATGTTGAGCTTTTGTGCCGCCACTGCCAGTAGTAATAGCATTCAGTGGCTTTGCATTTTTCATCCTTGCCAGTGCAGCGCTGCGTACGGCTCCAAGGATTTGGTAGAACAAGCAGTATGCCAAAATCTGGCCTCCAATGCCTTGCAAGGTTACTTTGCCCTTGAAAGAGGCCTCCCTTTTTCTGCTTCTTTCTTGGGGCAATGGATAATTCTGTTTGAACTCATTTTGGTGCTGTTTCTGAGCACGTGGGTCCTTCGGTCAAATCAAGTCTGAGCTTTCCTTTGAAGCAAAATGACAAAAGGGAGGTCGTCCCACTTCGGCCATCATGAGAAAGCAAAACTCCCTGGAGAAGACCTTCATGCCAGGTGGGGTTGAAAGCAGCAGAAGAAAAGAAGACCAAGGTGGGATGGATTGACTCCACCAAGGAAGTCAGGGCCTCGGACCTGGAAGGGCTGAGCGGAGGGGCTTTCATTCCAAGGGTCGCCTTATGGTGGAATCAATGTGGAATCAATGTGGTGACACTAACAACAACAGCAAGGGTTGCTCTGTGTGTGTGTGTGTGTGTGTGTGTGTGTGTGTGTGTGTGTGTTTCATCTTTCAGTGATGAACACTGTCAGGGAGATGGGGTGACAAAGACAGACAGGACAATCGCACATACTCTCAGGCAAACCCAATTTCCCAAGAGAATTTCCCCATAATTTGAAAGTCTTCACCTTGGACATTCTTTTCAAAAGCAATGGCTTTTCCATCAGCTGAGAACAGCTGAAATGCAGGTGAATTTTTTAGTGTCTTGCTAGTTTGAAATGCACCTACTTTGGCGAAACTAAGCAGTTGCTTTCATGTAACTTGAGGAGAAATTAAGCAGGATAATTTTGCACCAACCTGGTATCCATTCTCAATGTAAGAATAGCACAGAGGAGCCCCCAGTTAATCATAATTTTGGGAGCAGTGGATTCTAATTTAGCACAAAGCAGACAAATAATAGAAATAATATTCTAACGGGATTTTTTTACAGATGCACGAGTGAGGTGGTGTATTAGACTGTAGTTAACATGTTCCAATACAGCATTTTTATTTTTTATTTTGAAAAGAACAAGTCCTTTGCGTTGAACATCCAACAGTCCCTTCCCTGTAAATTGATCAGCTGAGTTGATATAAGTCCCTGAGAGGCAGAAGATACAAGAGCGCCTTGATAAGATGTTTTAAGTGGCGGCTTGCTGTAAACATTCCCAGTGGGACTGTTAGATTAGAGTGCAGGGAAATGCCTTCCTTGTGAGTCCAGACAGGACGGGGTTTGGGGAGTGGGGAACTGTTGAAAGGGAGGGGGGCATGGGGTGGCTGGAGCGGTGGGGGCGGGGGTGTCTGATGAAGGGTTTGGCTGACAGACCCTCATGTTCACAGGCAGCGCCCGCATTGGTGCAATGAGCAAATGTGGCAAATGCACACACTCACACACACACACACACACACACAAGGGCTCTACTGCCTCGCACTGATCTGCGGGTGCACATATTTGCTGAATCCGTTCCACACGTGTGTTCACCGGATCGCCAGGCATCTCTCATTTCGGCATCTGCTCAGTGGCAGGATCTGTTCTTTCAGCAACAACCACCTCATTTTATGGAACGTTCACAGGTGTGCAACAGTGCGCCATATTTTGCTGCAGGGAGCATGAAGATGTGTAAGGCTTTGTTTGTTTGTTTACATAATCACATAATTAATTACATAATCAAGCTGCTCCTCTGGGTTGTTTACAATGGTAAATATCTCAGCGTGGCTCCCAGGAACTTTTGCACAACTGTATTTCTAGAAGGGGAAAAGAAGTCCTGCAAAGTGTAGAACCACCAGTCCATTGTGGGAGCCACCCCTCAAATTAACTGGAAACTGAGGTTATTTGAACCCATTTTGGATTTTTCTGACATCCCTCTACTGACCCCAGGAGGGGGGGTGGGGGTGAATTTATATTATTGATTCTGGCTCTAAAGTTACATTAAGCTGGACCTACAAGCCCTAAACTGGGCACGACACGGCAGGCATCTGGTCACAGTCTGTTACCCTACCGTGGACTCTACTGCATTCCTGTTTAAATGAAAATAAAGTGTGTCAGTCTATACCCAAAATGAGCATCTGCACGTTTCATGCCAGTTGGTGTTCTCTTATTTTATGATGCATGTCCATTTTTTCAGGATTCTAAGTGGCAGTCCCCCTGCTTTTTTTAAAAAAAATCCCCTCAATTCTTAGGGAAGATGCCAAAAATTTCAAAATGAAATTTCTCTCCATGTTCAGGCCAATAGAAATTCCACCCCAAACATGACCACCTCTTATTTCTAGACTGACAAATTTTGCCATGCAAACAGTCGAGGTTGCCCCAGAAGGAAATCTCATTCATGGGGCATCTGAGGTTTTTAATTCTGTTTGACTTTTGAAATGGTCTTTGATTCTCTTTATGACTTTCATATAAATTCCCTTAAGGATTGATTGAGTAAAGAGACAGTTAAAACAGGCATTACATAAATAAAAATAAAAATATGTGACAGTAACAGCAGTCCCATATCCACCCACCCATGAGGAAGTCCCATGGATAAGAATAAGTTTGAATAAGATTGCACTGCCTGTTGATTAATTGCTGTTCTTGCTAAATCCCTTTTCATTGGCAGTAAAAGGTACTCTTCCACAATAAAGTGGCTTTTTTTAAAAAAAAATGACAAACACTTAATTTAGAGGCATGCCCCTTGAAATTTTCTGCCCTATTTCACTGAGTTTCTCCAGAGAGGGGAAAAGTAACCTTCCTTCGTTCCTTCCTCTTCCTTTCTCTCAAGTGCCTCTTTCCTCTGTCTCTGCAGCTGCCAGTGCTCCTAGCAGAGCATCAGCCGTGTGGACAGGCTGCTGAGCCCGCTTTGCACCCTCCATGGGGCAGGTGTGGGTCCCCCTCCGAGGGGCAGACAGCATCCATCCTGAGCCACAACCTGTTGGCCATTTGCCCGAATGTTTCCTGCCACTGCCAGAGCTTTCCATCATTCTGCCTCATTTCCAAGGCATTTTATAGTTTATTCTTGTGGTGTCTTTGAGCTTAGCAAATCCCTGCGAGGCGGCCAAGCATGATGTGCGTGTGTTTCTTTCTTCTACCGAGAGGCAGTGTGGTGGAGTGGTTGGAGCGTTGGACTGGGACTCAGGCGATCAGCCCATGGAGCCGACTGGGTGATTCTGGGGCAGTCATGGACTCTTAGTCTAGCCTACCTCACAGGGCTGTTGTTGTGGGGATAAAATTGGAGAGCAGGCGAATCCTATAAGCCACCTTGGGAGGAAGGTTCTAACAAAAACTACAACAGCAACACACCTCTCTATTGCTCTGCAGCCTCTTTAGCTCCCTGCTGTGAAACAGTCCCAGGGGTTTCCTCCGAGTTTTCAACAGGGAGAAAAATGCAAAGTGGCGAAACTGGGAGAAGGGTCATGAGAACTTGCGGATATGGGGTGATCCGGAGTTGGCTGCAAGGCAATGAATGATTTCCTTTTTTCAGGTGATCTGCATGAGAAATGCATGGCCAGGCTTCCTTCTGGGAAAGCTGAAGAAATCTTAGTAACTCTTCCCTGGTCTGCATGAAGGGGGCTATGAATGAGCAGATTCCGTGCCCAGCAATGCTTGTTCTCTTGCAGCGCAACGCCATTGTCCGGGCTCCCTTGTGCTCCCTCTGCCTAGCTCTGCACAGCCGCCAGGCCTGCCTCCCTTCCCGCAACTCCCTTCCCCGTTCATTGTGTGCGACCCACAAGGAAAGCCTGGGGGGGGGGGGCAGTGGGCGAGGCAGCGACCTCGTGCCCGGCCTCACTGAACCCGGGCTGAGAAATGGCTCCATGTGGGTCAGGCCTGGGGCCAAAGTGAAAACCTTGGAACGGGCACCCCAACATCCGGGAAACAAGAGAGCCCTTCTGCTCCGCGGAGGACCACACTGGGGGAAATGCAAGGAGAGCAAGTCTGGAGAATGCATTCCGGATCGGATGACAGCCGCATGCCGGCTCTGCGCTTTCTTATTAGCAGAATATAAATCCACCGGCATTGCTGCGGAGAAAGGGGGAGCGCGGCGGCCCTCCTCTTCTACCTTGCAATAACGGCAAGACGCTGGCGGTGCCACCCCGGATGCCACAGTGCAGCAAAGGGGGGCCGTTTTGAAGTGCAACCCCCACAGCCTCATCCCCAGGGAGAACTCCAAAACTGCAGCATCCAAGTGAAGCCAGCAGGAAAAACCAGTAGCGTGGCTGAGTTCATCGTGGTTAGAATTTGGATAGTTTTAATTGTAAAGCCCCAGATAGTTTAGGATCCAGCTGTCTAAGGAGCTGCATGGTTTCCCATGAATCGATCTGGTTTTTGGAATCTGCAGAAGATGGCCTGTTGAGGACTCCAGGAGCTGTGGGGTCCCTTTTATTGCAAATACAGCAATCATTTTCATCTTGTTTTCACTGTAAGACTGTCCTGAGACGGTAGCAGCTGGACGGTATACAAAACTCTTAAATAAAACAAATTAATATAATAATAATATCCCAACTTTTCCCCTCTTTCAAGAAGGCTAAAGCAGTTTCTACTGTCCTCTACTCTTCTCTTTGTCACAACAACCCTGTGAGGTAGCTTCAGTCGAGAGTCCATGACTGGCCTGAAGACACCCGGTGAACTTCATGTCTGAGTGGAGACTTGGACCCAGAGCTCTGAAGTCTAGATCCAGCCTGCTCACCACTACACCGCACTCTCTCTTGCTTCACTTTCAGACTGTGGAAGGCACACCAGCAGGAATTGCAGTGGGACCCAGCTGTCATGGTTTTTGGAACAGGGGTGAAGATGGCTCTTCCTAATTTAGGTTTTTAAAGTTTCAGGGCACAATCCTATGCCTGTTCCGACTGATTAAAGGCTACAACCCCCAGCTGGCTGGAGCATTCTGGGAGCTCTAGGCCATTTCTTCCATCTAAGCTGGCATGAAATTGCCTCTTGAATGCTTTTAATGAAAACTTGTATTATGGATTTATTGTTTTTAATGGTTGTACACCACTTGGATGGCTTTTAAGGGAGCAAGGAGGTTGGTGATCATTAAATAATAAATTTGGAGGCTGTCTGGGAGACCTGGGAGAAGACAAGCAAGCTGAAACAAGACAAAATATCCGGACCAAACGGAAGTGGTATTAAGTGAGAATTCCGCCAGGCTGGATGAAGGTTTTGTCTGATCTCATGTCTGAACTACTGTCAGAGCAGCTGAAGCACAGGTTAAAATACTATGATTCAAGTTTCTCTTTTAAGAAATAGTTTCTCTTGGCCCCTGCAACTCCAAGGGTGGAGTTTCTTCTGCTGCAAACATTATCACTGGTTACACAGGTGCTGTTAGAATCTGGAAGTTCCTTTTCCCAACTTCCCATGGGTTCAGAAATGGTGGAATCTCTCAGTTTCAGTTTCTCTCAGTTCCTCATTTTCCTAGTCGTGAGTTCAGTTTGTCTCCCGGCTTGCGAATTTCGTCATGAGCAAAGAAATCCATCAGCATATTTGCACACATTCTGCATTTTCTGCATTTTGGTATGCTTTTTTTGCCTAATACATGCATTTTAGAAACATAGAAACAGAGCGAGTCAGAAGGGGTCTCCTGGGCCATCTAGTCTGACCCCTGGCTCCAGCCGGCTCCGCTCACGACATGCCCACAAACATTTTTCCTAACAGAACCTCCCTTAGCAGATACATCTCTGTGTGTCTTTTTTAACTGAAGAACTTCACGCCAGAATTTGGATTTGTGAAGATTTCAAAGTAGGACTGGATTTCCATGCTCATGGGGGCTGGGACTGGGATGTGGGAGGAATCCTTTGCGGGTGGAAATTTTTTGGGTTCCCTTGGCTTGGCTCCCTGGACTCCAGTCCACTTTACAGTAGCCCTGAACCTGAGTTCCTGCCACTCCAAGCATCTCCTCTGGCCATGGAGCTTCCTTTGGTGGGCTGCTTTTTAACTGGAGATGACATGGATTGAAACTGGGATTTTACGCGTGGGACGTCTTTCCCACAGCTGCAGAATCAGGGGCTCTGCCATGGAGCAAGCTTCCTTCTGGAGCAGCTGGACAAAAGCCAGAAGACATAATAATCATGCATGGGGACGAGAGAGATTTCTTCCAAACATAGATCCTGTTCCATGCTATGTTGTGAGCTGTCCAGATAGCCCATTGTTAACGGGGCAACATGCAAGTCAAATAAATAAAATAAGATGATATATGAATATAAGAAGAACTGTGCTGGAACAGGGCCCATTTACTTCCCTGTTCTGTTCCCAAATTCGCTAACCAGCCACTCCTGGGTAACCTATAAGCAGGGTATGACTCTCCCACCCATGTTTCCCAGCATTTTGCCTCTGATACTGGGGTAGGGGGGTCACATCTAGTCTTCAGGATGAATCTCCTCTTCCTCAGTAACTTTGCCCTACCTTCTTTTAAAGCCTCCCCATGGCAGCAGATTCCATTGTTTAACGATACACCATGCAAAGACGCCCTTAATTTCTCACCAAGGAATGACCCCACTGGGCTCCTGTATCAAGAGGGAGGGCGAAAAAGTGTCGCTCTTGTTCCTCCCACACAATGCACAACCCTTTGCATTCCACGCATGTCTCCCCTCACGCACCGTTTTTCTAAGCTGCACAGTCCCCGTTGTTGCCACCTTTCCTCTCCGGGGAGTCGCTCCAGCAAAACCCAACCAAAGGGAAAGCTTTTGATGGGTCCCAGTGGTGATGCTCTTTGGCTGGTTGCCACGGCTTACGAAGAGGCCACGTCAGCTGCCAAGGACTCGGTGGGCACAGCAGATGTCTGTCCAACTCTCTCCCTCGATCAATCCCCTGCCCACTTTTCCACCTTCGTTCCAGCAACAGTGGCGTGCATTATTCAGCTCTCGCTTCATCAAGGGACTTCCCGGGTCTCGATGAATCAATTAATAAGCATTTCCCATCAAGTCCTGCCACCGATCCGTGGAGAGATTGGCCAGAGCAAAGCCCACAACATGAATAGAAAGGGGTGGTGAACTTAGGACAGCTTGGAGATCTCCTTAGTCCAAGTCTGGTTAGGTGGATGCTGAGATTGGAACCAAGTGTTGGTTTATGCTATGCTGTTCTGGGCTATTTCAGAAGCTTTATATACTACTTTTCATTTCATTTCTTAAAAACAAGCAAACAGCAGGTTTGATGACTGCTGTCTACTTAGCCCAAAAACAGTCCATCTGCCTAGATATCTCTGGGAAGACATCAGGGTGGTGAATTCATGACGGTGAGCCAAAAATACTGCCCTGGAGATTGAACCATTATTCAAGGGCAGATGAAAGGGTTATAACTTTTAAAGGAGGCAGCATTTTTAAGAAATGCAAGGTAGCTGAGGATTTTCTATGTCTCTCCCTCCCCACTTTTTATTTTATTTTATTTTATATTTTATTTTATTTCATTTACTAAAGAGGAAAAATGCAGGTTGGGCCTATTTTTCCTTAAGGCACAAAGGTGAGGAAGAAGAGGAGAAAACAAGCTCTTGGAAGCCTTGCATTAAAAGTAAGACCCCCCAAAAATTCTTAGACCCCTGCAGGCTGAAATCACCCAGCTCCATTTTGTAGGGAATACATGGCCTTGTGAATGCCAGGCAAGTGTTAATTCAGCCTGGCATTCATTAAAAAAGCACAGGATGGTGATTACAGGTGTGGAAATTTGGATAAAAGCCTAGACCAAGTGGCAAGGGGACAGATAAATGTTAGGGGGAAATGGAGCATTAACGACCTGTGCATTTTATTCCCCACCTTCTTTTTACCCACTCCTATCATCCCAATAGAAGCTTGATTGCTGGAGAAGGAGAGCCTCTGTCGGGAAGGAGAGCTTTCCACCTGTCATGGAGAATGCCTTGGAGCGAAGCCAAGAGGAGAGCCAGAAATGCTTGCAGATTTACTCAGCCGGCAAGCTTCTTCCCGTGTCAGGTGCAGCGGCACAACATGCCATCGGTGAAACAGAAGAAACACCATGTTGCTTGTGCAATGGGTGTGCAATAGGCACACTCATACTCAGGACCAGTAGTCACTGGTAACCTCACGAATTTCCCCAGTCCCCTTTTAACGCTGTCCAAATGGGTGCCCATCAAGTACACCTTGTGGATGTGACTCCCATAATTTAACTCTGTACCATGGGAAGAAATCCTTCCTTTTCCCTGTCCTGAATTTCCCACCAGTCGGTTTCATGGGATGACCCCTTTGGGTTCGAGTTTCACCTGAGAGGGAGGAACAAGCCTTCCTATCTACTTTCTCTGCACTGTGCATAATTTTGAACACTTCTATCATGTCTCCCTTCAGTTGCCTTTTTTCTGAGCAGCATTTTTCATAAACTTGATCAGGAAGCATTTGCAATTAAAATATATTAATAATCTTTATGTGGGAGACTATAAAATCATCCTTCCAGAGGGCTTTGAGCACTGAGCTCAGCCAGGTTTGGAAAACTGAATTATGGCTGTGGCCTCTTCCTCTTCCTCTCCTCTCGTTTCCTATTTGCACTGCATCTTTAACAACTGGATGGCACAACATGGTCCTTTCCATGCTGGCAGTGGTTGTATCTATTGAATTAGCCTGTTGTACAAAATGGGTGAGAATTTTGCTTAGTTCAATTTCTTTTTTTTAATGTACAATCACCAAAAATGCACCTTAAAAATAAACTGGAGAAAGGGAACTTGAGTCAGGGCACAGTCCAAGAACAGAGAAGAATCAGATTTTACTTAGGGCTGTCCGGGGCACAATGGGTGTTGCAGGCCGTTTTGCTGTCTAAACATACATAGGATTGTCCCATAAAAATATTTTGTGGGCTTCTAGTGTTTCCCCATCATATCATCTGCACTCCCCCGGCACACGAAAAGTCCCCCAAGTCTGGTGCCATTTCCTACTTCTCTCAGGCCATCTTGCATAACACGTGAGCCAAGCAAGCAGAATAGATACATTTCAAAGGACAAAGGCATTTTGGTCCACGGGGCGGGGGGAAACTGTCCCCTTCTCCGCTCTCTTACAACAGCTCTTCTTGGCTGATTCCCAACAGATGTTGCCCTAATGAGCAACCATTTAATCTCGGTTCCTTAATATAGTGCTGGTATGATAAGTCTGAAACGGCTGTCATCATGACGGGAAGGAAGATCTGGTCATTGTCCTGGCCCTGGACGGTCCTCTCACGGCGATGATCATGTGAAAAGCAAGGTGTTCATTTGCTCTGCTCCGTTTTCTGTTCCTCTCCTCCTGCCCTCTCAGGATTAAAATACTCCACTCCCTGAAACAGCCAAGATAAGCTCCATAGAAGCATTTGGCCTTTGTATGTGAGGGCTGAAAGTGGGGAGGAATCGAGGGCGTGTGGAGGGGGAATGCCCGGGTTTCTGAAGGCCCTTGGGCAAGATGCCCTCAATGGGGCTCAAGGACCATGAAGATGGCAAACATTTCCAGGCCAAAGCTCCCTGGGTCTCCGGTCTGAAAAGGTTGATCGAAAAGGCTACGTGCAAACAAAAACAACCCAAGCCATGCTCTGTAAAAATCCCACAGATTAGTTATACTGACCAATGCCTGGAACTAGAGACGGGGTCTTAACCAGGTGTCCAAAGGATGACAGCATTAGGACCAAGAGGGCATCACTAGGCAGGAAGTTGCAAAATCGGGGCAGCTACCAAGAAGGCCTTTCTCCCTTTTGGCCGTCCTCTCAACCTCCCTTGGAGGAATCACCTGAGGAAGGCCCTCTGACTACAATCATTGTGTCTGATACTAAGCTTGCTAGTACTCCTGATATTTCCTTCTCAGCTTTTCTACTTTGGAATTAAACTTCTGCCTGCCATGGTTCCCAGCCACTTTGCTTCTCCGCCTCTTCCTACCAGGGGTTGGGAGGTGGTGAGTGTGTTGGCAGAGCCATTTCCAGCTCCTCCTTCCTTCCAGGCCAGGATGAGAGTTGGGGGCCCAAGCAGTCTGCAGTGAGAAGAGGAGCAGTTCCAGCAAGCTTTGGCGGGTGGCAAAGAGGTCTCCAGGTTTTGCGTCATCCATTTGAGCCTCGTTTCATGGACTGTCCAGCTCCTCCACTCCCTCTTTTGCTCCTTGGCAGATCTGGATTGTTTCCCTGCTTGGGAAAAGCACACAGAAATATCTGCTCGAATTCACAGAACATTCAGCGGCACATCAGAAAGATCTTCCCGTCGCATGCAGACCTGCCCAGGCCCTAAGTCTGTCCTCAGTGATCTTTCTCCAGGAGTTCCTCCCAAAGGAAGTGAGCGGAAAGGACTCACAAGAAGGCAGCCAGTTGTGAAATCAGCTTCCAGATGGGTCTCTAGATTGTGCTCTTTCTTGCACCAGGTGAGGACCAATTTGGGCAGCATTTTAGTCTTCCAGTGTCCTTGATTTAAGTCAAGTGCAGTGCAGTGATCTGACTGCAGAACCCAGACTCAGGAAGTCTGGGCTCTGCTCCTCACTCCCCCATGAAGTTTTCTGGGTGACTTTGGGCCAGTCACTCCCTCTCAGCCTAACGTACCTCACATGATGGTTGTTCTGAAGATAAAGTGGGGAGGAAGAAACCTCTGTAAGCCACTTTGGGCCCCTTGCAAGAGTGGGGTATAAATGTGCATATGTGGGGTATAAAAATAATACATTAACAACATTAATGATACTTTTGAAGGGAGTTTAAATGT
Source organism: Varanus komodoensis (assembly GCF_004798865.1). Classification (NCBI taxonomy): domain Eukaryota; kingdom Metazoa; phylum Chordata; class Lepidosauria; order Squamata; family Varanidae; genus Varanus; species Varanus komodoensis. Next base: position 1,830,969 of record NW_025336169.1, on the reverse strand, counting down.
GAAGCTACACCTGCTTTGAGTTTCCTTTGAAAGTCAGAGCTGGCCAATCAGAGTTGTTGCTGATTTAATTATTATGCATTTTATTATATTTCTATCTTACCTTATTTACATTTATATCCCACTCACAGCAGCTGATTTGACTCACTGCCTCATCTTCTCCATTTCATCCTCACAATTACTCTGGAAGGAAGCGTAGGCTGAGAGTCGGAGACTGGGCCAAAGTCACCTAGCAAACGCCATGGCCGAGTGGGGACTAGAGGACCAGTCGCCATACTGGTTTGTGACTACAGGAATAGGTCAGAGTTTGCTTCTATTGCTCTGATCTGTTCATCACCCACTGATGCTCTCCAGATGCTCCCTTAGGGGTCTCCTGGGTGTTGGCCCCAATATCAAATGCTAAGAGCCCCACTGGACAGAGGGTAATGGGTAGCAAGTATGCCCCTGTGTGTCTACAAAGAGATCTGTCGGTCTGACCCTTCGCGTGAACTACTACTAACAAACATTTATCCTCCATCTTTTTCCCTTTTGTGAACTTTGTTGCAAAAAGGCTGTTTGTAGCACTGAGGTCACCTTTCTCCCCCTCTGGGTGGGTTCTTCCCACCCACCAAGGAGAATCCGCATGCCCCATCTGCCACTGCTTTCTGCAGCCCTGCCTGGCATTTGTCCAGGGGAAAACTCCCCACACCTGTTTGCAATGTAGCCCAGTCATTCCTGACTGTCCAACACAGCTGTAATTAAAATAGGGCTGGAGGATCAAATATCCCAAACGACATCGTCTTTCTTGCTTTATATCAAAATTTCCCATGCAGTAATTGCCTGAATAAAATAGCCGCTGAAAAACAATTCTTTCTCCTCTCACTGCTGCGCTGCTGCTTCTAACTAAATTACCTCAATGGAACGTCTGCTGAAGTTTCCCTGACTATTTTCCGCTCCTGCCTTGTAAATGTCATGGCTTGATAACTTACAATTTATTGGGCCCAGGGACAACAGGTGAGCCAGTTTTTGTTTTCAAGAAGTTCGCTTTGGAGGAGCTGTAATAAAGTATCGTTGCTTCAAATTTGCACGGTGACGCACTTCCCATGGAAATAGGATGCATTGCAGATACGTTTACAATTCTTTCAAATGGTGTCTTGCAAGGCTCCACTGTGTGGGCACGGCTCCCAATCCAGCGGGTCACTTTGCAGTGCAGGGACTGTGCACACATCGAAACAGATCAGATCGAAGCCTGGGGATACTGGAGAAATTCTCCACAGGTTCAGCTGAGTGAGATTTGTATAAATCCCAATCCACAGATTCTTCAGTGGACCAGTTTTTTTAACTTTACAGAATGGCAGGCAAATTTAATTGTACCAAAGGGGGGTGGTTTGATAGAAAATGTGCATTTTCTTGCATATATTCAAGAGTGAAAATGCATATATGCAGGGGGGATTATTTTTTAACATTTTTATCCTGTCCTTTGCAAAAATGCCTAAGGATGACTTACATTTATATACACTTTATATTTATACACTTTCAGACGTGCACATTTCTGTGTTTGTGCAGGAGTGCCCTTTCTGACATACATGCCTGCTTGGACCATTGAGGAAAATCCAGTTTCCGCAGTGAGAGGTTGCTGGGAAAAAGAGAAGACCTGGCAGTCTAAAGAAGGCAGGTGGATGCAGCAAATCTGAATAAAAGGGATGGAATGGATGCAGCAAACTCTGGACCTCCTTACCAGGTAGCTGCTCCCCTACCTGCACCGTTATTCCAAATGGAATCCACTGCTCAGCTTGGCCTTTCTTGCTCCAAACAGGAAGGCATGTATAACCCTTGCAAGATCCAGCATGCAAGAGTGGAAGCTCAGTTATAGTGGCCGAACAAGCACCTCTCAGCTTTCAATCCAGCCTTCCTGGATCTTCCAGATGGCCCCACCCGCTCCTCCTGGTCCCACCCCTTCCCCTGGTCCTACCCCACGTTCTCCAGACACCAATCATTGCACATTGTCCTGGAATTTTGCATTCTTCCCCTGCTCTGGAAGCCGTACAATGTTGAAATGCTCCCGTGTTTGTGACTTGGGTCCTGCAACCTTGGTCACCTGTCCACGGGACGACCATGGAACTTGGCCTCCAGGAAGTTCACCGACCTCCAGTCCTTCAGGACAAAAGCGGTATCACACCCCTGCCAGAGCACAAGCCTGCAGCTTGGTGCCTTGCCTCAGGAAGCAGTCGCACCCGGCTTCCCTGGTTTGCCATCCAGATGTTTCTGCCCCTCAGCAGGACCCATCAGAGGCAGCCAAGCTTCTGCCTGCCCAGTTCAGAAGTACACTGCCTATAGGCAATCATCCCTCACATGTGAAAGAGTGGTATAGTTAGGTGAGGTCAGTCTGGAATTAATGGTCTGACATACCCCCTTCTAGCTCGGAATGTCAGTTGCTGCACTTCAAAATAGGGGTCTCCTGAAACTGTGAAATGACGCTCACCGGAGCTCGCCAGGTTTTTTTGCCTGCTTCCAATCCAGCGATCAGAAGCTGCCAGAATCAAGGTTGTTGGTTTTTTCCTGGACTTCCAGACCACAGTGTGCATGCTTTTTTCAAACCACCAATCAAACTTTTGCAAACTGGCACTGGAAAGGCATGTGGCTTGAACATGACAAGCACTGTTTCCACAAATAACTCTAAGTCACATTTTGTTGGGTCTGGTTTTCAACAAGGACAGGACCCAGGCTTTTCACACATGTCTGGCCCTTCGCATCTATCTGGCCCTGGCAATGCATTTTGGGATGCCATTTGGTGCAAAAACAGCACATGAGAAAAATGGGGCTTAGCGCCATTTGCACGCCCAGTGCTGGCTGTGTTCAAGCCACTGGCTCTCTTGACACGAGTTCATGAACATGCTGCTCCAGATTGTGGTCCATCTTACAGATCAAGTCCATGAAGGTCTGGATTTGTGCTGCAGTGAGATGGTCCCTGTGCATGGTTGGCAAACTGGAATCTGGGGAAGGTGTGCTGAACTGAGGAAACCCAGCGAACGAATTCCTAGCACAGCCACACTGCAAGATGTGGGCAAGCCAGCCCTGCTGCGTTTGGGAGCCCTCTTCTGGACTGCTCTGAAGGCATCGCCAGAGGGAAGCAACACTGCTGAGTTTCTACTTCAGTCCCCCCACGTGGTTCTCTCCAAGTGGAATAGGAAATGATACAATGTTGTCTGAAGCATAGAATACGCATGAATTTTATTTTATCTCTCTTCCTCAGAAGCACATCAAGGTCATACAAGGACAGGATTCTCCCCTGTTCAACAACCCTCTCGACCCTCCCTCCCCAGCTCTGGGAGCTGCTCCCAGGGAGAAGGAGGTCGTGGTGGCGGGGGCGCATGGAGCATGTCCGTGGTGCCATGTCCCCAGTGGTGCGGCTGGCTGTTGTTTTGACCTCAACCTTTCTTCTTCATGCCGAGATATTCACTGAGCTGTTGAATGGGGCTTTCAGTTGGGTGACCCTGGAGGGTCATTTGTTTTCAGAGCATGAAATATGGCTGCCCAGTGGACAGAAGCACAGAGATAAAACTCCACTGAGGAGTTTTAACAGGCCGATGAGCTGTGACTAATGATGATTGTGGTTCATTAATCCAGGGCATAATTTATTGGGCCATTGACTACTTAGCATGCTGCCCAGGGAATTAACTCTTTCAGGTAGAAAGCCATGCAAAGCCATTGCCATAGGGAGAAGAACTCCTGTGTACCCAAAGCCAGACCTGGGCATCAGGGGTAGGAAGGTTGGGCAGTGGCCGAGGTCTCATGCCCTGGCAGGGGCCCACTGACAAAAGCCCCCTGGACTCGCTCCTCCTCTTTCCCACTGCAACCTGCTTGTTCAGCTGCATCTGGCTCTGGCTCAGGCAATGGTGGTGGTGAGAAGAAGGTGCAGAAGAAGGAGGTGCCCCCTCCGCTCACTCACTGGATTTCGGCCTGCCGAGCAAGCAAACAAGCAGCCACAGTTCTGAGAAGGAGGCCGAGGAGCAAGAGCAGCCGGGAACAAGGATGGTGAGAAAGCAGGTTTGTGGATGGAGGCGACCCACGGAGGGCGTCTTATCCAGGGCCCTCGGAAGCTGGAGGTGGCACTGCTCATTTCCACCCCCGGGTAGAGCAGTGCCAAGGCAGCTCTTTCTCCTGGTCTCCCTCCTCTGGGCCAACCAGTGCGATGGGTCAGCAGGGCAACCAAACGGAAGGACTTCTCCACCCTCCATGTAGATCATTTCTGGGGCTTGCCGTCCCAAGGAGTGTCGGGTCCCACTAGTCAGCGCAGCTTCAGAGAGGCATGGAAGGAAAGTCCGTCACTGTCTGCTAATTAAGACAAGGGGGCACTGCCACAGCGCATCGCTGTCTCCTTCCACGAGTGCCCCAATCCAGGGCTCCTCTCAGCCAGCCATGCCCTCCTTTGAGAGACTCCATTCCAGCCCTGCCTAACTACAACCCAACATCAGGCAGCCATTGAGTATGTTCAGTCCTCCTTGGGCTGGGTGGACCTCTTTGATTTTTAATGCTTCTAAAAAGATGGCTTGAATTTCTGCATAACTTGGGGTCCCCCCAGGCATGTGGATCTCTCTCTCTTCGGCTCTGCTTTGGTCAGTCATCAGCACACACAGCCTGAGCTTGTCACTGGGGAGAAATCATCTGGTCTGCCAGGCTTCAGAGCCAGCCCACCCCGTGCAGCATTCGCTGAGGACCAAAAGCAGCGTTTGCTGAGCACCCGGAGAGTTGCAGGAGTGTCATGGGCACTCTCGCAAAATGGCTGCCAAGGTAGGCATTTCCTGGTGGGCCAATGAAAAGTCAGTGTGGACCACCAGTGGCAGGGTAGTCAGGTGGGCTATTTACAGGCTCTCAGTTTGGAGGGCTGAATGTTGCAGTTGGACATGGAGAAAAACAAGAACTGTGGCTACAAAAGAATTACAGAACTTTATTGTTAGTGATGGAAAAACTAAAACGTGAACGATTTTGTATACCTTGGTTCAGTCATCCATTCAAAGGGAGACTGAAGACAAGAAATTCAAAGAAGACTGAGTCTTGGAAGGGCAGCAGTGAAAGAACTAGAAGAGATCGTCAAGTGTAAGGAAGCTTCACTGGTGACCAAGGCAAATATTATCCATACTATTGTATTCCTGATCATTATGGATGAGTGTGAAAACTGGACAGTGAAGAAAGCTGGCAGGGAGAAAACAGATGCTTTCAAAACACAGTGCCGAAGGAAAGCTTTGCGAATACCCTGGACCAAGACAAATGCGAAAAAGTGGGTCCTAGTTCAAATCAAGCCAGAACTGTTCCTGGAAGGAAAAATGGCAAAACGGACCCCTGTCATACTTTGGAGACATCACGACAAGGCCAGACTCGCTGGGGAAGGCAATCCCGCGAGGGAAAGTCGAAGGCAGAAGGAAGAAAGGAGATGGATGGGGAATTCACGAGAGCTGAGCAGGGCTGCCACAGGTAGGGCATGTTATTTTACATTGTTATTTCTTGTATTTTAATTTATGTTGTGAGCCGCCCCGAGGCTTCGGCGAATGGGGCGGCATAGAAATGTTTTAATAAATGAATAAATAAATAAATGTTGGGGGGCTTCCATTCAGAGGGACACCGTAAGCTGGAGATGAGTTGATGGCATAGCCCTCTGGCAGTTTTGGGGAGCGAGCAAGGACAGTTCTCTCTGTCAAGTGCCATCCATTGGATGGGCTCTCCAGTCCAGGCCTGGGTTGAAGTTGAAGAACCATAAGGAAGGGAAGCTGTGCAGATCTGTAAGCTGCCCGTCACGCGTTCCTCCTGGAAGGGGAAGCCAAGCAGGCACATGGGTCACCAGGTCGTTTTTCTACACTACAGTGAGGTTTATTGTATTTGGGGTTGAGCCAGCCCGAGCGGGAACAATCGAGCAAGCAGGTGTCTTCCCTCACGGATGTCACTGGGGATGGAAGAGCTCTTGTCCGGGCATCCCACTGTCCTTCCGTTTAGGGCCTCTGCTAATGTTTCTGTTCCCGAGGCTGGCTTTCCCGGGAATGGCGCTTCCTACCCTCACCTCTGCGCGAGCAAATGACCTTCCTTGAGCAGTCATTGTTATCTCCACCTCCTGCCCAAAGAGGAGATACAAAACGACAACTTTGCCCTTTTCTCTCCCCCAGGTGACAAGACCACCCAGCCAGCAGAAGGGATGTGTCAGTTCCTTTGTGCAGCTGAAGGAAGGGCTGGCGCAGGGGGTGGGGTGGGGGGAAACGGCACAGCGTGATGGGTGTAGATGGATGGGAGGGAGGGAAGGAGATAGAGGAGGTGGGGAAAAGGACAGCGGCGCTCAGGGGCTTTGCAGACGTGACGTTAAAATGCTGTCTCGGGGTGACTTGGCCAGGATATACAATTGCTTTCTCTTCAGTGGTGGAGCAACATCCAGCCATGGTGACCTCCTGGAAAGCTGGTCGGAACCCAACCGTTCCTGTTCCTGCTTTACAGGTGGGGACCCCGAAGGCCTAGCTCAGGGCCAGCCATGGGGAGCTTTTGCTCTGCTTTGCTTTTCAGGAAAGCACTGGGAATCAGAAACAGCCCGCGGAGCTTGCGCAGGCACCTGCAGATTTACCTGCGGATTCTGGTCTGCCGTCTGCCTGCCACTGTTGTGGATGGCATTGAGGTTGATGTGACTCCAAGTCCGACTTGACATTTTTATGTCCCATGGTTCTTTCTGCCTTCTGCCTTGTTGATGGCTGACAGAAGCATAGAAGCAGAGTGAGTCAGAAGGGGCCTCCCGGGCCATCCAGTCTGACCCATGACAAGAAGATCCATCCCTCCCTCTTCCGGTCCCTCAGCCCCACCTCACACAACTGGCCAATGGATGAGGAAGAGGCAGAGAGTGATGACACAACCTGCCATGTAACCTACGTCACGGGTTGCTTGGAGGGAAATCCACTCTGCTGCTGTATTTCAGGTGATGGCTCAGAGTATTGTCTGTTGGCATGTACGGCATTCACCCTGTTGAGGCTAAGCAGGCCTGGGGCTGCTCTGAGCTTGGAGGGGAGACCATCTGGGAACCGCATGCAGGCATCTTGAATTCCTCAATGGGAGAAAGGTGGGATAATTATAATAACAGTCCATCCTAAGTCCTAGGATCAGATGGCAGCTAACGGATTACCCGGATGGTCTAAATTTTCAATTTTCTGGGACTGGATAATATGAGAGACCACCTTCAGTCTGAGCGTCCAGCATTGAGATCAACAGGGTTGGCAATCCCTAGAAATGAGGCCTTCTCTGGGCTGGCCCCAAATCTTTGGAACTCCCTGCCCTTACAGTTCTGGCTCTTTGGTGGGCCGTGCAGATGAATGATTGATTCCATGCATCATCAGGGCGGCTTCATGAATAACTGGATATGCTTTTGGCTGTTGATCACATGTGATCTGTGCCTCTTTCTCGGTTCCGCTGCACACTGCTTTGGAAAGGCAAACCCCTCAAAAGTGGTTTTAAAACCCTCTCATCAAATCCATAAGGCAACAAACACACCCCACAGCTCTCAAATTCTTTCCAGACAAGGATAACAAAAGAGGCCTGCCTTCCAGGGTCTGGCCAGGGTTCCCTGCCACGCTTCGGAAGCGCCCATGAAATGCAATCGAAATGCTGTGCACCGTCCTTCCCCTCTCGCAGCCCTTCCCTCACCCCTAGCAAGAGCCTCTGGCCAGCCCCCTCCTCCCTTCTCATCCCTCCACCACCACGGGAGATGCTCTGTCTTGGAAGGCTCTCTTTTATCAGACTCCGGCTGACCTCTCACCCCGTATCAAGGAAGGTCTGGCTGGCTAATCTCTGGTGCAGGAGACTGGAGACAGAAAGGGCCTCGTGCCCAAATTTCAGCCCGGCAGGCTGGCCAAGCCGTTCCATCTGCATGGAAGGCGACTGAGAACCATTGCCTGCGTTTTGCTAAACCCTGGCTACCTAGAGAGAGTTGGGGAGATCTGCACTCAGGTTCCACTGCACTGGGACACCTGGGCAGGAACCAAGTCCCGTCACATGCTCTGAAGGCAGTTTACTTCATTTCTTTTGAAATTTATATTCAATTATATTTAAATTATACTTGTCCAAAAGGATTCTCTATTCTATTTTATTTATTTAAAGCGTTTATAGACTATCTACTAGCATCTTGTGGCAGTTTACAACAAATAACAAGTAAAATAGAAATTCAAATGGCACAGCATGCAGTAATACAATAATATAAAACATATTAAGACCAATTTAGCATTAAAATAAGGGGAAAATAAAAAGGTTTTCACCTGGTGCTGAACAGAAAAATGCGTTGGCACCAGGTGAGCCTCTCTGGGGAGTGTATTCCACGGTTGGGGCGCCACCACAGAGAAGGCCCTCCTCCGGGTAGCCACCCTCCTGAACTCCTTCAAGGAGGGCTCCTGGAGCAGGACCTCCGCCTCAGATCTCAAGGGACAGGAGGGTGTATAGGGAAGGAGGCGCTCCTCCAGGTATCCTGGACCCCAAGCCGTTTAGGGCTTTACAGGTCATCACCAGCACCTTAACTTAGGCCTGGACTTCAACTGGCAGTGAATGTAAGCGGTAGAGGACTGGCATTATTCTCTAGGCAGCTGAGGTGGTGGTGAGATCTTTCAACTGCTGGGCAGTGCAGAAATGAAGCAATAAAGTGACCCTAGATTTTTCTGTCATTGGGCAGGGTGGGATAGCTGTCTTTGAGCATCGCGACAGGCTGGGTACCAAGCTGGAGGTGTTCAACGAACTCAGCTTTTTCGACAGACCAGTCTGATAATCTGTGCTGACTGGCAGCAGCTCTGCAGGGTTCCAGACAGGAGTCCTGCACCGGGGAAATTGCCTGGGCAAAGTTGGCCTCGCCACTGTTGCGCCTCAGTCCCCACCGAGGCTTGGCCCCATGGATCTCTCCGAGGAAGTTTAGGCTGAAATGCAGAGGGGATGCTCTGCCCCACTGACACCAGAGCTGCTTCAAGGCAAGCTTCAGGAGGATCTCTGAATCCAGCTGCTGGGCTTCAAGAGATTCTCCCACCCCTGGTCCAGATGTCAATTTAGGAATCACTGTATTTGAATATTTGAATAAAAATACAGTGCTTTGCACCACAGTGGGGGGAACACTGGCCAGGTGACCTGTAGGCTCAGCTGTCCCAGTGCTAACTGGTGATGCCCAGCCTCATGGCCCCTCCCTCCCTTTTTTTCTCTGGTTCATGCAGCATTTCCAGTAGAGGACTGCTTCAAGCAGAGGACTGCCTCTCTTAACTAGGACACATGGGCAGGATACTGATTTGCTGCTTACCCCTGGGAGGACTGACTTGCAGGTGGCCACCCAGGGCAAGCCAAGAGCCCACGCTGAGAAACAAACCACAAGCCAAGACTGAAATGCACGACCTGAGGGCAAGACCAAAGAGCAGTCCGGGGTTCAGGAGCAGAGGACAGCGCGACCCTTCTGCTCGCACAATCCCCTTGTTGCTCGGGCAAGGCCTGGCTGAGGCGGGGCCCTTCGGCGACGTCCTTGTCCTTGAGGATCCAGGAGCAGCTGGGCAAGACGGGACTCTCCAAGGCCCCAGGCAGGGCTCCCAAAAGGCACCGGTCGGTGGGCACACCCGGAACCCTGAGGCCACACCACAGGCACCTTGGCAAAATGGCTGCCACAGGAGGAGCCTTTCCCATTCATGACACAGCCACCGTGGGGAGTGTAGATGGCCACCAGACCCTCGTCTCCCAGAAAGCAAAAGTAGTGAGGCTGGTGGTGATCCGGCTTTTTCAGAGGAGGATTTCTGTCACAAGAGAAAGGATGCTTCCAACTCCCCCCTTCTTCTCCTTTCGCCTTCCTCTCTGTCTCCTCCTCCTCCTTCTCCTTCATCTCTGTCTCCTCCTCCTCCTCCTCGGGAACTTGCATGCATTTGGAGACTTTCTGATTTCAGAAACCTCTGTGAATTAACCCCTGTTGTTGATAGACAACCTGTCCTTTCCTATCAGCCTCTTCTACCAGGTTTTATCTCGCTCTTCTGCTGCACCTTTGCAAATATTTTCGAGCTCTGACCATCAAGGTCTTTCATACGTGAAGGCAGCCCATTTAGTGTTCACACACCGTCTTCTGTGGTGTCTCCAGCCAACTGCTGGTCACGACAGAAAACAATCGGTGTGTTCATGGAGAGGTTCCACACATAGGACGATTTGTCAGAAACACATCTTGCCTTTAGGGCCGTGGCTGCAGATTGGTTGTGACGCAGTCAGGACCTTACGACCTTTTAAAAACTGGTTTTACAGTTTGTGCTGCAGACATTTTTAATGGTTGATTTTATTGGATTATGTCCGGTTTCTAGGAGTTGCTTGAGCTTCAGCTATTGGGTAGTACAGAAATGAAATGCCATGTTTAACAAGTTGTCCGAGACTCTAAGAACAAGGCAGAAAGCGAAGTCTGAGCTTGAAAACACTTTTGCTTTGCTGTGTGCCAGCTGAAAATAGATAAATAAATACACCTAGAAAAATAAAATAACAGGCAGGCGTGGTAGAAAGTCTCACATATGGACTTTCACATATTCCCTCATATGCAGCCTCACGTATTGACTTAGAGGGCTTTCAGATCACCACTTTTATGGCTTCAGTGATGAAGCACAAAATGAGCAGTAATCTCCCCTCGCCCCAACCCCTTTCCATGCTTTTGGAACAGCTTCTACATTCCAGACATGTTATAGAGAAAGAAACAAACCATACCTGTTTGTCAGCCCGGATAAAATGCTCCAAGCACATGTGGTTTTGCATTTTCAGAGGCATTGCAATCAGAACTACAGGAATAACATGGAGTTTTACCCCCTGCTGCTCTCTGGGTGGTAATTTGGGGGCCTGTGATTTGGGGGCCTGGACTTTGTCCCCATGTTCCAGTCCTAACTCGGTGCCGCATGCTTCACATTTGGGTGAGAACTGAAGAACTAACCTGACATGGGCCAACCAGCATAACATTGGCACATAATTAGCTGCTAGAATTCTAACAATCATGGGACTTACTTAGGATGAATTAAATGAGACTTACTTAGAGAGCCTTGGCTATTGGGTGGTACAGAAATAAATAAATAGATAAAGAAATGCTCGTGATATGTGGACTGAGAGCTGGCTATCATCCAGCAAGAGCAACTACTGTTGCTCACCTTGAAAAGCCTTCTGTGTGGCAGAATGCAGTGATGTGCTGTCCCTCATGGTGGAGACACCATACAGGGGCGGCCCATTTCTTTTCTCAGCAGGTGTAACTGCTACCAAGTGTGCTTTGGTATCCCCCTTCCCCACCGCGGCGGATCCTTTGGTGTCACCAGGTGTCAGAAGAGTTGCTGTGGTCTGTGGTACATCCCTTGGAACTGCCATGTTGAATTTCCCACAATGCCCCAGAGCACTCGTGGGTTAGGGGCATTGCCAGCCATTTAAATGGAAGCTCAGTATAGCCTCAGCAGTGTACCAAAAGAATTGCTTCGTTCCAGATCTATCCTGATCTTAAGATAACCTTTCGAGGCCTTTCTGTGCAGCATCTGCCCACAGGCTCAAGGCAGGGGTATTCCAGGAGAAGAACTTTTCAGCACCCACATTATGGGATGGCATCCCCAGGGGGGGTTGTCTGGTTCCTAGACTGTCATTTTTTCAGTGCTAGATGAATATTTTTTTGTTTGTTTTTAAACCTAGACTTTTCAGCTGTAAAGTCTTTAACTTTTTAAAAATTCATGCATGATTGTCCCTCAAAGCTATGCTTTTTGCTGTTTTCTTTTTCTATGTTTCAATATCTGTCTGCATTTTATTTCTTTCTATGTTTGGATTTTTAAAAAGAAAGTAAAACAACCAGGAAACTTCATTTGCGGGACAGTAGTCCCCCTCCCCAACTCTGTATGCGTGCGTGGATGGATGGACAGAGGCCGCATTGCAGCTAAACTTGTATGGTAGGAAATGGTCATGGAGGTGCTCATAAAAGCTCCGACTACCCAAGGAGACGTAGGTGCTAATGAGGGGTTAATGAGAAAAATGGGTTTTCCCCACCAGGTTTAATACTTGGAATATACACAAACTGATGCAGCTGGGATGCTTCAAAGAGTTCTGGACACACAGTCTGGCAGGTCTAATGGATGATGGGATCCATCCGAAACAGGTCTGGAATTTCCTCAGCTGAACTTTGCGGCAAAGGGAAAGGAAAGGAGAGCAAAGGAAAAGAGAGAAGTGTAGAGGGTTTTGCTGTAGTTGGAAATAAGTGCCCCCCCCCCCCCCGCTTGCTGCAGAAGAGAAGCCATGCTTTTGCGTTTTTGCAAACGGCAAGAGAAAGGAGAGAGGCTGTCCTGACAGAAGTTGCCAACTTATCTTACTGCACTGGCCAACCTGAGTAACCATGCCTTCCCAACAAGGCGAGATGCCATGTCACTCCTGCCTGCGGTTTAGCTATTCAAGGCAAAAAGACTGTCTGAAAAGAAGATCCCGAAACCCAAATTCAGCACCACAAAAATAGGAATTCAAAGCCAAAGTGCCAAGCGGCCAAAGGCCTCTTCCTGGATCTGTCAGCTGGGTTTTCTCCCATTATAGAGCAATATTATTTCTGCCCCATTCACAAAGAAAGCTTGCACATGTTGATAAGCTCTTCTGGGGACAGTTGCATAGCATCAAGCCAAGAAAGTGGACAGTGTGGTGGAGAGGAAAAGGCAGTGAGGGGAAGAGGAGCAGGAAGGGAAGCTGGACCCAAGACAGGGTGTCCTCAGGCATCTCCAGCTCAGAATAGCCAGAGAACATCATTCTGGGCAGTGGCCCCTTCCCCACCATGGGCTTGGAATCTTGACAGAGACATGCAACAGGAACCTTTCGCTGGCCCTCCATGACTGCTCTATGGGTAGCTTTCCCAGACACGAAGAAGCATGCGATGCTGATGCTTCCTTAAGCACCGAGAAGATTCCAAAAAGGAAAGCTCTTATCAAAAATGAGCTCGCTTAACTCTCTCCCATCAATAGTGTGAAGTGATTCTTTCCAGAGAGTTTTCAAAACCAGGCCCAGTTCTGTACTGAAAGAGCACAGGACGGAGCTGGTAGGTTGGTCCCCCCAGCAGTCCTTGTTGGATAAAGGCAGTGCACGGGCTCAGTTGATCCACCTACAAGTAGAGGAGGTGCATTTGCAGACGAAATAAGGTTTTCCCACCTTGGTAAATGTTTGGTCTCCATGTCAACATCCCAATTTATTTCCTCTTGCAAGGAACCCAGGACAGCTTGCAATGTATTCCATACTTTTCCATTCACCTGGCAGAAGCTGGTCCCGGTCCTGCTCACTTTTTCATTGGCCTTCTTACTTTTCATTCAGAAGCTGATGCTGCTACACCTGCACTGAAAAGCATTTGTGTTCACTGCACCACTGCCCAGATCGGTATTGCCCTCTGTATGTGCTACTGGTCCAGAACTAATATTCAAGCTGTGCCTGATGATCTTAAGCCCCATGTCTTTGGGGCATGTAGTCTGTTCAAGAGAAGCCTGCTACCCTCAAGCCTTTGGGGGTTACATCACGAGCATCATGCATGTCATGAGCAGAGCCGTGGAGCTGGGGGTCAGACTAGATGGCCTGGGAGGCCCCTTCTGACTTGCTCTGTTTCTATGTTTCTGTCACTGCATCATCTGCAAAACCAGGGATGAACTCATCTGTCAATTTCAGTTGCTGAAATCTGCCAAAAACGATGAAGGCACAGAACTGTCAACTCCAGTTTTGGGACTCTGGCAATGCCAGTTTCCCTCACTTTCTCATTGTCCCAAGCTGAAGGCGATGCTGTTCCCTTCCTGCCTCCATGATGGCATGAAGGTTCAGACAGAGGAAAAGTCTGAAATCCCGCAGCGCCCCATCCGGGTACGCTGTAGGCTTTTTCTTTGTCTAAACATGCACTGGGCCTATAGCAACTGTATTTTTAAGATTCTGCATGAAATGTTGTACATGTTTATATACCTTTCTCTACATATGTCCATCTTTGTATGCTGCTTTGCATAATACATGCCTTTTTGTACATGTTTTTTGATCCAGGAACCATATCACAATATTTGGAGAAGTGAAAACTTTGTAAATTAATCGCAATCACATTCCAGTTTATCTATTGGACGGGTGTGCAGCTTTGGTAGGTCTGGGGGCTGAACTTCTCCCCCGGAACCCACTGCCCCTGCCCAGACCACCACTGAAATTGCTGATGGATTGGCTGCAGTGACAGCATAGAAGTGCTAATTTCATATGTTTGTTATATTCCTATCCCACCTTTTCCCTTTTGTGGAACGCAAGGTAGCCGTGTGCAGTTCCCAGGCTGTCTCCCCTCCATGCTCAGGCCAGGCCCTGGCCTGCTTAGCTCCAACATGATGGATGCCTGATGGGCCTTCAGACCATTTGCAATTTTGCCACGGACAAGACCCACGGGAAGCGCACGCTCCATTTGCAAGTAGAATCGTCCCCCCTGGTAGCTGGTGATAGCTCACTTCTGCACGAAGCCAGCAGGGAGGTGTGGGCAGCCGGCATTAAGCGTGTTGTCCACCCCGGTCTATTGGTTCATGAGTTAGAAATTGAGTAGATTAACACAGAGCACAAACAGAATGACTGCAAACGAATTAAAATGCAAGGCAGGACAGTGAAAATGATTACCCTTTGTAGTGCAAATCCATTTAAGCCCCTGGAGTTTTAGGAGAGATTAAACTGAGCCTTACAGATTTCAAGCTTGCTCTTTAATAAAACCATTTCCTTATCTGGTTTCTCTGGATCCCCTTTAACCTACTCCGAATGAACCTTGCAAGCACACATGTGTGCGCAAGGAAGCACGTGTGTGCACGCACGCACATTTCTTGGCAGCAGTACGCTTTGCATTTAAATCCAGGCTGGCATCAAGGGCTATCTGGCAAGCCTAAGAAATGTTTACATTGAACTGTGAGCACAATTATACTGCCTGATCTAATAGTTCTCTCTGTATATATTACCAAGTACTTAGGGTCTTCTTTTTTTAAAAGAAAGAAAAAAGGCCATTATGTTCATGTGACTATCCTCAAAGCCCTTTAGAAGGACTTTGTTTTGACAGAAGGGCATTAAGGGGGTGAAACTGATAGCATAAGTACCACTTACAGACTTTGATCATCCTGGGTCATAATTCTCCAAAGGAAAGTCTTGTATATATTACAGGAGGAAATTAATTTTATTGCTGTCGCAGGTTCTTCCCCCCTCTCTCTCCCAGATGACTCCACCTCGGCATTCCAAGTTCATGGTGAAGGGAGTGTTGAATGGGCCTGAGCCATGCGAAAACCAGCCCTCATTTCAGAGCTAGGAAGGCTCCAGGCAGAACTGACATTTAGAATTTCAGCTTCCCTGGGAAGCTGAGATGTTGCGTTCGCTGCCTTGCGTTCATACCTTTCTACCTCTTTCATGGAACCCAAGAAGGGCCTGCAAGGTTCTCCTCCTTTCCAGTTGAGGGCCAAGACTGAGAAAGCCTTTCGATTCCTGGGAAATGCCGAGAGTTGTGGGATCGTGCCTTTCCATGGTCTTCCTCCTTTCCATTTTGTCCTCACAACAACCCTGTGAGGCTGAGAAGCAGCAGTTGGCCCAAGCTCCCTCAATGAGTTCCATGGGTGGGTGGGGACTAGAACCCAGATCTCCAGAAGCCTAGTCCAGCTCTTTAGCCACTACACCACCCTGGCTCTCCAGCATGCTGAGGCGAGAAAGGGGCAAACACCCACCCCTTTGAGCTCCATTTGGGCATTGGACTGGGGAAACAAAGGTCTAGGAAACCGAACAAGACACATGAATGAGCGATACACATGGAAAGCGGTGCATTTCCCCCATGCCCATTTCAGTGGTGCTCCCAGCAACGAAACCACCTGCAAGCCCTCCCGTTCTTCCTATGCATTCCTCTAATGTTGGCAGGGATGTCTTACTCGGTGTCTGTACTTTCCTCAGGATTATATAGAATGCTGAAACAGCAGCTCTCCAAGCATCGGGAGCCCTGGGAAACTGCCTCCTTTCTAGTTTCAGGCACCCTGGGAAACTCCTATTTCCCAGGGTCTGTAGGAGATGGGAGATCTGGCATGGCAGATATTCAGGAAGATGGGCCCCAGAAAGACTGTCCTTCCACCATGTAACTTACAGGGATGGTAAAGGGGGATTGTGAAGATGCACAGCTGGAATGAGGAGTTCAGGCCACAGAAAGGGAGGTGCAGAAACCCACTAAGTTCATTCTAATGAGAACTGAGCCAGTGCTTAGAAGGGCCTAGTGGTGGGAGGGTTGGGCTGAGGCTTCAGAGAGCCGAGTTTGAGTTCCCGCAGGGCCATGAAGCTCATGCAGTGACTTTGGGCCAGTCACTCAACCAAATGGGATTGTGGCAAGAATAACAATGGAGGAGAGAAGGGTTCTATAACCCACCTTGGATTCCATGCAGGAAAAATGATGGGATGCAGCTATGATGCATATAAATGCATCCAACTCCAACAAGCTATCCCAGATCCTCCCTTTAAACAGTACAGCTATATATATAATCTTAGATCCTGGATTTAATATATTATGGAAACCCCCTTTGAGATAGCCATTTATTTATTATTTGTTAGGTTTTCTAATGTATATTGTTCAAGGTGTGAATTGCATTTTTCTCTCCCCCACTGCCCACCATTCCTTACAAGAGGAAGAAGGATGATGATGATGATGATGAAATTCATCATCATCAGATACTTTACAACTGCTACTACATTGCTGGAACACTCAGAGCACTGCAATGGCAATGGCTTGGGACTTTTAGCTCTGCAAATCTCTAGAATAAAATGCTAAATGCATTGACTGGACAAAAGGCACCATGAGGCCCAGTGGCTACCCTGACTATAAAATAAGAACAAAGAAAGGATGCTATAGCAAGCAACTCCAGCCACAGCAGCCCTGTTTCCACCATCTGCTGCTCCCTGGGTCATCTCTGACCCCAAGATCCAGATGTATCAGTTTCTCCTAGATCCATTCATCATCCTCATGTTGTATTTATATCCTGCCTTTTTGCCTCTTGTGCGGAACCCAAGGTGGCTCTCATGACCATTTAATCCTTGCAGCCACAACCCTGTGAAGTAACTCAGGCTGAGCATCTGCAATGGGTCTCGAGTCACTGGGCAAGCTTGACGGCCAGGTGGGCACTGGAATCCACGTCTCCGAGGTCTTCAGTCCAACATTCTAATGGACATTGCAAGCTGGCCTCAGATTTAAACACATGTGTTCTTTTAGTTGATTTTCAGTGGAACTATTATATTTTGTGCGTGTGAGTTATAAACCCTTTCTAAAACCATCCAAGTTTCATGCAAATATATTGGTGGCCATCAGGACATGAGTCACGCAGGGTCTCTCTAGCCTGCATTCTGCTCACATAGCAGTCAACCAGCTGCCCACGGAAAACCCATAAGGAGAACACGACTGCAAAAGCACCGTCTTGCCCGTAAGAGAAGGGCCCTTCACACTGTGGCCCCTCCTCCTCGGAACCACCCTCAGGATTTGACTGAGCTTGACTTCCAGCGTGACCTCCTGAACGCAGCACGGAAGCAAGTCCCATTCAGTTCAATGGAGCTGACACCCAGGAAAAGGGGCATGCGATTGCAGCCTTAGCCCAGCAACCTGCCTCCAGTCATGATCTGCTGGACATCTTCGGGAAGTTCCTAGGATTTATTTATTATATTTTTATCCCACCTTTTTCTTTCCAAGGAATTCAAGGCAGTGCCCGCAATTCTCTTCCTCCTATCCATCTTATCCTCACAAGAACAACCCTGTGAGGTAGGCTGGGCTGAGAGTCTGTGACCCAGTGGGCTCCCAGTGGGCTCCATGGCTGAGTATGGACTGGAATCCAGATCTCCTGTGTCCCAGTCCCTTACTGGTGCCTGGAGTTGAAGGGCAAGTGGGCCTGATGCCCATCCTTAGCATCTCTCCTTTTCAAAAGTAACCACCACATTTTTCCTACTCTCCCTCACCAGAGCACACAGCAGCTGAAAAAAAGAAGCAAAGGGGAAATGCCTGAGCAGAGATAGGACCCAAAGCCCAGCTCAGCATATTCCAACCATGTCATTAATCTTCTCTCCTTCTGCTTCTTTTCCTACCCCTTTGCAATGTCCTTTGTAGCTGGGAATTCAGTATTGCAAGAATAACACGTCCATCAACTCTTCCTAGACTGGGGTGGGTGGGCAGGAGTGGGGTGGGGGAGACGTTCTATCGAGGGGAACGTCAAAGGTTCAGCTGGGTTTGAGCAAATATGAACTGTTTATTTTGAAAGATTACTGGTTATCTCTATACTTTCAACCTCTCTCCCAGGGTTTAGCCTTAACTCTGAGCCTTCTCGAAGAAGAACCCATTCCCAGAGTTATCTCCCAGTGAAGCTGGAGGAGGGGGCGGATGAGTCACAGAGACCTGCCAACCTTCCTTCCCTGTCCACAAAGCAGCTTGCCTCGCCAGACCAGATATCTCCTTGTCTTGAACCAGGGAGGAAATGGTTTCTTGAAATTTCAATCTGACAAGCCCCCTGCGATATCGCTTCTGCCCCCTCCCCAGCTGCCCCCATGCTCTTCCATGGAAGAGGGACACGCTTCCAGAGAGACGGGGATGATGAAGCTCAGGCATGTCTCAGAACAGACCTGCTGGGGCACCAGGTTGGGGAAGGCTAGTCTACACTGTGAGGTTGCAGTTCTCCAGGGTCTGAAACAGAGATGTTTCCTTAGTTCGACCTGGAGATGCTGCGACTTAAATCTAAGAACTTCTTGCACACGTGGTTTGCACTGTACCATAGATCTGTTGCAGTGGAATTTCCTTTCCTTCCAGTAAGAGCCCTGGTCCATTCAACTCAGCACCTGTGCCAGGAGGGGGAAAAGGGGTGGCCCTCTGGTGCCCCCTAGAGGGCAGGTGAGGTTCTGCATTCCTGGCCTAAGCTAAGCTCGGTAGCAGTGGCTCGCCAGAGCATAAGGCAGACCTCCTTCCTGAGGTGTATGCAAAGAATGTGTTCTACCCGTGAGCCACACTCTCTGTTGCTCAGCACACTTGTGATCACGCTTCTGTGTGACCTGCATTTGTGGGTGTGCACAATATGTGCAATTCCTGTCACCCACCTTAGATGTTGGGATTTGTGAAAAGCAAAATAAAACGAAGGACACATACATATTTAGGGAGCCCAGAGAGATTATCTCCCAGTTTCTGAGCCACATCTTGAATTAGTGAAATGCAGAACGTGCGACTCTGATTCCTGAGGAGCAAATGGCTACAGGATCGGGCCCCTGAAATAGCCTGATAACGGAGGTGCACCACCTTAAATGTTACACCCTGCTTCTCTATAATCCCACTTGATTTATGAGGACTGTCCATGCTGTGTACATTTCCCTTTGGGTTCATGTATAAACAGTGGAAGCGCTGGAAGCAAAGGGAAAGGTTAGCTATTTAAAGGCCCTGTTTAACTGCAGCCAAAGAATCATCTCTCCCTGTGCCGATTACCTGGTTGCTATGCGTGCTTCCAGGGTGTTCCCTGGACTGGTTTATAGAGAAAGATGCTCCCCGAGTAGAAACGAATCACTTTTCAGTACACGGATTAACAGGTCCGTGTCTGTTGGAGAGGTTTTATTGCAGCTACTGCAGTGGACAACTTGTGGCGGTTTGGGTCCACCATCCCACACCATTGGCCAATGGGAGTTACGGGCTAAAACTTCTGGAAGGCTACAAGTTGTCCATCCCTGAATAACTGGTATAATCATGATTTCTGTGTATGGTGCATTGTGAAAAAGCTGTGCTGGATCAGACCCAAGGTCTATCGGACGCAGTATCTTTCTTCTAGCAGTGGTCAATCAGAGCTTGATTGGAAACCCCAAAGCCATCATGACTAGAAGCAATTGACTGCCCCATTTTCCATGATTTTGTCAAATCCCATTTGAAGCTGTCTCACTTGCAGTCAATCGCAACAGGTCTCTGCCCCAAGAAGTTCACAGTCCAACATTCATCACAGGAATAGATAACAGAGGAAGAATGTGGGAAGTGTAATTGTAAGAAGAACTCACCATGGTCCGTTTCGGAGTGCAGCGTGATAACATAACGTTTGCCTTTGTGATGCTTTCATGTGAAGTAATTTTGACATCCAAAGACATCAGTGCAGAAGAAGTCTTGAGACACGCTCCCCTTTCTGCAAAAATTAAAGTGGAATGTTCTTTGTTTTGAAATATGGGTGAGACCATTTAAAGGGACTTGCATTTGGAGCTGGTTTGGTTCACACGGAGGAGCAGGTAGCTAATTCGGAATGCTAAAAAGAATTTGCACCCACCATTAGCGAGCAGAATCAGGAATGGGCCTCACTTCTGCATTACTGCATTTACATGGGACTTCCCTTGAAGACGGTCCGGATACTTCAATTGGTTCAAAATAGAGCTGCCAGGCTGCTGACGAGGACGGGGCGTTATGTTCACATGACTCCAGTCCTCCGTCAGCTTCACTGGCTTCCCATTGAAGTCCGGGCCCAATTCAAGGTGTTGGTGATGACCTATAAAGCCCTAAACGGCTTGGGTCCTGGTTACCTGAAGGAGCGCTTGCATCCATATATGCCCGACCGCCCCTTGAGATCTGCGGGAGAAGCCTTTCTCCAGGAACCCTCCGTGAAAGAAATTAGGAGGGTAGGTACTCGGAGGAGGGCTTTCTCTGCGGTGGCGCACCATCTATGGAATGCACTCCCCAGAGAGGTCCGCCTGGCGCCGTCGTTATTTGTTTTTCGGCGCCAGGCCAAGACCTTTTTATTTAAACGTCATTTTAATTGTTAACAATATTTGCTTATTTATCTGGCCAGAGCGACTTCTTTTACATTGTTTATTTATTTTATGTTGTTAATTTTATATTGTTATTTTTGTATTTTATTGTATTTTATTGTGTTGTAAGCCGCCCCGAGGCTTCGGCAAGGGGCGGCATAGAAATGTTTTAATAAATAAATAAATAAATAAATACTGGACTTCATCAAGAGGGACATCACAGCCATCACCACCAGAGGGAGCCCATCGCCCTCCATCCTTGCCGAAGATCTCCATGGTGGATAGGGGCCTTCTCCTCCTCTTGTGCAAATAATGCAACGGGGAAATATTTCAGCTGGTTCCTATGCAGGAACTTCCCAGCTTCCACAAACATCTTCATAAATGGGAAGAACTTGAGTTTGTGAAAAATAATAAGGGAGAACGCAAAACAGATGGATCCTTCCGCTCCGGCCTGGAGAGCATAGCTCTTTTGCGTGTGGCCTTGAATCCCTCTGTATTTAGTCATGTTTGCAGTGGTGAATCAAGGTTACTATGTCCCCCTTTTTCCTGGCAAGCTCCTTGTCTTTAGCACCTTCATGGCTGGCAGCACAACACAGTTCTCTCCATGCTGGAAGCAGGAGGTCCAGTTGGATTTGGGCAGTGCAGGTGACTAAGCATTCCTGTCTTTCTTTCTTTCTTTCTTTCTTTCTTTCTTTCTTTCTTTCTTTCTTTCTTTCTTTCTTTCTT
>NW_025336169.1:926364-1091774 GCF_004798865.1 Varanus komodoensis | reverse complement strand
ATACTTCTGCTTCATTGACTATGCTAAAGCCTTTGATTGTGTGGATCACAACCAATTGTGGCAAGTTCTTAAAGAGATGGGAGTACCAGACCATCTTATTTGTCTCTTGAGAAACCTATATGTGGGTCAAGAAGCAACAGTGAGAACTGGACACGGAACCACTGATTGGTTCAAAATTGAGAGAGGAGTTCGGCAAGGCTGTATACTGTCGCCCTGTCTATTTAACATATATGCAGAGCACATCATGAGAAAGGCAGAGCTAGATGAATCACCAGTTGGAATTAAGATTGCTGGGAGAAATATCAACAACCTCAGATATGCAGATGATACCACTCTCATGGCAGAAAGTAAGAGGAACTTAAGAGCCTCTTGATGCGGGTGAAGGAGGAGAGTGAAAAAGGAGGCTTGAAACTCAGCATTAAGAAAACTAAGATCATGGCATCCAGTCCTCTCACTTCCTGGCAAATAGATGGGGAAGAAATGGAGGTAGTGACAGGTTTTATTTTCCTGGGCTCCAAGATCACCGCAGACAGGGATTGCAGCCAAGAAATTAAAAGACGCTTGCTCCTGGGGAGGAAAGCTGTGGCAAATCTAGACAGCATTCTAAAAAACAGACATCACCCTGCCAACAAAAGTGCGTATAGTCAAGGCTATGGTTTTTCCAGTTGCAATGTATGGCTGTGAAAGCTGGACCATAAGGAAGGCTGAGCGCCAAAGGATTGAGGCCTTTGCATTGTGCTGCTGGAGGAGACTCCTGCGAGTCCCTTGGACTGCAAGGCAATCAAACCGGTCAGTCCTAGAGGAGATCAACCCTGACTGCTCTTTAGAAGGCCAGATACTGAAGATGAAACTCAAATACTTTGGCCACCTAATGAGAAGGAAGGACTCCCTGGAGAAGAGTCTAATGCTGGGAACAATAAATGGCAAAAGAAGGAGGGGACGGCAGAGGATGAGGTGGCAGGATGGAGTCACTGAGGCAGTTGGTGTGGGCTTAGGTGGACTCTGGGAGATGGTGGAGGACAGGAAGGCCTGGAGGAGTGTTGTCCATGGGGTCGTGAAGGGTCGGAAACGACTTCATGACTAACAACACCAACAACAAAATGTCACACTTGCTTTTTCCCACTTTCAAATGCTGTACATTTCAAATTCGTTTTTTCCTAAAAACAAAGTATTTCATTAACATTGGCAAATTTTTATCCAAAATGAACTGAAGAACTGAAATCTCAGCTTCCTGCCCCAGCTAAATTCAGGTGGTACAATTGTGTCAGAAAAAGAAGAGGTGTTTGGTAAGCCTGTAGGATTTAGCACCCACATGGTTAAATATGTAGATATTCCTACCTAGTCTTTACAGAACAAGCTAGGATTTTTTTTTTTGGTGGGGGGGCAGGATTTAAATGCAGGTTCTTTTTGTCCCAAGTGAGGATAACTCTGAGAATGCATCAAAATTCACAGTGTAGAGACAATTCTCAATGTGGTGCCTCCAGACGGGAGAGCCATACAGATAAGGGCTGATTCTCTCTTTCTGTTGGTTCTCACCCAGGATCCTTTGTGTTCCTCATTGTGCCACAAGGCCCTTCTCTTGGCTTGGCTGGGATGAAGCATCATTGGGCTCCTCTGCTCCCCATCGGCAGCCGTCCCACTGGGTCATATCTGAAGGAGAGCTGAAAGCAACATGGCCAGGTGGGACTAAATGCCACTCCGGTCATCCCCAGCTAGAACAGCCTCCCCCATGGCAGCATCCGGGGGGCCCCTCCATCAGTCTTGCTTGGGCCAATGGCCATTTGACTTCCCAAGCTCCCTCCATCAGCCCCTTCTCGCCTGCCTGCAGCAAGGAAAGACTCAAGTTGGCAAGATCCCTTCGGAGCAGGATCCAGCTGCAGGTTGGCTCCTCCCATTCAGAAATGTCTCCGCAGCCTCCCCTTCTTCCTGGCTCCATCGGATGGAGGGATGAGTCAGCCAGGGCCAACTATGCTTTGGCTCCCCCCTCCAGCCTCTCCCATCTGACCAGTGCAGAACTTCCGGCCCAGGGACCAAGCCCAGTCCTCTGGGGTTGCACTCCAGCCAAGCCTCTTTCCTTGGCCCCACCCCTTTTCCCCAAGGATGGATCCTTTGGTGCCTTTCCTGGCTTGATGGGGCTTTTCCTCCATTCTGAGAAGTGGAAATGCTTCCCCTGAGCCTGACTTCATGAGGAAAAATTGCTCAAAGCAGAAATGTGCCGATCTTTGAGGCATCTCTTACTTTTGGTCCCATTTCCTTTTACCTGCTCTGCCTGGCCCTCCACCAGGATTTTGGGGATCTCTGCACAACTTAATCTGGCCCTCAGACTGAGTGGGGTTCTGCACCACCCACACCTGCCCCTCAGCATCCTTTGTGTCACCTGATTTCAGCATCAGCCTTGTTTCTTCACTTCTGCATTGTACCTATTCAACTGCAAGCCATTATTTCAAACTTCACATCGCTGTGTGCAATTGGAAAGCAGGTAATAGAGACACGTGGCAAATAAAAAGAACCGTGGAAGAGGGGCTGTCTCCATTTTGTTTCTCTTGGGGACAGCTTCACACATACTCAGGAGCAATGTCAAAGATTAGTTCAGAGACATGCTAAGACATGCCGGTGTGGTGCCGTGGTGAAGACTGTGGATCTGGGACTCAAGTTCTAGTCCCCACTCAGCTAGGGAGGCCACTGCAATTTTGAGCCGGTCACTCCCTAACCTGCCTCATGGGCAGGGAGAAGATGATCTGGGTGAGGTTCATAGCCTTCACATGCTTGGTGGGAATGCAGGAGAGGGCCTTCACGGTGGCTGCCCAGCTTGGAACTCCCTGGCATCTCCCTGTCTGACTCAGAATTCCCTTCCTAGGAAGGTTGACACCTTCCTCGTTAGCTTTCTATAAAAATAAGCGGCATATAAATGCTTTAAATAAATAAATAAATGTGGGCAAAATAAGCGGCATAGAAATGTTTTAAATAAATAAATAAATGTGGGCAAAATAAGCGGCACAGAAATGTTTTAAATAAATTAATAAGATGACAAGCATAGCCTATATTTTATTTATTTATTTATTTATTTATTTATTTAAAACATTTCTATGCCACCCCATTTGCCGAAGCCTCGGGGCGGCTCACAACATAAAATTAAAATATAATACATTCAAAATATAAAACAAATTAACAATGTAAAATAAGTCGCCCTGGCCAATTTTCATTATTATGTTTCTAATCCTCCCAATCATGAATGTTCTGTGGGCAAAGTACAAACAGTTGAAAAATTAAGATTCCCATAGAACAGTTAGCAATAGGAAGTATGCTGCAAAGGTTTAAATGAATGAATATTTGTCAAGAGCCGGAGTGGTACAGCGACAAGAACATTGGACTGAGCTCCAGGTTCCAGGCTCCACACAGCCATGGAGTTCACTGGGTGACTTTGGGCCAGGCGTAGACTCTCAGCCCAGTCTGCTTTTATTCTTGTAAAATAAAAAGGAAGAACTTATAAACCACCTTGAGTTCCCTGCAAAGGGAAGGCAGGCAGGCTCTAGATGTTATAGAATAACAACAACAATAACAACATAATGCCAATCAATAAATGTGACAGGAATCAAAAGCACAGCCATATAAAGCTGAAACGAGGTGATCAGAGCTTGAATGTTATACGAAGAGTAGACCCAGTTGCCTGAGTGTGGAACCTTACGTGGCGGATCCTAGCCCACGCTTCAGATCAAAGTACCAGTTAAAGAGGTCCAGAGGGCTGTTGCCAGTGACCCCTGCCTAAGACAATCATACCTGTTTCATTTCCGCAGTAGAACTGCATCAGTTCAATCATTCTCTGTCCCAAAACCTGTAATCATATGAGGATAGTGTTACAAGTAGAACATGCATTGCATTGTTAAAAAGAAAGAACAAGCACGAAATGTATTTGCCTGTTTGGGCATTTATGTGAGCAGAGAAGAGGAGGTACAAAAGAACATAAGGGTGGTTATATAAATACAGTAACATTTCAGACCCCTGCTAATGGACACTCCAAATACACAATCCGTCTGAAATGCCCTCTAGACTGCGCTTCACACTACTTTGAGTGGTTTGGTATACGGGAAAGAACATGAAGAGATGTGAGGATGGATCATGTGACATTTCCTGTCTTTTGTTTGTCTCCATGTCGGAACTTCCCAATGCCTCCATTATCTTGAGGAGTATCTCTTTCCCAGAATGTTATAAAATGCACATATCTTTAACTAGGTGCACCAGAACTTTCTCCAAGTCTTTCTTACGTTCTTTGCCTTTTTCTAAGTGTATTTCACTTTTGCTTTTCCATTTGTCTAATTGC
The DNA here is from genome assembly GCF_004798865.1 of Varanus komodoensis. NCBI lineage: Eukaryota > Metazoa > Chordata > Lepidosauria > Squamata > Varanidae > Varanus > Varanus komodoensis. The sequence goes on along the minus strand of NW_025336169.1, from coordinate 1,087,456 downwards.
AAACTAGCTGTTGTGTTGTTGTTGCTGTTGCTGTTACAGGCCATCAGGCTATGGAAGAGTGCCCCCAAACATTTCATTTATTTATTTATTAAAACATTTCTATGCCACCCCATTCGCTGAAGCCTCGGGGCGGCTCACAACATTAAGTTAAAATGCAAACATTAAGTTATAACATTAAGTTAAAATGTTTGTAAAATGCAAACTTTAAGTTAAAATACAGAAAATAACAATATAAAATAAGTCGCCCTGGCCAGATAAAATCCATCCCGCCCTGGGCGGCCTGGCTCAGCTCTGGTAAACGCAGTCCTCAACTCATCCCATTCACTGGGGAATCCCGCTTTTCCCCATCATCCTGCTGGAACGTGTCTCATTCCTCACAGAGCCCTTTCTGTACCTCGCAGGGTCTGGCGCTGCCATGAGGTAGAATGAGACACCTGCTGCAGGTGGCAGAGGCGGTGGGTGGACAGCACACCGTGCAGCTCGTGCCAGTAATCTGCTCTTCAGCGTTTCTTGTTTGAATTTGTTTTTAGATTTGTGACTATCTCTGTGTTGTGTATTTGTGTGTGTGTGGTTTTTATAATGCATTAAGTGTGGTATAGAAAGGTAAGAAATCAAAAATTCCCTCTGTTGATGGAGCCCTAAGTATCCCAGGCCAAGTCTGAAAACATATATACGGTGCTTTCTAATATAATTAATATTGTATAATGTTCCAGAATTGTATTGTATTATAAATGATAATATTATATTGTATTCTGTGTGTTGAGTAAAACTTCCCAGAGAGCTTCAGTGTTTGGGCAGAATAGAAATAGCATGAACAACAACAAGAACAGCAACAGCAACAACAACAACGGTCAAATGCAAATAGGGATTAAAATCCAATATGAATTCATGTTGTTCCCAGGATGCTTTCCACATGCTGGCAAACAGCTTTTCATGAGTTTCATTTACGTTCCCATCAGTAATCAATAACTCCTTGGATATTTTAGGTACTTTAGTGGGAGCAAAAGAGGGAAAACCATATGGGAAGGGTGACCTTCCTTGAAAGAAACTTTTTAAAAATACCTTTCAGAGCTCTTTAGGAAAGGGAAAAGATGTGGAGGACCTTTCCCTGGACCTCAAATTCCAAAGGAGAAAGATGGAGAGAAATGGGGAGGTGAACCTCATTCTACCCACATTCCTTTGTCACTGTTGGGCTTGGACTAGTCAATGATTCCTTTCACTAGCCAATAAAACTAAATCAAAAGCAGACCTAGGAAAGTGAAGAGGAGGAGAAAAAAGAAGGTGGCCTCATCTTACGGTGAAAACACGCAGCCAATTAACTGTGCTGGGCTGGGGCTTGGGGAGGGACCCAAAATCAGAACAGCCAAGCTCCTACTTCTCATGCAGAAGGTTTTGAGTCCGGCGCTTCATCTCTCCAGGGAAATGCAGCTGGTCCCAGGACTGTGAACTGGCACTGCCTTAAGAACAACAGACAATGCTTGGGTACAGTGGACAAAACCTCTGAGCTCTCACAGCCCATTCAGGAGTTCGAAAAATGCCATGCTTTTTTCCATAAATTCTTACAGAGCAGAAGCAAAGCCACGGGGGGATTCTTTAATGCACTGGCTCACACTTACGACAGAGTTCACAAAAATATAGAGTCACAACCTTTCTAATTTGGCAAGCAGTTTGGAAAAAGCTCGCACAGATCTGCCATGTCCCTGGGAACAAATGAATACGGGCACACACACACAGCCCGCTTCAGGGATTCCCGAATTTTGGGGGGCCTTTGAGCACCCTGGGGAATTTGAGAAACTGCCATGGGAGCTGCCACAAAATGGCTTCCACGGAAGATGTGGCTAGTCACAAAGAGGCTGCTGAAGGGGGCTGATTAGGCAAACGTGAGCTAAAGAGAGATGGACGAGAGGAATAGCAAGCCCAGAGATCGGGGGGGAAGAAGCAGCCAGGTAAAGGGCGAGGGACAGAAATGCCGGTTAGTGGCTGGAAGGAGGGACAACCTGCAAGGCAAAAAGCGCCAAGGGCTGGCGCCGGGTTGAAGCAAGAAAAGGCAAGAAAGAAGATTTGCCTAACATTTCCCAAGCCTTTCTTCAAATTTAGGATTTTTTAAGAGGGGGAGGGCAGGGCTTCGGAGGTGTTGGGAGCACTCTGGCATGACTAGCTACAGGTCACATCGGGGGTGGGACAAGGGATTTAGGGAAAAGATGTTTTGGCTGACCACTTTCATCATTCCCCATCTTTGGCCATACTGGAGAACCTACCAAGACCCTAGAAACTGAATCATTCCCAGAGTTTTGCTCCTTTTCCCTCCTTCTTCCCAGTCTCTTTCCCTTTTGTGGCTTCTCTGTGACACCGTGAGCCCAAGGACGGTAACGATATTATTTGCAAGTCATCTGGGAGCCTCTTTGATTGAAGCGGAGGGACTGAGGCATGGGGTTAAAACCCCATCTGCAAGTCTATAAATAAACATACTGAATAAACAAACACTCAGATTGTCTTGTATACATGGATATTCAGGTTGTCTTGAATAAATCAACATTCCAGTTGTCCGCCCTTGGATGATCGCTCAGCCCTCTTTCAGATTTGCCAAATTTCTGTGTTCGGGGCATAGTTTTGTACTCAGGGGCATTTGACCACTTAAGTTAGAAGATGTGCTACTACAGCTTCCGTCATCCCCATGCTGTTCAACAAAGATGGTAAAACTGTAGCCCAACCACATCCAGGGTACCAAGTGTATGACTGATGGCACAATAAGCATTCTACTCTTCCAGCTGCAATCCAGAGTGGTACAGTCCTTTCGGTGGTTTAGCAACTGAGCAAGAAGTAATTAGAAAGCTAGAACACCCGGGTGTCCTTTCTATTTTGGAGCTGAGAACTAAGCCAATGTCAATATTTAAAGACAGGATTGGAAAAGAGGAAACCTTCGGTGTTCAGAGAAGGGAACTAGTTTCCGTGGGGCAACAGCTTCTGAACAGAATTGGGTGCTCATGGTCAAGGATCTGGCACAAAAGTCTCGTGTGCATCTTTTCCTGCATTCTTGCCCCCATGTCTTATTGAGGCCAAACTGACATGACACTAAATGCTTTTGCATTTAATGTGCAAGACTAAAAAAAGGCAAATTGCAACAGCTGCACACAGGGTATAATTCTTGGGATTGCAGCTGGCATGGAGCAAAAGTACTTTTTCCTTTCCTGATGTTTCCCAGGAAAATCAGAAGCTTTGTGCTTCCCACTAACAACTAGGAGAAAGCAAGAAATGGGCATAACCTTTTTTTCACTCTTAGTGAGAATTGGAAGATTGCTTCAGGCAGAATAGCCACTCAGTAGGAGGTGAGATCTGCCAAATATAGAAAAATGCATGCAAGGTTTATTCTGCTATGCATCTTGGTATTTCCGAGATTGCTTGTAAAGGGACTGGAGGTCCCTTTTTGGATTTCAGGCAAACTTGGATGACTATTGGAAAGATAGTTGTGCCATTTGCAAGCAATGAGCCAGCCAAATTTCAAACAATACCAGGAGGGAATGTCTTGTGCAAGAGCAGCTTTGATATTTGTACAGAAGTGATGCGTGTCAAAGGGGTGTCCCAAGGCAAGGAACCTGCAAAGTTTCAGAAGAATGGGTGCAAGAGGTGAGGAGTTACAATGATTGGAAACCGGGGCAATCCAGTGACCTTCTAGACAGTGTACAGAGGGCCAAAGGAATTTAGGAGTCCCAGTTCTGATGGAGGAAAACACCTCTGCATTCAGAGCTGGGATTCTGTGCTCCAAGCACCCGCCCTCACCTGGCATAGAAAGGACTGTGCCACCCTCACCTGGCATAGAAAGGACTGTGCCAGCTGCTCCTCAAAGAGTATTCTTAGAGAAGAAGCATTCTGGGCAGAGGAGGAGGGAGGAGAGAGAGTCACCACCCCCCCGATGCAAGGCATCCTGGCAGCATCTCACCCCCTTCCCATTCCATAGTGCTGCCATTACACAGCCAAAACCACATGTCCAGACATTCTTCAGGGACGGATAGTGCAGAAGTTACCCCCGTCTCTGCACTTCTGCTGCCCTGCCCTGGAGGCCACCAACTGGCTGGGTTTGGAGGGTCCTGAGCATCCCCATAGGATCATAGGACCATAGGATCGCAGCCCAGGTTATCTTTGAAGTGACATGTGATAACATTGGAAGGAAAGAGGTTGCCTCCCACCCCACCCCACCTGTCTCTACCCGCTGTCCTGTTGAACCATCATGGCCTGCCTGTACTCCATAGAGCGTCACCAGTCTTGCAAGGAAGAATTGCCCAACCAAGCAATGCAACTTGTCCTAAGAACCACAGTCCACAAAACAGGACACTGACCACAAAAGTGGGGTTGAAAGGAGAGGAAATCAGGAGAGAGGACACAGGGGAGGAAGAAGCACCCCCACTAGAGGGCGCTCACTTCTCTCCACCCTCTTCTTCATCCACCCCTCCGTGCCTATAGATAAACCAAATTTTTAAAGTAGTCATGCAGAAAGACCAGCATTTTGCCCTTCTGAACCCTGGATAGCATACAAACCTTTGTGCAGGACCAGTTTCAGGTTGGATCAATGGGGAAGCAAGCCTGTTTCACTTCATAAAGCACCAGTAGTGGTCAAAAGGTCCCAGATCGGCTTGTGTTTCCACATCCCTAAATGGACTACAGGGGCTGCAGGTGGCGCAGTGGTTTAAACCGCTGTGCTGCTGGGCTGGTTGATCGAAAGGTCGCCGGTTTGAATCCGCACAACGGGGCAAGTTCCCGTTGCTCCGTCCCAGCTCCTGCCAACCTTGCAGTTTGAAAGCATGCAAATGCAAGGAGATAAAAAGGTACCACTTTGGTGGGCAGGTAACAGCATTCCCTGCACCTCGGTGTTTAGTCATACCAGCCACATGACCATGGAGACCATCTGCGGACAAACACTGGCTCCCTCGGCTAGGAAACGGAGATGAGAACTGCCCCCTAGAGTCAGGCATGACTGGACTTAATGTCAAGGGGAAACCTTTACCTTTTTACCTTTAAATGGACTTCTGAATGAACACATGAAGATGCAGCAAAGACTGGAAGTGGAATGGTTCCCCCTTTCCTATGAGTCACAACCACTGAATCCAGAAACAGGTATCCATATCTGGGATTACTTGTGCAAAATATGGAAAACTTTAATTTATGCATTACATTTTTCTACTGTTCGAGTTCTATGCAAGACAGAAATCACCAGAACGAACATCAACTTTGAATTCTGTCACTTTACTGGGCCCACATAACTGTCAGACAAATGTCTAAACCCCAAATCAGTTTTGCATTACCCATCAAGCCTTGCCAAATGTTAGGTTTTGCAAACAATGATTACACGGTTCATTTGGAAAAAATAATCCTCTTTGTTCCTTGCCAGTTTTCCGTTGTCTCTCTTTCCATGCTTACATAATCCTATAATTTTATGGAACAGGGCAGGTCTTAAAAAACTGCCAGGCTTGTTATCTCTGCATTAATAAATTTGCCTCTCAGACACACCCTCCTGAATATTACAATTATCAAATGCACACAATGAGAAGACACATGCCTTGCCGAGTCCGCATGTCAGGATAATAATATGGTTCTGCACCTTGCACTGCCCTACAAAAGACATAAATGCACCAGACAGAGTGCTGTGTAACTGATCCTCTTCCTATGTGATGACTAATTTCTCATGCAAGCTATTGCAGGCACTGCGAAAGAGTTCAGAGAAAGAATCCCTTTCTTTCCATGGGCGGGAGAAACCGAAGGCTCCCCCTCTGTTGTTGAGTATTCATTTTCTTGCAGGAGGAGCTAAGAGGCAAGTGGAGTTTCTGAGTCCCAAACAATAAAGCGTAAGTATTAGAGGAGCACTTCTATATTAGTGGCACACCGATGTGAGAGTAAAACCCATTGAGCACAATGGGATTTTCTTTTGAATACATTCCATATGGTGGGAATGTCAGCTCAGATTTGCTGGACTCATCCTTTCCTTCTCTTCAACTAATCCTTCCTTCCTTCCTTCCTTCCTTCCTTCCTTCCTTCCTTCCTTCCTTCCTGTGTTTTTCCACTTTCCTAGCTAAACGTTCCCAGACTTACTCTAAGGGAGTTGTGTTTTGTTCGTTTGTGTGTGTGTGTGTGTGTGTGTGTGTGTTTTACTTTACATAAAAAAACCCTTTGCCTTAACATGACCCATATGGAAGCATAAAGTTAAATTTTCAGTGTAGCTCAGGTTGTGTGTGATTTTTTTTTCCCAAATCAAAAACTAGACTTCACCTCCAGCATGCACTTCCAATGATGTCAAAGATATTTTTCCAAGCCAAGTGGCACAGTTCTTTTTTTTTTTTTTTTTTGAGGTTTAGGTGATCCTGGAGGAGTGTAGCAGTATGAATTAATGCAAATTGACCCTTCTCCAGGTGATGAATCTGGAGCACTATTAAGGCAAAGAGAGAACACAGGTAGTGGAACAGACTCTGCATATGTCCCCTTTTAATTATTATTTTTTAATTCAGCTCAGTGGTGAAGCATGTACTTTGTAAGCAGAAGGGCTCAGTTTTGGTCCTTGGCATCCCCAGTTGAGGCAAGAATTGGGTGTTTGTTTGTTGAATTTATTACAATTCTTTACCACCAATAAACCAAAGTTCTTTGGGGTGTTGATAAAGCAAAGCTTAAAACCATGATAAAGCATGAGATAACACCCTTGAGTTTAAAATGGAATGCAGCAGTATAGAGATTTTAAAAGGCGTCAAAAAATGAAGAACTAAGCGGCTGGTTAAACTAAAAAGTTCTTCACCAGGCACTGAAAAGTGTATATGGTAGGTGCCACTGGACTTCTCCAGGGAGGGAATTATGTGGAAAGGACTTATCCTTAATAGTCACTTCATTGGGTGGGGGTGTCTTTAAAATGGCCTTTGAAGATGAACTTGGGGTCCAAGCATCTACATATGGAAGGAGATGATCCTTCTGTTAACCTGGTCTACGGCCATTTAGATAACGTGAAAGACCTCCATCTGAGGCCTTGAAGAACTGTTGCCAACCATTAGAGAATATTGAGCTGGCTCCAATGTATATGTAGAGATGAAAAGTTAGAAATGGTCATGGCCATTTAAACAGAAACATACATAGCAATTTTCAGGTGTCTGCTGTCCAGACACCTTGGATGGGCAGCTTCAAGACCCACCTCTCCTTTCTCACATTACTTTATCTTTAAACGGGAGACATCTTCGAAATAGAGGACTGTCACCTGACAGCCATTCAGAGGACAATCCTCTGTAAAAGTGGACTAGTGGCCACCCTAAAGTCATAGAATCATGGAGTTGGAGGGCCATCAAGTCCAAACCCCTGCTCTGTGCAGGAATTCATTTTGAAGCATCTCTTTAAGATGGTGGCCCAGAGTTTGCTTGCATATATCCGAGAGATTCCACTATCATCCAAAAAAAAAAAAATCTATTAAAACAAACTAGCTAACTAAATAGATCCCAGAAAGCCTTCTGATCTGCTTACTATGCTGAGTTTAATAGATCAAAAACTTAAGTCAGTAGTTGGCAGTTTCCTCTGTCCCTAAAGGAAGTGTGCAAAGGTTTTTCTGTGCCTCCCATTCACTCAAACAGGACTTGTGCAAACATCTTGCTGGATTGTCCCGAAGAACAGAAGAAAAGCTTTTAAGGTAGGTGCCACTGAAGCTTATAAAGTAGGTGCCAAAGTCAAAGGCTTGACTTTGTCAAGATTCTCTTAGTTCCACCTCAAAGCTCAATCCAACCCTCTCCTGTTTGCAACTCTGGACTTTTCCCACTGGAACAATGCATTTGGGTGCACATTTTTTTAAATCAAGCATGCCCTCAAAGATTTACTCCCCCCCCCCATTGATTAAAGCATGAAAATGTGCACCCCCACCCCCAAAGCACACAGTTTGTAAACATTGTGCAAGTTTGCCTTCAAAATGCTCTTGCATTTTGCATTTGGAGGTGCTTGCATTTGGAGGTGCAAATGAACTAAGGGCTGGTCTTAAATGGACAGAAACTGAACTCTGATTCCCCTTTGCTGTGCCCGGTGCTAATGCATGGGACAGGACGCCATGTGGATGGTCTGCCTCTGGCGCCCAAGTGTCTAAGGGCCAGCTTATCTTTGAAGGAGACAGTTCTTGCTTCTATGCAGCAGCAAAGCATGCTGGGGGCACATCGCACTTCAGCTGCAGCTGTTGCGCGATAAAGCCAATTTTCCCCCCTTTTCCCTGGCGTTCCTACGAAAAGCTCAGTCTGTGTGCCTCAGTGCTGCTGGCTCCCAGTTTAGCGCATTTGGAATTCTGAGTGCCAGGGGTTTCAGCAAACTTGTTCTAGTTCTCTTCTAGGGATAGCCAAATCAGTTGGTCTTATTTTCCCTACATTCCTATGTCCCCATCACAGTTATGAAGAAAGGCTTGATTTTTGATCATTTTTGAGCAAAACAGGAACCAAATCAGAATATCACCTATTTGCACAAAGCAAATTCTATAGATACACCTATTCCCTCCCTAGAGAGAACGGCATCATACCCAACCTGCTATGTATCCGTTAAAGTTTTCATTAATTCAAAAATTCCGCCCTTCAGCCAGAAGGGAAGCTTGTGTTTCGTCAGGAAGACATGATAGTCTTTGCCGGCGTACAGATGAAAAAGAGGCAGGTTCTTAGGAGAAAGGGATGGGAAGGGAAGAGAGACGGGGGGAAACCTCCGTCTTCTGGCAGGGCTGCCACAAACCGCCTTGCTTCCCCCTCACAACATCCTTAGCACGGGCTGCTGGAATGACCTCTGGTGGTGAGAGGTGAGATGGCTGTCAGTGGGTCCTTGCTCTGCAATAGAGCAGCTGCTTGCATGTAGAAGGTCCCAGGTTTGATCTCCAGGGTCTCCACGTAGGGCCTGAGAAGACTCCTGCTTGACATCCTGAGCCGCTGTTGCTGCCAGTCCAGGTTGACAACACTGGGGTAGCTGGACCCAGGAGGGCAAGGCAACCTCCTGGGTCCTCTACTGTTACGATCTAGCAGTGCTGCTCATAGGCCGGCGAGAGGGCTTCTAGCTAGGGCTGTGGAGAAGCTCCGTGGAATCCATCCCTCCAGCATGGATGGCCTTCTTTTGCTTGGCCCTGGGAAGACGTCCACAGACACTAGAGGAAGGGAGGCTGCACAGCCAGCAGCCCTCTTCCACCTCACGCGCCAAGTCGCGTGCAGCACAAACCAAGGCGCACAGAGAATGGATCCCTCTTGCACGCCCAGGTCCTCATGAGCGTGGCCTAGATGCCGGGTGTGTTCCTCAGGAGCTCAGACCCACGGCTGCAACCTCGCAGGCCAGAGGCTGGGGAGCCAAGCTGGGGAACCCAGTCGATTCCCACCCTCAGAGCGGTTCCTCACGGAACCCCAACCGCCGCTCACGGGCAGACACTTGCTTCACAGGCGGAAGCTCCCTGCCTCGATACGTAGCGAAAACTGGGAAAGAGAATCCAGGCTGGAACTCCAGTCCATGTTGTGTGCAGGTTGTTAGCTGAAGGCAGCTCAGCCCCAGCCCCCCTTGAAACTGATCGGCCGCGTTCTGAAAACCGCTCCATCATTTCATTCCAGGACAGGTGAGGTTGACCTCTTATTGGATGCAGCTGTGAGGAGAAAGCGCCAAACCTTTCTAAAGCGTGTATTTCATGAGAAGCCATTAGTGGGTGTGGGGTGCCGGAGAGCTGGAGCAATTGCCTGAAGTAACATTTCAGCAGTAGGGGGTCAAATTAAAGAGAGAAGCGGAGGGAAGTGAAATTTATAATCTATAATATGAAGCCAAAATACGAATGAGGCAATCTTATTTGAAGAACCGAGGAGGAGTGGGCGAAAGGGGCTGTGATATATTGCCTGACTCAGCCCAGGAAAATGAGCGCTGCCATTTTGCTATTAGCTCGCAGACAACGCTATGATCTAGAAGGCCAATTACGGCGCTCTCTGTGGAAATCTAATTACCTCGGGCAAGCAATCCTGGAAACCAGCATGCAGGGGGAGGAGAAAGGGTCTAATGGGGCTTCAGTTCCACCCCAGGTCTTACGTGGCTTCTGGTCGATTCAAGGGCACAGCAGAGGGAAGAAACGGGACCAGAGGAACTCCCCAGAAAGCCTGTATCTGACCTCTGAAAGAAAACCTTCCCACCTCCAACCAGGACGCAGCTGCCCAGATCAGTCCCCTTTCCTATCACTCTAGCAAGGAGATGGTCCTCCTCCAACCCTGACACTGGATCCTCCCCACAGCAGCTTGGGTGACGGTGTTGGGCATGAACAGGGCCGGCCCTCCATAGGGCAGAGTGAGGTGAATATTTGGCAGGGTAAGGGAATTGCAGAGGCAGCCTTCAAGCTCATGCATCTTCTGTCTTCCATAGGATGCCCATAATCTCCTGAATTCAGGGGGTTACAAGCAACCAAACTCAAATGCACTGGTCCAGTGACCCGTTTTCTCAGTATATGCCTGAAAATCTACAATCACCACCACTGTTCACTGGTTTTAATGGAGGACTATAAGACAAACGATTCACCCTTAATAGCCAGAATGGGGGAGAGGGAGAGAGAGAGAGAGAGAGAGAGAGAGTTCAATTGCCAGGTGCACCATTTTGCTAGTGCAAATGAAGTTTCCAGTTGCGTGCACACACATGCACAGACGACTGAACCCGTGGTATCCTAAGACCAGTTACAACAGAACAGTTCTGTTTCTTGACAGTTAGCCATGGCAGGAGAATTGGATCCATCTCTTCCTCTGCAAACCGTTGGCACACATGTGCACCATCTGTGTGCTGGCTCTTTTTATTAAACTGCCAGATCTGCAGTGTGCCTTATATTCGACTGGAGCAGGCTCAGGACTGAACACGTGGGTAGCATGGCTTTTGCATTTCACTTGAGCTCGAGAGACAGCTCTCTCTGTTTCACGTGCGGCATCAGTTTCTGAGCAGGGTTTTATCAGTAATTTCTATTAGGATCCATTACTTGGAGTTTTCTGCATTCCCAAGCCCTTTCTTCTCTCTCTCTCTCCCCCTCTCTCTCTCTCTCTCTCTCCCCCTCTCCCTCTCCCTCTCCCTCTCCCTCTCCCTCTCCCTCTCTCTTTTGCATCCTATAGATAGATGGTGAACTTCAAAATTCCTCTCTATAGCATAAGGTAGGCCAAGGAATAAAGTGGAAAGGAGCCGGAGGGACCCAACTGCATTCCAGTCCACCTCGAATTGAGTTTAGAAGTTATTAACCGTGGCTGCGTGCTTTCAGTGGGTCAGAGCGAGGTAACAGCTAAAGGGCCCCTTCAGCAGCGTTTGAAAGGAAAGAAGAAAAACTAACAAGGGATCCAAGCTTTCCCCCTTTTCTGAAAAAGCCTGTTAGGATTTATAAAAAATAAAGTCGTATCCATAACGATTATGGTCTACCACTCTATAAATCAGTGGGTGCCGTCATAGGGAAAGGTAAGATGTGATTTGGTACCCTGCTAAGCCACGGTGATACTGTTTTCCAGTGTCTCCTATGACATCATTGCTGCTTGACACCTCTTTAGAATCAATAACTTCTTCCATATGTCCCAGCACATGGAGCTCCTGAAATACACTTTATTTGATATAAGGTTTGAGGATGGTCCTAAATCACTTCTGTTAATGGGTCAGTGGAGAAGACGCAATAGAGGAGAAGAAAGGGGATCCAGTTTTAATTTTCATTAGCCCATCACAAATGTTTCAGATGAGGTAACCATGAAATACATCAGTTGTGCTACAGGGTAATCAAGAAATCCATCAGGAAAGTCCTACAAAATGAGACAGGTAACTGACTCAGGGAAGGGCTCTGCAATCAGCCGAAGCCAGTGGTGCGCAAAATGTTTCCTGGATTATGCTGCTTGAGTGGGCACTGTGCGACTTCCCCTCAGGAGTGAGAAGAACGGCTGCTTGGGGCGGACATTCTCCAGGGCTGCAGAACAATCGGAATCAGAAGGAAAAGGAGGAGAGGAGCAGGAGGGGGCCTAGGAATGGCGGCCATCCCGAGACTCTGAGAGGAGAGAAGCAGAGATGCTCATCTCAAGGCCAGACTCCCCAGGTGGGCAGGAAGACCCTGGGAATAACCAAGGGGTACAGTTGGTGGGAAGGGACTTGGAGCAGGGGAGTTTCTCAGACAAAGTTAAGGCGGTCCTGGCTCTTGACCAGCAGAGGAGGGCAGCCCAATCGGGGACTGGCATGTGGAGAGGAGGTGTGCTCAATGCCAAAAGCCCCTGCTGAGAAGGCTGGGTCTCAGACATGCTCATAAGGAGAGTTCCTGAAGGTGAACCGCTCTGCATGCTTAAGGATCATTCAGGGTGTTTGGTGCTTTTGGTCAAGAAAGGGCACTTCACAAGGAAAAGGTCTATGGCTTTGAATGTACGAAAGAGGAGCTTCAGCTCCAGACATTACCTATTCACAGGGAGGTTCAGATGGATCCGTCCTGATCACAAAAGATAAAAAATAAAAAGTATGCCTTCTCAAAGAGCAGCACAACAAGGTTTAGGCTGCCTTTGGGATAGACTGTTTTTCCTAGGTTCATGTCATTCTTTCATGCCGGATCATACCAAGAAGGTATCCCAACCAAAGTACAAGGAACCAACCAATCCGCTGGGAAATAAGAAGCTGTGAAAATGCACAGCACATGACAATGTTGTAGCTTCAAAACGAAGCAATGGAGACTAACCTGACATTTGAATAATCATATATTGAATAATCATAGTCTCGGACCATATTTTGGAAGATCCAGTCACCAAAATCAGAGAGACAGACTCAAGAAAAGACTACATAACCTATAGTTTGCATTAAAAGGACACCAACTTGAATTGCCTTGCTCCCCATTTTGGCACCCCAGTCTGCAGGTGGTGAACTTCTCCGTTTTCAAGGGATTGTCCTAGAACTGCTAACATTAGACTCTGCCACTTAAAAGTCATGGTTCTGTTCTGTTCTCACCTTTCTAAATGAAATCTGGCTGCCTTAATTTAGCCATCGCCATGTTTCCATCGCCTCTTCATGCTCAGATTTCATTTAAAGCCCAAGAAAGAGCTGGAGGGGAAGGAACAGTAATGCAAACGCCGACAATGAGAGTGTCCTATTTGAAAGAGGCCTACAGCACACTAGCAAGACATGTGTTTTCCATGTGGAGCCCAGCTTTTTCTGGAGCCTTCCAGATGTGCTTGACCACAGCTGTCAAGATAGACAGCCAACAAGGGTGATGGAAGTTGGACTTCAACTCAGAAGATCCCCAGTCAAATATCTTGTGACTTCAGCACTGCAACTCTGTAGAGACAACAGAAGCCAAGATGGCCCATTGCAGGGCTTCCGGAGGGGTGGTCATGCTTAGTCTGTTGCCACAAAAACAAAATTCCTGGTGGCATTTTTTAAAAGTTAGCAGATTTCTTGTAGGATATGTTTTCATATACTAAACAACTGGTACATCAAAGGCACAGAGGCTTATACTGAATTAGGAGCCATGAATAAACATTGTGGGGTCAGGGGATGAGGAGGAAGGTCAGTGGGAAATGAAATGCAAAGACAGGAGAAAAAAGTAATTCAATTTAGCAGTGCAAAGATGATCCAAGCTGCTGTTTTAACTACATACTGTGCTTTTTCTACTTATGTTTTTAGCTTTAGTGTAGGAATAGGTGATTGGGAAGCATTGCCTTCCCCTAAAACCCTCCAAGGATCACACTTCACCCTGCTAAATTTGCCACCACAGCATCCGAAAAATCCCCACACTTTTGCCAACAACCAAAGTGCATGCAGACTTTCCTTGCACGCAGGATCATGCCTCTGCAAGGCTTTCTGGAGCAACTTTTAGCTGCAAAGCAAGTATGGCTTGTTTGGTTACAACAAGGATTAATTTTGGATAGGGCCACTGGCACTGCGTCCACAAAATCGCATGCTTAAAAAAATAAACAGTCTGGAAGGTGCGGAAGATGCTCTGAAAGAACCCTTGCTAGATTAATCAAAATATAAATTGTATCTTTATATTTTGTATAATTTAAAATTTGATGCGTAAGCAGCCAAGTCTATGGGGAGGAACAAAACGTTGACACTGCTTATTTATTTATGATTTGTTCCATTGCACTGCATTGTTCAAGACTCCCCTATTCAAGGTAGGGAGTCATCACAGACAGCTTCAGCTTTTGGGTAGTATAAAAGCAAAGGGGGGGAGGAGGAGAAGGAGGAGGAGAGGAAGAAGAGGAAGCGGCCTCCTGACCAACAAGTGTGTCCCAGCTGTGTCATGCAGATCAGCCCATTGTCGGTAAAATTAGCTACTTACTTCCCCACCCCTGGACCGTTCAGCTGCGTTTGCTGGCAGCCAAAGCACAAGAGCTGACCTTGTAGGCATGAGCCTCTAATTCTTGTTTCATTCTGCTTTGCACACATGCTTCCTGGAAGCTTTGCCCTTTGCAAAAGAACCTGCATCCCCCTGGAAGGCGGTGAGGAGAGGGATGCCCTCCATCCTCTTCTGCTTCCCTTGCTCTTGTTCTCTTGCTCTTCCAATACAATCCCATCTTAATAACTTCCTCCTGCACTGGGCAGCTAGGCTTGGGACAGGCAAGGAGAGCGGGCTGTTACAGCCAAGGCTCCAGTGATGCCTTATGTGCCACGCCATCATTCTCGTTTCCTTCTTGGCTTCCAGTTTTAGACTCCAGGCAGCCTGGGCAAGCTTTGAATTCAGAGCCGGGGAGGCAGTGTGGGACCCCCAGGCTGTAGGTGGCCACCCGCTGCCTCTCAACATCGTAAAACCCGGAAGCATATTTTTAAAGCAAAACGGAGCATCCAGTCTGAGGCTTCTTTGACCCACTGGTTATGGCGAAGTTCAGAGGGGACAGGGAATTCCAAGAAAAGTGGCAAATAACATCAGCAGCGCTGCGGGTGACAAAGCTGCCTGGTCTTCGTCCCCATGGCCTCTGGTTCCACTATGTCACACAAGTTAGGGGGTCTCTGTGGAGATACCAGGGCAGCAGCAACACCCAGAATCTCAGGTCCTGATGCTGCCAGGGCACAGGGACCTTGGCAGACAGGCATCAAAGTAAGTCCGCAGAAAGCATCTTCGAGCATCATTTCCAATCAGGCGTCCATGTTCTCTGCGTGCTAATGAACTATTAAGCCCAGGACGGGAGCTGTGGAGCTGAGTAAACAGCGTCCATGCCTTTCTCTGCCATTCCCTGGTGCTGTGCGATACGGAAGTGCTTTTACCCGTTTGCCTTCCAATCTTCCGCTTTCAAGAAGCCAAGCATTTCCATGTAACACAAACCATTCCTTCTTGCCTGACCTGAGATCGGGGCCATTTATCCCACCCTTGTGTTAATTCACTTAGCAATGCAAGGATGCTTGTGCGATCATCACCAAGCCCGTGGCTGTGAATGGTCTCTGCGCACACACCAAAGCACTAATCCCATTGCTGTTTGGGGCGTTCCATTTCGTTTTGACTGTCTCTTCTTTACAGCCACTCCCTTTTGCTGGCAATAAGTAATGCAAATAGAAATCCTTGCCAGCACAATAGCACTCCGTGCATCCAGTGCAGTGAACTTGGCCACATGCAAACTTTTCAGATGCTTTAGAATTTTGCTGCAGTGTAATCCCATTCTCATTTCTGAATGGGATGAGTCTAGCCAGGTCTCACATACACCGTCCAGGACCTGCGTGCTGCTTCCTTCATCTGCAGGAGACGTGCAGCATCTCGTCTTCTTCTGCTACCCCAGAAATGTTTCTGAGGGCTGCATATTCTCATTGCATTGCTTGCATTCACACAGGCCTTCCAGATTCCCTGCCCTTCTGTCTCCCATCCATAGAAAGAGAGACATAGGCTAAATCCTTGCCCACCTCACAGTGTCCCGGCCCGAAGGTCCTGGTAGGATGCACAGCTTCCCCCAACACCAGCCAACTTACTGTAGCAGGAGGAGGCCAGGCCAGCAAGCCCAGCAAAACAAGCGCACCACTCCATAAAACCACTCCCCCACCCAGCCACCCTCCTCCTCCTCACTGCACTGCCTGTCTATGGAAAACACATCTGGATATAAACCAGAGAGAGTGCAGCCAGGGCAATGGGCTAAGGGCATGGCCTGAGAACTGGGTGTCACAAGGGTGATACGTTACTGGCATTCCAGAGAGCTGATGTCCCGCAGCATGTGGGTCAGCAGCCCACCAGGACAGGGCAATGTTCTAGTAGGGCTGCCCTAAGATAGCTTGGTGCTGATCACCCAAAGGGCATCCCCTTCCTCCTGGTTTTTCATGGGCCACAATCTGTCAAAGTTCTCCTGTACACGCCTCCTTGTGATGGGTGAAAGTCAGGAGACCGGTGGCTTTGAACAGCTCCCTTTACTTATGGCAAGGCTAGTGGGGGGGGGGGGTCAAAGCAGGTGGCACTCCAGAATCCATAGGAAATGTGCCCTTCTCTCTCCGTACCATCAGTTCAGACTGGCAGTGGCTTTTCAAGCCCCCGTGCAGAGGAAGGTCCCTGTCTTTGCATCAAATGCTCTGGATCCTTCCAATGGGAGAGAATTGGAAGTTCCTGCACACAAAGCATTTGGACCACTGAGGGATGGGTGGGAATATAATTTCAGTTGAGTTGTAGCAAGGATTTATCAAACTTTGCCAAGTTCTCTATCTTCAAGATAAAAAGGACTGGGATTCAACACACTGAATGTGGAAGAAAGCAGATTTTTAAAGCAATCAACTCCTCCAGCATCTGTGGACTTCCTCTTGTGCTCAGCCTGGTCTTGGAAAGTGAACTCATGGAAGTCAGAAAAGAAGGCTTCTGCAAGTGATGGAGAAGAAGGACTCCACTTGCCCAGGGCTCCCCTGCCAAGACGCCCCCTGGCAAGCACACATGAATGCTGGGCATCCTCCCCAGGAGTTCAGGCTCACAGCCACAACAGAACGGGCTGGAGTCTGGGGAGCCAAGCCCAGTGAATCCACTGGACTCCCACCTCCAGCATGGATTCCTCACTCATCCCTCATCCACGCCTTTGATATGGAAAGGTGGGTTATATACCTAACTATTAATAAATAAATGAAAAGTTCATGACCTTCTTTTCAGAGGCAGGCTGGTAGGTAGCACAGAAGAAACTTTACTGAGAGGAGGAGGAGGAGGAGAGGGTCACTGAGCCAACCTAGCTCTCCCCAGTTCTAGTTAGTCTCAAGGACCCTGCACTTACCCTTGGTACAAGAGTCTAATTACATAAATGATATAAAAGGACTAATAATTACGTTACCTAGTTAGATTAAGATAAGATAATGATGATAATGTCTCCTAGTTATCCTGCAGATGGGCAGCCCAATGCAAGTGAAGCATCATGTGCCTGAGAAGATTGATCACGATGTCAATAGCCTCAATTAAGTTAATTAAGATACTTGTAGATTATGAGAAACTTGAAAAGTAGGACAACAGCTTCTCTTGTTTTTTATGCACTCTTGGTCCTGTTTACAGTCTGTGCGAATGCCTTCGGCTGCGATCACATGGCCCCTGGACATCGTCTGGTGGACATCAGATTAGTCAAAGACCCATCGCAGGGGAGATCCATCCATCATGGGAGTCCTGTCCCAAGTCCCCCTTAGAGCTGCTGCAGGTCCAACCATCTGAGCGGCCTCTCAGAGGTCGGAAATTGGCCTCAGGGGTGGGGTGTCTTGATGGGGCAGGAAGGGAGGAGGCTGAGGCTTAAGCTGCACCCTTCTGCCCCCCTCCCTCCCTCCCTCCCTGGTGCTTCATCTACATGGCCAGAAACAGCCAAAATGCCGGGCACTCAGTGAAGGACAGCAAAGAGCTCTGCTGCCATCCCGCATGCCCTGCCCCAGGGACACGAAAGCTCACGTGCATGCAGGACCACATGCACCAAGAACGGAGGATGCTCCATCGGGCCCGGCGCTGTCTTTGTGCACATCGCTGTTTTATTTCCTTTATTTATTTCTATGCCACCCCGCAGCTGAAGCACTCTGGGCAGTATTTTTAATGGAAATGGTTTGTAGCCATCTAGTATTTTCATTCCTTTTGTCTCAAGTTGTCTTTTTTAAGACCAAGGCGACTGAGAAACACACGTGCCTGTGGTCGTGGTGGCTGTTTTCGTGGGTGGGACTATTTCCAGGTAGCAACAACGTCCCGCAAACACGCAGAGAGAGACGGAGCATGGGAAAAAGACGGCGTTGCAAAGCAGCTCCACGGAGACCCTGCCTTTCCCCATCTCTTGCTCTTTCTGCCCTCGCTGCCTTGCATTCCCTTCGAGCTCTTCCAGCACCTTCCACCAAATTGCTCGAGGTGAAAGGTCAATGCATTAAGCAAAGCAGATTAATATGTTTGCAGTCTATCCCAGCACTAGGACTGGAAGGAGCCAGTCATATTTCACACAGGATTGTTCTCCCAGTTGATTGCGCTGTCCGGCAAGTGCGTGTGTGTTGTGGGGTCTGGAGGGAGGGGGGAGGAGGGACTGCCTCTTTACAAGCCTTCCCAAGTTCCCCTGTTTAGTGGTGATTGTCGCGTCCCACACCGGTTGCACTTTGATCAGAGAAACTCAATACGTGGGGTCTGGCCTTTATACGAAAGCAAGGTCCAGATTAAGGGAATTAGCCACAGTATATCACAACTAATAAAATGGTGACTGAGCCCTACCACAGTGCTGCCCCGGGGAAGGGGACTAGCCGGGGGGGGGGGGGCAGTTTACAGCCGCTCTCATAATTAGAATGAACAACTGCGCCCACCAAGAGCTTCAGGAGTGTTACTCCAGCTTTATGGATTGGAAAGACGGACAGGCAGTTTAGTTCTCCCTGCATGCTGAACAATAGAATTCTAAAACCTTCAATTATAGAAGAAAGGAGAGGTCAGTAATTAATATATATATAAAAACACAAACTGGTGGGATAATTAATCATTGATCTTGATTAATAAATATTACAGGTTTATTAAAATTAAAGTATAAAAAGATAGCTCAAAAGAGAATGACGTTTCATAATCAATCTTAAAGTTCTTTGAAGTGTTATTAGTAATGGCTTTCATTTTTCAAGAGATAAAGAACTAGGTGTGCTATTTGGGCACAAAAGAATTCAGTTTTTCTGAAATGTATACATATGCATGTGGAACACAAAATTGTTTTAAAAATGTTTCTTTGTTGTTGTTGTTAGTCACGAAGTCATGTCCGACCCATTGCAACCCCATGGACAACATTCCTCCAGGCCTCCCTGTCCTCCACCATCCCCCAGCATCCACAAGCTCACACCCACTGCCCCAGTGACTCCATCCAGCCACCTCATCCTCTGCCGTCCCCTTCTTCTTTTGCCATCTATTGTTCCCAGCATTAGGCTCTTCTCCAGGGAATCTTTCCTTCTCATTGGGTGGCCAAAGGATTTGAGTTTCATCTTCAGTATCTGGCCTTCTAAAGAGCAGTCAGGGTTGGTCTCCTCTTTGATTGCCTTGCTATCCAAGGGACTCGCAGGAGTCTCCGCCAGCACCACAATTCTCTTTAAGTGATGCTTTTGTTTGACATAACCATTTCACTCTCAGAGACACAACCTACTGAGGATTTCTTCAGCCCATGCACATTGAAATCCCAGCTATAGAAACATAGAAGCAGAGTGAATCAGAAGGGGTCTCCTGGGCCATCTAGTCTGACCCACGGCTCCAGCCAGCTCCGCTCATGACATGCCCACCATGAGCATGTCAAGGTTTGATGGCAAGTTTTGTCCTTTCATTTAACAAATTTATATCCCACCTGTCCTGACATTTCAAGGTGACAAACAACCATGAAATACGAGAAACAGACATAAGATTAAATTATATAAATTACATATGAAATCCTCTTTAAAATATTTGAACATTAACAACAAATCTCAGAGTTAAACACTCAATCAAACCAGCTACTGAAAAAGAGCAGCAAATGAAGGTTTGCTTCCAGAAAGGGAAAAAGTGCCAATGCAAAAGCGTTGGGTGAACCTGGTTCATGAACTGAGATTCGAAAATGTGGAACATGGAAAGTCCCATTCCAAGTTGGAGATGGAACTTCAACCCCAGAAGGGGGGTTGAGACACTGATCCCATTTCACTGCCACATCACAGCGAGTGTGGCGAGGATAGCACAAGCTGCCCATCCAAGGTCAGAAAATTGACTTATGGGGGGGGGGGGAGACATTTTTCCTTTGCCTCCTTCCGCCTCCTTCTCTCCCTCTGCAAAGCATCTTCACTGGACAGAGAGAAAAGACAATCTAGCAAAAATATAGGAGGCTGGGGATGCAAAGACCATCACTGTTGCTTCTCCAGTCCAATCACCTTCAGCCTGGCAAGATGTAGGACCATGAGCGCCTTGCTGTCTGGGGTTCTCCATGGGGTGAAGGTGCATCGGACTGTCCCCTGACTGATTTGTAAAGGGAGGGTGCAGGACCGGAAGCCAGGCCAGTTTTTGCTGGGCCAAAGCAAGGGCAGGCACGGTCCAGCATCTGCGGGGCCAGCAGGGCCCCAGGGATAAGAGCTCCTTGAGGCTGCTCCTTCTCTCCCGCAGTGTCCATCCAGCTGCTTCTTGCTTTGGTCTGGGCAGCTGCAGTGGGAAAACGAGCGAGGGAGGGCCCACCTTGCTCCCTGCCTCTCAGACAAGCACCCATGATGAGAAGGAAGAGGAGCAGCTGCAGCTGGCGACCCGGTCCTTTGAGGAGGTCTGGAGCCAGCAGCTGGGCCCCTTCCTAGGTTGGTCCCATGCTAGATGGGCTGATGGACGCCCCCTCTGTTCCTCTGCTGCAGCACTGATCCTGGGAAATTTAAAATGATGGTCATGTCACTGTGGTAAGAGGACACCCATGGCAGATAACAGAACTGGAGGACCCCGCCCGGGGGCTGAGCTGGCAGACAGTGGCCAAGGGTTCAGATGGCTGGTTCATAATGAAGTGAATGGAGCCCTGGCCCAGTTTACCCAAGCCCCGGCCTCCCTGACCCGTTCCCACGGGCAGCCTCCGTCACATCATGGTGCCTGGGGGACACGCCTGATTCGTCCCTGTTGCAGAAGACAAATAACTCTGCGCTGAAGAATGGGGTGGCTGTCACTCACGTGCGTGCGCTCTTGGTTGCGCAGATTTTGCAGGTTTCCCCACAAGTTGAAGAACAACGGGATGCTCATCATGCCAGTGTTGCCAACTTTATGGCAGCCAGTTTCCCTGAGTGGGCCTGTGGCCAGTTGCCTGTAATGGCAGCTCTTTGCCTGTTGGCCTTAATCTTTTCATCAAGGGCTGCTTGCTTGCTCATTTGTAAACAGGGCAAGAGGTCTATTAGTCTATTGAAGAAAACAGGAGTGCAGAAAAATGAAATATTCGTACTATTTACTTCAGTCGTTGAATGGATAATTTACAGTAGACTTATTTTTCTTTCTTATATTATATCCTGTCTTTTCTTTCTCCAAGGAACCCAAGACTGCTTTCAGAGCTATGCTCCTGTCCAAAATATCCTCACAACAACCCTGTGAGGTGGGTTAGCCTAAGATGGCCCCAAGTCACCCAGCGAGCTTCATACCTGAGTGAGCACTTGAACCCGTATCTTCTGAGTCCAAGTCCAACATACTAACCACTCGGTGGCCTGGGCATCCTGCCCCTACCGCCAGACCTGTGTTCACTGACCAGTCACTGGCTACCGTCAGCTAATGGTTTTGTCTCCTGTCACGGGACCCCTGCCTTTTTGTTCTTCCCTTTAGTAAAATGAGGTCTGGTTGGCCCCTCAAACACCTCCTTAAGTTGCTTCCTGACCTGCACAACTTCTGCCCATCCATTTTTTTTCTCCTGGTGACGTTTATAGTGGCCATGTTAATTGAGCCTCTGGCAAGCTGTAGAGCATTTAATAAACGTCGTCATTATTTTTCCCATCTGTCTTTCTAGAGACAAGTGTTTTAAATAACCATTGCTTAGTTTCAAGGGATGGGGAAAAGATTACTTCCCCCAACCCATTCCTGAGCTTCAGTTTTATTTCTTGCTGTTGAAGAGGGTGTCTTCATGAACTAATTGTTTTCTAAGGCTTTTGGGCAACATGGCCTTTCTAATCAGGAAAAATGGTGGTTTCTTTATATGTTGCATTTCAGCTCTCCGTGGAAGAAAAACATGTGCGCGGTTGTGTTTGAGCTGAAACACAAAAGCACAATCCAATCAAAGTTAATCGCAGCACAGTCGGCAATTCTACACACAGTACTCTGAGCATCTCCCATCTACTTGGACCATGCAGACATATGCCAGAATCTGTTTCCAGGGAAGGTGGGTGGCTCCAAACGCCAGTTTGAACTCCAAGGGAACTGCCCATGGTCCTGAACCTGTCCAGGCCCCGGGGGTTCAGCACTATGGACAGCTCCTTCAAAGGGCAGGGCAGGGCCCAGCGTGGCTGAGCTGCCCAGCTGATGGTGGAGCTACAAGCCTCCAGGGATTGTTGCTCAGGGACTGGAGAGCAGAGCAGAAGCTCAGGTGGGCTTCTGCCATCAGCCGGAAGATCTAAGGACATTGGGGGGTTGCACCATTATTGCCTCAAGCAAAGGGGAAGACCGGCCTGGCCCATCCATCAGTCCGAGGAGGCACAGTTGTGGGGTTTTCCTTTCTTCCTCCCTACTGGAAAGAATCTGGTTGCTCTGGCCCTGCAGGAGGGCACAAAAAAGCCCCTCTGGGCCTTGTGGTCGGCGTAAGGAACAAGAGCGACCAATCGCTATTCATCAGGAGCTTCCCAGGAAAGGCTCCACCTGCTCAAGCTGACTATACAGACCAGCTATTTATTTATTTATTTATTTATTTATTTATTTATTTATTTATTTATTTATTTATAAAATGTGTATGCCATCCAATTACTTGCGTCTCTGGACGGCTTACAACATAGGTAATTTGACAACCCACTCTGGCTGCAAGTTAATAAAATGCAAAAATAAAATTCAATATTAAAACATATTAAAATATTGATTAAATAAAAAGGTCTTAACCTGGCACCAAAAAACATATAATGATGGCACCAGGCGGACCTCCCTGGGGAGCGCAGTCCATAGTCAGACCACTTTGATCCAGCTTAGAAACTAATCTCTCCTTGCCTTCTCTTATGTGCCTGGCCTCTAGTTGGCAAGTTTCAGGACAGGGCCTGATTCTCTCTATTTCTGACTTGTGTGACCCACCAAGATAGACAAGACTTGGCAGGAGTGAGCTACAGCAAATAATCAAAAACAAATATAGGATCAGACTGTTTCAAATCAACAGGCCTTGAGTAAGCCAGGAGAGGCACATGCAGTTGCAGGCACACTTTTCTGGACAGAACTCCTACTGAAATTAAAGGGGCAGGCCAACAACCCCATTTCGTTGCTCTGAATGTTATACACAGGTTAGTGGACAGTGTAAGAGCGCAATGCTAGACAGGCAGCCTGACAGTGCCCAGCATTCCCTGACAAGCCGTGGCGCCAAGAGTCCACAGTGGCACGCGTGATCCAACAGCCTTGTGAGGTAGGCTGGGAGTCACTGGCTGACCCACAGCACCCATCTGGGACTGGGACCCAGGTTTCCTGAGTCACACTGCAGCACTCTAACTGCAGTCCACACGGGGTTGTGCCAGAGAACAGGCAAAGACTCCGACATTCGCCTCTCTGAAAAGTGAAAAGTGCCTGCAACATTTTCAACAATTCACTGCACAAACTTGGATTCCCTGTCTGGGGGCAGGGAGTGATGACGCAGGAAAGTCTCCGCTAAAGCATCCTTGTCAAGACCAGAACTGGCCTCCCTTTCGA
Organism: Varanus komodoensis; assembly: GCF_004798865.1. Lineage (NCBI taxonomy): Eukaryota > Metazoa > Chordata > Lepidosauria > Squamata > Varanidae > Varanus > Varanus komodoensis. Next base: position 1,063,764 of record NW_025336169.1, on the reverse strand, counting down.
CATTGAGCTGGGTTTTATGACATTATAAAATGGAGTTTAAACCTTTTTGTGTGTGCTGTAGTCACTGCAATCAAAAACTAACTGTTTAGAGTTTAAATACACAACGCTGTGCGTGTTTACACAAGCAAGGCTTGCTGAGGAAGGCACTCATTCTAGGGGAAGTCAAAGGCAGAGGGAGAAAAGAAAGGCCAAATAAGAGATGGACTGAGTCCTTCAAAGGAGCCACAGCCTTCAGTTTGGAACAGCTAAGCAGGGATGTCAGGGAAAAGATGCTTGGAGGGTTTCATTCATAGGATCGCCATAAGTCAACTTGATGGAGCATCACAACAACAATGCCAGTTTAGACAGAAGAAGTCCTTCCAGTGTTCCTCCTCCAGCACCGACAGGGGAATGCTGGGAGTTGTAAGAGGTTTTCTTCCATTGTCTAAGCATGCACAAGATTGCACCCTAAGCCTACAGTATCATAGTTTAGTGATGTGTGAATCCCCAACCCTTGATTAGAGCCCAAATGCCCCCATCTGTTGCTTTGGCTGGTAAGGCTTGCTGTCCATTTTTTTCCTGTATCAGAACCTGAAAAGGAGGACAGGGGACATGACTGCAACCTGGGGGAGCAGGACGGACTGAGAGGCCAGTGGCGCCTATTTGGCTTGTGCACCGAGCGTTCCTGACTCCTGCAATAAGCCCACCAGCCGGATCTTCTTTACCAAAATGGGCAAAGAGCCCCTAAATAAAGAGGTTTCCTTAGACATCAAGGCCGAAAGCCAGATGTCCACTTCCATAACGGCTGAAGCAATTTAGGGTGACTCTTGCATGCATGGGCGACTATAAAAATGCCTTTTATTTCATCGTCCTAAGGTTCTGGGGTGTGAAGCTTCTGTCTCCTGGAGCCAATTCCCCCCATGGAACCCACCGCCCTTGATACCACCAAACTGCTGAAAAGTGTGGGCTTGGTCTCAGCAAGACAGAAAAATTAAAAATAATGGCTTTCCACTGAAATGTGGCAGTGTGGTGGCCAAAAAGGGTGCACTAGACATCAGGGCAAGATTTGATTAACAAAGCGCGTTTGGGGACACTGGAGGCCTGCATGCGGACCATGGGTCATGGTTGCTCACACGTTGCACCAACAGTAGAAAAAGATCGACCACCTTCTGAACATGCACTCCTAGTAGGTATCATTTTGTGCTTGGGCTGCACCACTTCAGAGCGTTGGTATGACTCATGTGGCTGAATTTTCCTTTATTTTTTAATGGGACATTTTCCCAATCTGCAAAAGTACATTCGCACACCAGAAAAATGACATTAAAAGACTCACGGTGCAATCTCGCGTGCAGCCCCAAAGCTGTTGTGCTTTTCTGCTGTTATAGATAAATTTATTATCTCTGGGTCTAATTGAACAGTTTGGAAAAGAACAAAGATCTTGCTTGGGACTCCACTGGTTTTCTAGAGAGAGTTTATGACCAAGGTCACTCTCTCTAGGAATATATATTCTTTACTAAGTTGATGAAATAGCCCTGTCTTTATGAGAGAAGAAACAGGAAGATGGTTTATTTTGCAGACAGAAGGGTTACTAGGTAATTATATTTTTTATAGAGCTGTGGTAGGACAATTCACTGCCCCCTTTTGCCTTTGATGCTATCTGGCAGACGGCCCAATAAAGATCAGAACAAGGCAGGACAGAGTGGGTCAGGCAGAGTCCCGTTTGCGGGGGCCCTGCCTCTGCCTCTCCAGTCGAAAACCAGATGCCACCTTCCAGGAGAGATTGGTTCAGCCTGCACTCTGCGCCTAACACAAACACGCGGTGCAAGTCTCTCCGCTGCAACACACAGGGACCATAAAGAGAGGGCAACATGTTCAAGTCTTTTGCAGAAGAGAAGAGGGGCATGTTTGAAATACACAGCTCAATATTGCAATCCTTGACAGATGCCCAGGCCTGATGCAAAATCTGCCGGGATCCACCTTCAGAAATAGTGACTGCTAAGGCCTTCACTCAAGCTTCCAATAGACAAGTCTTCTCCTGATGTGGTGAAAGCCGTGCTGGCTTTTGGTGAAAGCCATCACAACCAGCCTGCTAGTGCAGGTCCAGTGGTACCTCGGCTCACGAACTTAATCCATAAACTTAAACCTTGGCAAGCTCTGAGCAGGCTTTTGTGCAATGGTGGCACTGGCGTACCTACAGAGGTGACAGAAGAGAGGGATGCTGGTGCCAGCCTGCATCTAGTCCAATAATTCTTTAAAGAATTTGAAAAGTGGGAAACTTTGGCTGGCCTCCAACGTGTTGGTGTGAAAGAGATGTGCTTTTAGCACAGCAGTGGGTGGTCTGCATCTAGGAGATTCCACGTGTCAGGGCTAAGTGATCAGCCGTGACCCACGATGTTCCAGGGATCAGAATCTGTACTCAATGAAAATTCAAGCTCGTTCACCAGATTTCAAGAACATAAGAAGCTGCTTTAATACCAGTTTGGATCTCAGTCCACTTCACTCATAGCTTTCAGACCGGACTCTTTCCTAGTCCTCGCTGAGAAGCCTGGCTTGAATCTTCTGCCTGGAATGCAAATCTTCTCCCACTTAGTCATGGCTCCTCCACCTCAAGGTTCATTTCATCCTGAGTCTGCATCACATCATGGACTTTGCACTTTATTTTATTTTTACTTCGAAGACACTTGTGCACATTTTCAAGCATATTTTCCCCAGTCCTTTGTGTGTGCCTCTTTGAAATTTACAGATGTACCCCCATGGATTACGTCTGCACATTTTGCAAATGAAACCATGCTCTGCAGTGCTTCTTCCCGTACCCTAGTTTTTAATTTATTTGCTAATGATATACTTTGAAAGCTTGGGAAAGTATGGACTTCTCCTGAGATTGCACTTCAGTTTGTCTTCCACTTGGGAGCCACAAAATGAGTATAACCTGATCAAAAGTGACTCAAAATGAATGTCTCAGCCAGGAGTAAGAGGTTTACCAGAAGATCCTCGTGGCAAGAGGGCATGCCAGAAAAGTTCAAGCTAGATGTCAGGACTGGAGAACGAACACAGGATATTGGAAGCCTTCAAAGCTCCTGAAAAACATGTTGACTGTAAGAGGAAGCTCAATTATGTCCTTCCCTGCCAAGGAAGAGGCATAATGGAGAAGTAGTGTGCAAGGAGCTGGTCCAGGGATGAAGGGTAGGCATTGCAATTTTGAATTGGGTGGTTTGCCACATTAGCAGCACCACAGAAACCCCAAGACCACCCTGGCACTTCCTGGGAAAGACCATTGTCTAAGAAGCTTTTGAAGAGCTGCAGCTTGTATTCAAGGACCTGGCATGGCCACATGGATGGGGTCATGCTTTTTTAGCTACAGATACTTGATGATGGCTGTATGTGAAAACATGTGGAAGATTATTGTCTGGCGAGGAGTTAGGCGACATGTCCCATTTCTTGTCATGTTGCCATTATCAAGTATATTGATTTATGTTGAGACTTCAGTTATACAGTGGAATGGGTTTATGTTTCTCGTATCTTATTCTCCCAGGCATAGAGCATTCAGGAGGATCCTAGATTAATCTGGAGTTGTTTGGCTGAAGGGCCAGGTGCCAGGCATGCGTAGAATGAAAGTTTGTGAGCCAGAAGCACTCAACTAAAAAACCAGGGGGGTGAGAGCTTGAATTTGGGAGCTTCTACACAGATCAGGTGCCTGATGCTGTGTGATTGATGGTCTGAGATCTTTCTAGCTGCCTAACCAGGGCTCCTGGCAGCTGAAAGAGGGAGAAGATATTCTTGCAAGGTATACTGTAAATGCTGCTTTGTTTGCCTAGAGATACTTGTATTCCTTAAATAACGCATTACTTTCCCTTCACCTACTGGCGTGCTCATTGCCTCCAAATCCCAAAAGGACCCCTGCCTCCTGGCAGAACAATGGCTATCAACAGTTACTCAGGAATGGAAGGAAGGAAGGAAGGAAGGAAGGAAGGAAGGAAGGAAGGAAGGAAGGAAGGAAAATGGTCTTTAATTGCAAGGAGGGGAAATTATTCTTCCTGGTAGTCCAGAATCCAGGATTCTGATGGAGAAACCTCTCAGTACTAGTGGGAAAACAGGTGCAAATTTCCAGGCATGTGATTATGTATGAATTACATCTCTTTCCCAGACTGGTCTTGAGGATGTTTCCTTAATTGTACAAATTTCTGCCTGCAGACTGAAGGCCCCAACATAGCCCCTGGAGGAAAGCTGAACAAACTGGAGAAATTTGGATAAAATCTACAGCTGATGGCTGTTCGTTTTGTGCAATTCAACTATTTGCACAGGGTGAGCAACAACTGCAAACAGGAATTAGGCAGAAGGCAAGTGGCAAGATCATGTTCAGAGAATCTTAACGATCTTGAGCATTGCTCATTTACCCATCCCAAGATCTGAGTCGTGTGTTAAAGAAATCCTTTAAGTTTAGGAGCAGCATGCTTAAGCAGATTCCCAGTCACACACATTCTGTTCCTCAAAGGAGGTTAATGTATGAGTTATACAAGAATCAGAAATGTACACAGCTATTACATTGGTAATCCTCTCAATGGTAAGAGGCACAATATAAACTCCAAACAAAAACTAGAAGGGAATCTCCTAGGGTGTACAGAAGAGGAGTTCTCAAAGATGCCAAAATAAAACTTGTATATTTAATCCCAGTGCTCTGTGGAGTCTGAGGCATGTTTGTCAGGGGGAATCTTAAACTCTGCAAACCCAGCTGGTTTACTAAGGTGCTGCCTACCCTATAATAATGCATCATTATTATACAGAGTCCAGCAGCCTTGCAAAGAAACAATACTAATTAAATCCTTTCTTGACCTTTTCTAGTTATATCCCTAGACAACCGTAAATATAAAGATATCTACCTTAATTGATAACATTAAAGCAAAACCAGAAATGGTTAAAAAAAGTCCTCTTACACAGAATGTCTTCTTTCAGTTCATACTCATTTTGGATGTGTCTTCCCGTGGCTGACTACAAGCTGAAGATGGTAAGAGCCTTGTCTTTCAGATAGCTAGCTGGCAAATACCGGCACAATATAGCCTTGATACTCAACAGGTTTCTGGTAAAGCTCCATCCCTGGCAGTGCAAACTTCATACCTGTCACAGTATTTTCTACCCCTCTACTGCTGAAGGAAGCAACCTTTAAATTGACCATTCCCCCAGATTTTGCCTCTGTTGCTGCCAACTGTAATTGCAACACCAGTATTGGACAACCCCTGGCAAGGGGCTATCAGCTAGAAAAGGCTTTGCTTGGAATTCATTTTCCCTTCCCTGGTGAAAGCTCCCTTTTATACAGCTAGAAAAGGGAAGGGAGAAAGGTAGTGATATTTGGGTACACTCAGCTACTTTACAGTAAAGATAGCAATAAAGCATTTTTCATAATTTAACTTATTCCACCATTTGAACAGATAAGGCCGTTCAGTTCTGTCAAATGCTTTACAACCATCTTATAAACAGATACAAAAGAGATCTTGATTTATAATGCCACATTTTAGTCTCGCCTAAGATAGCCAGCCATTATATGATCTGGCATAAAGCCTGTTTGGATATTTGGCAGATATTACTAAAGTTATGTGAATAAACCTTTGTTACCCGAGGGCAAACGTTATTTAGTTTTGCTTCTCAACCTAGCACTGAGAGGTGAATGGTTACCTGTAAAAGGATGTGAGGGGTTATTTTTCACAGATGCCTTGGACTACAGAAAGGTGCATTATTTCAGTCTCAGGATAGCAGAGTGATGAGCAGGTGTGAAGCAATCCATTTGTAGCTATCAGAGACAAAGACCTGATAATACAGGAGGGGAAACTTCAGCTGGCAATACATGAGGGGAAGTTTCTGCCTTATATACTGATTGATGGAATCAAATGGTGAAGGATTTCAATATGCAGATGTGTTTGTCCTTTATTTAAAACTAGCGGGGCAAGGGGTAGATTTCTATCCACTAAGGAAATGATTTGCTGAAAAGTAAATAAGGAGAGGCCCTGGGAGAATGAGGACTGAAAAGTAGATGTCAACAGGAGAAAAAGCAGGAGACTAAGAGAAGGCAGCAAGCAGAGACTGAAATCCTTTGAGATAATTTAAGATGATCTGCAGAAAGCAAGGTGACCGTCAAAGTAGCACTGCAACCAGAGGACCAGTAGGAAATTATGAACCTGAAGAGAAAGGACTTGTTAGACCTTGCTGAAGAAGTTTAGGAGAAACCAGCTGAGGCAGCATGGGGAGGGGCTTGCCCAACGCTTTCAAAAAGGGGGCAGGGCTTGGCAAGGGGAGTAGAATGGGAAGGATCTTTTGAAATTTACCTACCCATCATGAGCCATATTTGGAACCGCCATTGGCTGGATTAAGCTAACTGGCTGGAGATTACCTGCCCTTACTTAGTGGGTTTAAAGTGGGCCTTTAAATGAGTTCTTAATGGTCTTTAAATTGCCAGTTAAAGTTCATTAAATGCTCATTACCCTCTGATGGCTTTAATATTTTTTCTAGCCAATGAAAAGTGAAAAACAGAGTGATCCTGTAGCCCCTTCACAGCAACTGGAAGAAGCTAGTTCCAAGGTCAGAAAAGAGTTCCAGTCTTGGAACCGGGAATCCACACTCAGGTCCTCTCCCCACCACCTTGCAGTTCTGAGGACTGCATCTCCGAGGCTGTAAAGGTGCCCTCAGAGAAGGCTGGAAAATTCCAATAAGGGAAGTGGGAAGGGGAGGAGACCAGGCTGTGACATGAGGCATCTTTGCGGTGTCCCAGCCTCCTCGCCTTTCCCACTAAATCACCTCAGCTAGAGGGCCAAAAACAGGCATTGAACTGATTTGCCACTTGGGCAGAGCATGGAGCCAAAAAAACATCCTTCCCACCCTGTATTAGATGTTCATAATCCTCCAGCTCTGGAGCTTCCACACTGGAGTGCACCCTAAAGAATAATTTATACTAAGCAGATTTTAATCAGTTTTAATACCAATTTAGAAAACCATTTAGAAGCCTTTAAAGATCAATTATCAATAAGCTAATTAAAATCCCAGTGTCATGGATTTAAATCCCATTGTTTCGATTGCATGTTAATTGTGAGCTAATTGGATTTTAATTGGTGATTAGAGACCCTTTGAGAACTTCTTATAATCGATTCAGAAATAGTTTGTTTTCATTGGTTCTATGCGATTTTTTTTACTGGCAATTAAAACCCTATTAAGGTGTGGCTACTTTTTAATGATTTTAATGGAAATTAATTGCTAATTTTAAAAAGCTCTAAAATGAAAAAACCACTTAATAGGTATTGATGGGTTTAAGTTACCAATTAAGGACAAAATTAAAACTCATTTGAAACCCTTATGAACCCATTGAAAAATGGTGGGTTTTAATGGATTTTTAACCAAGAACTGTGATTTAATTTGCCCCAGTTGTGAGAAAGAAATACAATGATTTATGGGAAAGCAAGAGATGAAGAAATCCTTGGAAGTGATGTCCAGCACCAACAGAAGCCAGCTTGGTACTTGAGGAAGAAAATCCCCATAGCACCTTATGTGTGGGCTCTCACTCACACACAAAGCACTAGCAAGTTCCCGGATAAAGAAGACAAGAGAGGATTGTACACCATAGGTCATGTGCACCAAAGTCCCTGCCCTCCTTTATATCCTCCTTTAAATTTCTTCCAACCAGAAAGACCAGATTTGGAAAATACCTTCAAGAGTATTGATTTCTTTTATAAATGGATGAAGCGCGGCTGAAGTACCAAAGCTCCTGCCATATATCGCAGCGCCGTGTCCTTTGACAGTCCCGCTCTTGGGCTCCCCGCCGGGGCTGCTTGTCTGTACTTGCTCCTTCTGTTCAGCCTTGTATTTATGTTTAGTGTGGAATGGGAGGTTTTACTTACAAGTTGACCTGAATGTCTTTCCTTAGCTGTCTGTCAAAGGCTGCCTTTTATCTGATCGGGTATTTCAATAGACCTGGGGTGATTTACTATCCAAATAGTGCTGTTTGCTGTCAGAGACTGTGATCGAAAGATGTATTTTGCAACTAATAAGAGTCTTTTCTCCCCTCCTCCTCCTCCATTCTGGGTTCCTTTACCCCTACCTCTTCAAATATTGTTTTATGAGCCTGGTGCTTACTGTGTCCCGACACAGAAGTTCTGCCTGGGGAAATAATTGTCTCTCCTCTGAGCCACGGGGTTAATGCATTGATGTTTAACACGAAGAAACTGGAAGAGCTTCATGAAGAATCTCATCTTTCGCCTTATTTTTCTGCACACACCCCCCTCCAAAAAAACCCCCCCATTTGATGACTAGGGAAGGTGAAGGAGAAACTCAAGTCATGGTATTAGGAGGTTGTGCTAAACTAAAAAAGTTATCTAACGTTTCCATTGAAAGTTTTTTGCCAACAGAATTAAAGGCTAAATGAATTGGAGGAGGAGGAGGAGGAGGAGGGGTGTTGGATGCCAAGGTTAGTCTTCTGCAAGAGGAAGGAGTCGTCTGTGGGAGGACTTACTTATGGAAAGTCCCTGCTCCAAATTTGGGGGTCCTCCAATACACCCAGCCTAACTGGTTCAGTTGGATGGAACCCCAAAAGGGAAGTTTTGCTAACTCTAAAGGGGAAAAGGTTCTAAACAGTTCACTCGTATTATGATATGTGTTATATTTGAGCTTCCCTCCTTCCTCCAGCTTAAGACTACCCCTCCATTCTTATACTGGCTATAGCCCGGCAAAGTACATTGAGCTGAATGACAATGCGTGTCCTCAAGATCAAGGTAGGCAATTAACGTTGCAATTAACTACATCTTCCAGTCTCAACATTATAAATGTGATATTTCTTTTTCTCCCATGGTATTTGTGGAAATCCAAAATCAAAGAAAGGGTCATTTGATCTTTAGTCCCTTAATGCATATATTTATATTTAACTATATTTATACGTTTAATTAAAATTAAATAGTTTAAATATATTTAGGTATTTAAAATGCATATATTTGATTGGTATATTTATATATTTAAAATATAAGAATTAAATTCAAATATGCAGTGCAAGTGATTAACAGTTAACAATCCAACTGCCAAAAGTTAACCACTAATGAATAACACTCAAAATAGATTTACCTTATTTTGCAACATCATAAGACCAACTATTTGTTTAAATATATATTTAGGAGAATATATGCAAATGAAACACTCAAGAATTCGCCATGCAACTTTCACTTCTTTAGTTTATTTTAGGCTATAAACTATAGCAACAAATGGAAAGAAGATTCATGCTGTGAGAGCCGGCATAGTTATTAAGAGCTCGGGATGAGGCTCAGGCGACCTGGTCCCTGCTCAGCCTTGGAGCCAAGCAGGTGACTCCAGGCCAGTCACAGTCTCTCAGTGTGACCTACCTCACAGGGCTGTTGTTGTTATGGGGACAGGGTCAAGAGCAAGAGGAGAAGGATGTACGTAGCTGCTTTGAGTTCTTTGTAAGAAAAAAGCCAGGCCAGGGATTGTGCGTCTTGCAACAAAAAGACATAGTATAAAGATAATCAATAAACAAGATGGCATATAAATGTTTAATATAAATATTTCATTACATTCTCATCATATTGATAATTAATGATCTATGTGGTGAGTGCCACTGAACCATGCCTCATAATCTGTGGATCACTAAATGAGATACCATGCAACGTACAAGCATGGCCCGTCAGTGGCAGGAGTCTAACCTGCTTCTGCAGATACGCAAGCCAATCTGTATAGGATTGCTAAACGACGTTTGCTTTCCCTGGTGTCGGTACAGAATCAGCCCCTGCACCACAGTCTTCTCTTCTTCTGAGCCTCATGGTTTCCAGTGGGAAAGGTTTAAGATTGCCTAGGGGTGCGAATCCTATGCAAGCTTAGACAGGAAAAAGGGGGTTGCTGGGATTTGCGGGCCTTTGTTTCTGCCTAATTGTGCATGATTGTGCCTTAACTTGCTATTGGCAATCAGTGGTAAAAGCACTTGACTCATGTGGGAATTGTTCTGTTCTGTTGAGCATCTGAAGTTTAGCAAAATTGCCAGTGAAAAGCTTGGCCTCAGATACTAAATTTGATTTTTATTGAAACACTTGCTTTGAGATGTAAGTTTGAGTCACATATTGGTTTGCTCAAGGAATGGGGTGTGAGGAATTTAGATTGATAAGGAGTAAGGGAAGGGATCCCACCCTCCAAGTAATAGGAAATAGTTTTATTGGAGGATTTGCATTCGTCTCTCTCCAAGGAGCAATCTCATGCATGTTTAGACAGAAAAATATTGTGCAATTTCCCAGCCAGCAAGCTGGATAGGTTCTTAGTGGTCCAGACCAGCTGAAACAACTCACATGTTCTGTAAGTTTTTAGATTTAGGGTACAATCCACTGTGTATTTAGGCCTTTGCTCTTTTCTGAAGGATCTCCAAAATTATTTTAACTTCTTCACCCTAGATTTCAACTTCACAAAACATGTGAGTTATGACTTCGGCAAGGGGCGGCATAGAAATGTTCTAATAATAAAATAATAATAATAATAATAAAAGGTTTTGCGAAAAGAATTAAGTAGCTGTCCATCCGTTGAATTAAAGGGGGGAATCTTTTTAGCTATGTAATGATTTTACTATTTGTCTACTTAATAAAAGTTAAATGACTTTTCCAAAGAAGATGGGTATTAAAATTTAGCCCTAGGTATTTAAAAGCTTATCTGTCCAAATCATCCATGCCCAAGGCCCACTTAAAGTTATGAGACATACCATGACTTAAATTTAGAATGATTAACAGCTGCTTTTCTTGTCTGCAAATAAACATTAAGCTAGCCAAATTTCTCCTGAGACCTATTCAATTAAGAGAAATCTGAACCAAGTTATTACGCCAACCTTGTGGTTCTCCACCAGAGGTGTAAAAAGTGGGAGAAGACCTCCTACTAGTGTTGATTTAAAAATAACAAGAAGGGGCACAAAATACACATTTGTTTAACTTTTCTATTAATAAAAATTAATTCTGTCAGAGCACCATACCTTCTGCTATAGAGGTATAAAAACTGAATGACCCACAACCATATTCAATCAATATTGGGTACAGCAAATTTATGTCAGATCTGATTCCTGTCCAGGAGAACATAAACAGATTTACCTGTATAATGGCTGCAAGGGTCTGTCTGTTCGTTGTACAATGGGCATAAAAGCTGGAACATTTCATATTATATTATACAATGTAGTCTTAAACCATCAAAATAAAAACAAGTCTGAGCAAAGTAAACAGCTTTACAAGGCCTGGGGAAACTATTTTAAAGCATAAACAGGTGGGTCATTTACCTCCAGCATTACCTGAAATTGGTGTTGATGTCAATGGCTTGGACTTAGGGTACAATCTTATACCCCACCCCCATCCCATGTTGCCCATGGGAGGCATGGATTGCCAGGTTCAGAAATCCCTGTTCTGTCTCCCCTGCAGCTGGTACAGAAAGAAATGTACTACCTGCCTCTCGGAGGTTGTCTGTATGCCCTTGAGAAGAGGGAAAGGAGCGTTCTGGTAGGGAGAGAGGGAGGAGAAGGCTGCCATTGACTCCCCAGCCTTTTCCCCTGGCACTTTATCAGAACGGCCCAAAAAAGAGAGGGACGGCTGCCGCTCCCCGTATCTGGAATGCTCTCCCCAAGGAGATTCGCCTGGTACCCTCTTTATGCTCCATTCAGCAGCAGGCAAAGACCTTCCTTTTAAAAAAACACACACACATTTTGATATCTGATGCCATGAACTTTCGCATTGCTTTTTTTTACCTGTATTTTAATTGCTCTTCTTTGGGGGATTTTTGGAGGCTGTGATGTTTTTAGTTTTTATAAGGGTTTTAAATTGATTTGGAGCCACCTAGAAGTGCTGGGCCACAGTGGCACGTAAATGTTTTAAATAAATAAATAAATAAATTTTGCAGTGCAAGGCGAATGCTGCTCCAGACACTTCCAAGTCCGGTAAATTATTTGCATCAAGGAGAGGAAGCATTGGAGCTTGGCCGTGCAGGAAAGGTAGGTCTGTCTGGGCTGGTCTTGGTAGAAAAAGACATTTTGATAGGAAGGCTTGACAGCAGCCACTTTGGATCGTTTTCTCATAGGCTTTGCTGGTTTCGACTGCAGCTGCTGACTGTTCCATCTGTACTGCATCTTCTGGGAAACTGGGAAGTTTTAAAACTTAGGTCAAAAGAAACATCCACTCCTTCAGCATACTTGTAATTTAACCTTGGTAGATGTTATCAAAAATGCATCAAAAATGCCAAATAAATGCATCTATTTTGCCTTCCCACCAATGCATTTAAAGTGGTTAACTTGCATAGCAGCATCAAGAAATTAAAATAAAGCTTAATTAAAACAGTAATAAAACAAGTATATTCAAAAGATAGCGATAGAAGAAGAAAAACCGTACCCAGCCCAGCAACCAAATGATATGCCAAAGGCTTGGTTGGTCATATTTGTGATACAGCAAAGCTCAATAGAAGGCAAGTTGCTTGGGAACAGCTTCACCTAATTGAGACAACAGACCGGATTTTTATTAAGTAGGTCAAGTTGTTTTAGGTACACCTAATGCCAGTGTTACGGGTTTGATTCCCAGAGAGGCCAAGACTTCCTTCATTTTTGTTTATGTCCTACTTCTATACCTCATTTTCAAAATGGTTTAAAAGTAATGTATGGGGATAGAAAGCAGGGGGAGATTATTTTGCAGACAATACCCCAAGAGAGCATGTGTTTCACCTAAATATCTTAATATAACTCCTGTGCTTGAAACCTGTGCATTTTTGTTGCTTTATATATTGCTTTCATGTGTCCTAGGAGAAAAATGGCATATACAAACAAGAGGACAGAAACTAACAAAGCGGAGTTAATCAGAGCATCTATTCATGGCGGGGTTTTCGGCAAAAGGAAGTCCATCAATGGTAGACATTTTATTATGTGGTTGAGAACTAGGGTGCCGTAATAAGAAACTTACAAAGCTGACGTGATTACCAAAATATCTTCCTGACATGTTTATTTTGAAAAAGCACTTACATTGAACATTAGGCAACTGATGTTCAGAAGGCAGTGTTCACCTCTGCACTACATCAGCCTTATGGGAAATTTGAATCTAATATGACATTTTGGCAATGGTATAAAACCATGCAGCTCATATAAAATAGAATTTGTGAGGGCATTTTGAGTTGCACGGCTGTGAGAACGATTTCAAACCCAGTTACTTTTTACCCACTGCCTATGAATTTGGTGGATGTAGAAGCAAAGTCATTTTCTATCGTTTTTTACTGTTCCATTAAGTTCAACAGGATATCAGTTGCCAAACTGAGCTTACAAGATACTGAATGGATTTAAGCAGAATTTTTATTATGTGATCAGATCTGTTTATAGTCTTTATTTCGAACGACTTTTTTTTCCTTGAGAGAGAGTTTGTAGTCCTTGTCATTAAATCCCGTACAACTGTAGCAACATCAATTGTAATTTTGCTTTTCTCATTAATCTTTTCTAACTAATGCACTAACATTGGACTTTGCATCACATGTAAAATGTACTGTATATAAAATCATGGGACTATATAAGTTGGATTAGGATTTCAGACTCCGTTGATACATTAACAGTACATAAAGTGAAAGGAAGGATTTCATGTGTTCTCTTGCGGGTCTAAGAATTAGAGCAGGATTGGATTGCTGACTCTTGACTTGTGTTACTTCACAAAGCTTTGTCTTAAGTCTCATTGTCCCTTTAATCTGTGATGAGGCTGACCTGGGTGATTTTAAGGGCGAAATAGAATTTCAGCCTGAGAACCAAGTTCCATATTAGGGAAACTCTTAAGATCTCTCTTCTTATGGAATATCAGTGCACCATAGCTTGAAGCTCTTTGGAGAGATATCTGAATATTTAGAATGGGGGAAAGCTGTAGAAAAGCCCCCAAACTACCTAGTAATTAGTATGTGGGGAACATGCATGAAGGCAGGGGGCCAGTTTTGACCCATGGGCCAGAGGCTCTGCACACCTCTGCAAGGCCAGGAAATCATATTGCAATGTCTTTGAGGTGATGCTTTTACACTATGGTGACCCTGTCATACATCTGCACTGCCTATACATGGCTAACAGTCCTAAGAATTTTAAAAAAAATGGATAAAACACATATGTTAAAACACACAATTGCATAGACACAGATCCTGCTGAGTAGATCATTCTGGCTTCATAAATTCCTTGGCACTGCGCAGTGGCAGACCAAAGTCCCAGATTTCTTTTGTTCACAGGTTCTGCATGTCCGTTCCATGTTACAGGTTTATAGCTCCCAACTAGCAAGCAGTAATATCCACATGGGATGATGGATCGTTGAAACAGTCGTTTTAAAACGCTTTCCTTTCATCCAGTCGGATCACAGCATGGACATACAGAGAAAGGAACAGTGAAGGAGGTAGAACACTGTGAACAAAAATATTTATGTATGATTTATGTCATATTTATGTCCCGCCATTTTTCCTCTAGCAAGGAATCTAAGGTGGCTTACGTGGCCCTCATCCTCTCCATTTTGTCTTCACAACACCCCTGTGAGGAAGGTTAGGTGAATCAGCGATTAGCTGAAAGTCACCCAATGAGCTTCATGGCTGAGCAGAGCTAGAACTTGGCTCTCCTACATCACAGTCTAGCACTGTAACCACTACACCACATGACCGATGAAAGCAGAGTGGGATTTCCTCCTGAACGAGTCACAGATGAAATAGCATAGGTTTTCAGATCAGAGCATATAAAGTAGGGTTTCCTTGAGTTCCTACACAGTATTATTTTGTTTTTTAAGGAGCAGACGTGCCAGTTAAGAAGAGAGAACCATTTGCTGTGCACCCCTTTCATTTACCTGGTGTGCTACAACTGCTATAATCGTGCGGGTCACTATTTTTCAAGATGAACAAGTTATCCTCAAAAATGAGCAAGAACTGCAGGTGCTTTTAAGCACTATTTAGCAACCGTTCTTCTTGGACATCCTGGCTCAGGTACTCTAAATGCGGGCTCCCCAGTTGTGCTGTTGTATCTGTTCGTACGCGAGATGCACATGCGATTATCTTTCCATCCACCCTGAATGACAACCTATGATTTTCTCATGTCGGGACACATTTTAAAGTCTTATTAAGCCAGCTTGTCAGCTACACCACTTAAACTTTTCTTTGGGTGGGGTTGCCTATTAATCATCCTTCTCATAAAAAGTCATTTCCTTTGATAGTGACTCTCAAGAAAGCTTGAGCCTCACGGAGCACAAAGGTGAAGAAGGTAAAGGTGAAACAGCGGCGTCAGAAAGATCCTTCGTGTGCTTGGGTGTTACTCGCCTGTTGTTGTGGTACCTTATTTGATGTCTGGGTTGCACTGAGTCGTTCACAGTAGAGGCAAGTTGAAAACCTTGGATCCAGCCATCATACATCCTTCTCCAGAAGCACTGGGCTACAACCCGCGTCATCCAGTCAGATTGACAACTTTCTGCTTATGAATCTGGATCTCTGTTCCCAACAATCTTGTCTTCTCCAGTTGAGCTTTCCTTGGGAGGCTAGGCAGGCAGCTGCCAGGACTGCTTTGTGGTGGCTCCATGTTATGGAATGTCTGCTCGAGGAATATGTACATGATATGTTACTGCTATTTAGATCCAGGGTTGATAAAAATTGGTATATAAAATTAAAATTAAAATCAGATTTTAAAAATTCCATTTTTTAAAAAAATGGATTTTTTAAAATAAATGTTTTCAAGAGTAAAATCTAAAGATAGTTTTTGATTTAAGATACATCGCAGTGCAAAGATTATTCATCAGGAAATAAGGATTCATTCTTTTTTTTTTTTTTTTGAATAAGTTTTATTCTTAATATACCTAACAAAAAGAAACTAAAAAGCTTCAATCATCGAAAGCATCAGACCTACTGGGTCAGCCCCCACATTTTTCTTTTTTATGTTAAACTATAAACACGTTTAAGTCTATGCATAGTCCATTTCTCTAGCCAATAATAAAAAGAATCCCAGGTTTGATAGAAGTCTGTATCTTCTTTCTCCCTCAGAGACAAAGTCAGTCTATCCATTTCCGCACAGTCCAAAATCTTTTTTAGAAACAGTTCATCGGAAGGTGGTTCTTCACTCTTCCAGTGTTGGGAAAATGCAATCCTCGCCGCAGTGGTTACATGTAGAGTCAAATACATTGCTTGTTTACTTGTTTAAGATCATCAGGTACGATGCTGAATGAGAAAACTTCAGGTTTAAATGTTAGAGGTTTTTGTAACATTTCCTCAAGCCATTTGTGTATTTTAATCCAATACTTTTTTGCCTAATCACAGGTCCACCGCATATGATAAAAAGTACCCAATTTGTGTTTACATTTCCAACATCCATTTGACATATTTGGAAACATCTTAGCTAACCTATTTGGCAACAAATGCCATCTATAAAACATTTTATACAGGTTTTCTTGTATGAGGTTGCTAATGTTACTTTAATATTTCTTTCCCACAGCTTTTGCCATTTCTCTAACTCAATATTATATCCAAAGTTTTGTGCCCACATTATCATAGTTTCCTTAACCTGTTCATCTTCCATTCTCCTATCCAATAGGAAATTATACAAACTTTTAATCATTTTCTCATCTGATTTAAGAATCACGTGATCAAATGCTGTTGACTCCTTATAAAAGCCCCACATTCTATAGTCTTTAGCATATCTCGATTGCATTTGAACCTTGTGCCACCAAGAAATATTAATTCCTTGCTCTTGTATTTCTTGATTCAATTTTAATCCTCCATCATTATCCAAAATATCATCATATCTCATGATCATATCAAAATTCAATGCATTTGGATATACAAGAGCTTGCATAGACGAAAGCCATCTTGGTAATTTAGTATGCAGTTTTGTCTTTAACTTTTCCCACACCAACATTAATGA
The DNA here is from genome assembly GCF_004798865.1 of Varanus komodoensis. Lineage (NCBI taxonomy): Eukaryota > Metazoa > Chordata > Lepidosauria > Squamata > Varanidae > Varanus > Varanus komodoensis. The sequence continues at coordinate 1,046,903 of NW_025336169.1, read as the reverse complement.
TTTCCTAATATAATTATTTAAGAAACAACCATGTACCTTACACTTTTCATACCACATATAAGCATGCCAACCCATTTGCAAATCATGCCCTTCAAGACACAAGATTCTCTTATTTCTTAAAGAAGCTTGATAAAACAACATCCAATCGGGAAGACCAAAACCCCCATTCCCTTTAGCCTCCTGAAGCATTTTTAATTTAATCCTTGGTTTCTTCTTTTTCCATATAAATCTCAAGATTTGGGTATTTAAATCGTCAAAGAATTTTAGGAAATAAGGATTCATTCTTAATTATGTAGCATAAGGCTAAATATTTGTGCAACTTTTAACATTTTTGGTCAATTAATTCCATTACTCTATTCACAGTGTCATGACTTCCAGAGGTTTCTGTCAGTTTATTGGGGCAATTTTTCTGTCTAGAAGATATTATCACAGATGCTTCGTTTTGCAGTTCTCAAAGCTGTGAATTTGTGTCTGCTGAGATCACATGCCTGCTCTTCACAGCACAAATATAATGTGCTCTGTTAAACATACAGAGTTGAGAAAAATACCTTAATCTGATTGTTTCTTTGCACATCTATGTACCCAGAATCAAGAAGTGAATGTGTTGCAAGGAGGACTTGCGCATCACAACAAGTCTAATGCACAACTCCTTCTTTGCTATCCGAAATACGTTTAAGAAGTTTCCAAACCTGCCTGTACTAGAGGCTGCTTTGAGGAAGCTTCAGAGGCTCTGTGTCAGGCACAAGCGGAATTAAACTGTGCAACTGACTCTGTCAGGGACTACAAATGGCTACACTGCTTGAGGCAAAAGGCAGAACGTCGGCATCCCCTTTACAGAAGTTTTCCAGACTGGCCCTTGACTCCGGCCCCTGAGGGCAAGATGCCAACTTAAAGGACCCACGGCAGGCTGCATGGTGCAAATGACTCCACATCTAGCCCCTCGACCTCCGAGGCATCAAGTGGCTGACCCATTCAGGCTAATGGGAGGCTGATCCCTGAACAACATAAAAGAGCTCCTTTTCAGTGTAACCATCGAAAACATAGTATTAATCTGTTAAAAAAACTTAATATCTTCATGTCCCCTTGGTGGCTTTTTAGCAGATAACGTGGGATGTACATATTAATGCTAATACATACATGTATTTATGCCTGCATGCATAAAATCCTTCCCACTCTTCCAATTTGAGCATTGAATTGAGGCAGAATTGATGATTTGGTGTCAAACATGCAACTGGGGAAAATTTTGTCTGACTATAGTAAAAGGTTGGTCCTGCTCCTTTGTGGAAAGGGTGCGCTTGTCCTATTTCTGAAATGTTCCTTTTGCTTCCACAAATGGACAACTTTTCTTAGCGCACAACACCAGGATGGAAAGCATGCCGAGACCTCTCTCAGCAGTGAGACCAGGAACCATCACAGGCAAAAAACCCATTATTTCCTTTTGTTCGCCATTGTCGTGAACTTGTAAGGAAAGGAACTTAAGAGGATCATACGGAGAAGAGCTCCATAATTGTAGCTCCAAGTACGAGACATCGAAAGTCTCCACAGCAACCAATCAACCAACTGTGAGGACAGAGGTTGCTCGCTCCAAACAAAGTGGTTATATGCCCCCAAATGGGTTGTAATCACAGAGTAACCGATGCTTTCAAAGGGCTCTTGTGTCAAGCAGCAAAAGCGGGAAAGGAACGAGAAAAACTAATTTTCTCTTATTTTCTCCTATCCACGGCTTGCTTGTTGATTGCAATCCAAGAGCACATTGTATCTGTTTGCACTGCACCTGCGACTGCTGGAAGCAGGGGCAAAAGGCCCGCCTCCGTTGGTGAGGGCTCAGCCTTTTGGAAAAGAGAGAACTGACATGTGCCGTTTGCAAATAGGGACCACCCGGAGTCGGCAGTTCGCTCTTTGAAGTCCTGGCACATCCTGTCTAACTTGATGTATTTCTGCACAGGACAGATTCCCAAAGGTGAGCGGTTGGGCAGCTGACACTTCGAAAATAGCCATGGGAAAGTTGTATGAGGCAGGAAAGGAACCGTTCTGATTTGATCCCCTTCCTGGTTTCTGCCTTCTAAAATACAGGTTTTCCAATCCCTGAGTCTAAATATGTACAACAACCAAAGCAAACAAGAACATTTCCTTTGCATGGGGGTTCTTTGAAAAATGGAACCAGTCTTCTAGTCTCTAAGCATTCTATACCTGGCCTAGGAGAGCAGATGGTAAAGCAGTGTGGACGGACTTGCCACAAAAGCTCTTGCAAAGGAATCAAAATTCCAGCCCAAAGGAGTTTGCTGAATAAGACCGATGAAACAAAACCCCCAAATTGCAGTGTTGCTGGGAGACTCAAAGGATCCCACTTGCTACCAAGGCATGTTGGCTTGAGATGTCCCCGTGAGAGCAAACAGCGTCTGTTTGCTTGTTTGTTAGATTGTTATCCCGCCTCATTAGCCACAAGGCTCTCTGGATGGGTTACAAGCAAAAATACACCCTCATTCCTGCATGGGACACATCGCAGAGGCAAGATATGCAAGGTTAGGTCTCTGCCTTGGGGAGTCTAGCCAGGAGTGAAAATGCATGTGGTGTCAGGACTCGGGGGACAAAAGGAGAATGGAGAAAGATAAAGTGGGGTGCTGGAAGCCCAGGGTCACCTTCCTGCCCAGTTTTGAAAATCAGCAGGTAACTTCCTGGGATGGCATTGCCCATTCCCTCCTCCTTGAAAAGGAAACAGCACTGTGAAAATGAGCCATTTCTCCCCCTGCTACCTGCTCTGCTACAGTTTCCAGGAAACCTACCTGAAATGCATCATTAAGCTTCCTTCTTCTAAAACAACTGGTTCCTTTCTGACTTCTGGGATGCGAACAGTCAGTTGATGAGACATTCCTGGCCACTGGGGAGAAGTGCCATGGCTATTTATTGAAATACTTGCCTAAATCTCCTTTTTTATGAAGCAAACATTTTAGAAATATTAAAAATGCCACTGTGTAAGCCAGGAGATTAAGCAAGTTTAAACCTTCTCGTTTCAGGTGGGAAACTTAATTCCAACGAAATGAGGAGGGGCAGAAAGACGCCTTGCAACAGGAGCCCTGACTCAGAAACTAATTACTTAGAAAGCTTTGCATCTGTTGTGTGGCGAGTGGGCGGGGAAGCAGGGGGCACGTGGATCAGGCAAACAATGCAGCTGGGCTCCTAGCAACCCTTCCTGCTCACCATGGAGAGGCACAAAGGCCACGAGAGCAGTGGACACGCAGCTCCTTCCTTGAGCCTGAGGTGTGGACATGCTCCTGTTTGGGGGCCTTGCCGGGGAACCCGTAGGTTGCAGCCACAGGCCAAAAGGGCCTCCTGGCGCCTCTCTTGGGTGGCTGGGTCTCCTCTAAAACAGAGGACAGTCCTTTGTTTGGAAGACCTCTCGGAGCACTGTCCTCGGTGTGAAGGTGTCCTCTTGCTTGAGCGGCTGTGTTGCCTACAGCTGGTCTGAATTAGGCACCACTGGAAGAACCGGGCCTTGAAGTTGCCCCTCAGCAGCTGACTGAGCAAGTCGCATGGCGGCCACCATCTTCCACACTGGACTGGGAGGTGCTGTATTTCTCTTTGAATTATGGTATTCCTGGCAAGCATAAATCATCTGGAAAGCTTACGCAGATTGGCACCTACCTTCTCTTGCACTCTTCTGGTGAGCCATAAGTGCTCCCTCTACTTCTGTCTCCACACCTCCTTCTCCGGGCCTCAAAGAAGCATCTCTGACTCTTCCCCTTCGTTCTTGCCCACATGCTCAGAGAGAGGGCAGGTGAGCAGCCCTCAGTGCTGAGGAGGAGAAGCAGGGAAAAGAGGCTCCAGGTGTCAAGGGTGGCCGCTTGTGTTTCTCCATAAAAGAAAACACGCATTGCCAAAAAAGATGGAAACGGCTTTTGCATGCACCATGTTATACATATATGTGCACTATAGAAAGGGAATGCATCCCAGCAGAGTGTGAACAGCTCTGAGCCGGTGACCGCTGCCCCATACTCGGTCTGCCATCCAGGTATGTTAGAGAACCACAGAAGAGTAAAGGTGGAAGGGCCTTCAGGTCCATCCCCTGCTCTGGCAGGACTCCAGGTTCACCCACCCCTCTCGGATGGCTGCCCAGCTGCAGCATGGCTGGCCTGGAGCGGCCACCTCCACTGCTCCTTGCTGATGGCATCTGACCCACGTCCATGAGGCAGACACCCCCCTTGCGCAATCAGCTGCAGGTCTGTCAAGCGAACGGCCAGGCCTCCGATGCAGGACACCTGGCTGTGCCTGAACAAGAGACAGCTCCTAGCATCCATCTCAGGGCCAGGAGGGGACAGGTGGGACATACTGGGAAAAGAACCTGGAGGCTTTTCTCCTCTCCTCCAGCAGGGGCCCCAGGAGCAAGTCCCTCTAAAGCAAGGGAGCCTGAGGCATCCCAAGGCTTCTCCAGTGCAAGCCCCCGTGCTCCGTCTCGTCCTCCAACCACAGCAGGGAAGGCCTGACCCAGGCGCCACGGAGGTGGTGGGCCTCCAAGGAATCAGGTGGGCCGCTTAGTGCAGAGCCATGCTAGTGAGGCAGCAGCTTCCCTTTTCATTTGCCCTTTGCTCTGCTTTTCCACTTGAAATGACTCACGACCTTTTGCCCAGTATCTGACCAACCCTTTCCCCACTCCGATCCCCCCGCCCCGAACCCCTAATTCACCTTTTATTACCTATTCCCCAAAACCCAGACTGAGTGCTTTGGGGGTGAATGGCTCACAAGTGGCGCACCATGTTTTAGGGTCATGCTGTGGGGTGGCAACTCAGGTGCAGAATGCAACCTGGCTGGGCACAGGTGGGCTGCAGAGGCAGAGGTGGGCTGCAGAGATGCCCCTGACAAAGGGCCCCTTTAGGATCCTCAGTTAGCCACCACCAAGGAGCCAAGAGCGCTCAGGAACTGGCCGTGGTTTGCTCTTGGTGGCCAGTGCACGCGGGCCCTACTTGAAAGACCATCTGCCATCAAACGTGGCTGTCTCCATGTCCCAGGACAGCAGAAGGTGAAGCCTCTTTCTTGAGGAGCATCTTCAAGGCCCTCATTCTCCTCTCTTATGGAGGATCTGCTTCAAACCAGACTTGAAGCAGGCAGCTTGTCAGATGGAAGACCTCTTCCGAAAGGACTTCCTTCTGACTTCTCTTTCTTCTGCATAGAAGGACACCTGGTTAGCCTAGCAGCTGATGGTGGCCAAGACTGTCGCTTTATCTGGATTGCTGTTGCCAGAAGGGCTGCAACTCTTTGAATCAAAATGCTTTTCAATCCATTAATCCCCCCCACCCTGCCTCCAATTAATGAGGTGGCAGGGCATTTTAAAACACCGATCAAACCACAGGGTCGGGGTGAAGAAAGATGCCATCTTAGAAAACAAGGAAAGACTGCCTCTTTGGAGAGCGGACCAGGTATAAACTGGTCCTCCTTTTAAAAAGCCATTTTTTCCTCCCTTCAGAAAAGTGATACAAAACATTTGCAAATACATGCTGGGTTTCTTGGCTGGTGAACTGGTTAAACTTTATCTGACTACTCAGTTGATGTCCTAGCAGCCGGGGCAATTACTCCCCAACAGAGGAGGAGGTGTTGTGTGATTTTCTTAATTTTCTCAATTTTCTCCTCCATTTTTTTCAGGTGAACTATGGCATTTGCTCCCCGCCTGCCCCATACAGTTTATTTGCAACAGTTCATCCCATCTGCAAAGGCTTTTAAAACAAGGAGGTGTATCTATAGACACTATGTGATTTCCCTGATGTGGACAGGAGATTTTGGGAGCTGGTCCTTGATTGCTCGGTAATGCATTAGCGCTTGCTATTTTTGCAGGACTGCTTGTATTTTTAATACAAGGCAAAACATACCTAAGTGCCCTGACTAGGCACTCTTTAATGCACAATTTGTATATATCCCAATCAATACATTAGTAATTAATAACAACAAACCTGGAGAAAGCACTAAGTTATGGGAATAGTCTACTTCTTGGTTCTTGATCTATTTACCTTGCAAAGGCCATTAACAGTTGAAGGTCCCATGTCACCTTCGCAGCAAAACTTGGGAAGAAGGCGTCTCAACCTGCAAAATATCTTGATTGCAGTGGCACTGCTGTGCTGCAGCGGTTTCCGTGGGTGGTCACCTTGGCTCTTGGCTTTTGAGGTCTCTTGGGCAAAGAAGATTAATAGAAACATAGAAACGAAGTGGGTCAGAAGGAGTCTCCTGGGTCCTCTAGTCTGACCCCCAGCTCCAGCCAGCTCCGCTCATGCAATCTCCAACATACGATTGTCCAATCTTTCCTTGAACACCCTCCCTGATGGGACTCTACCACCTGCCTTGGAAACCCATTCCATATCCTAGGGGTCCTAAAAATCAGGAAGTACTTCCTGACATCCAACCTGAAGCCTGGTTCCTTGAGCTCTGCCCCACTGGAATGTGCCCTGTCCCACTGCAGGGAAGAACAGCTCCCGGTCCTGCTCCACAGGACATCTTCTCACATACCTATGCTAGAAGATCCCCTTGGAGCCTCCTCTTCTCCAGGCTGAAAAGACCCAGTTCCCTCCATCTCTCCTCATATGGCATCCCTCCCAATCTGGCTACCACTCTTGTGACCCCGTGCTGGACCGATCCGAACAGGCGATGTTTGCTGTCCCCCGCCCCTTCTTACCTCCATGGTCCCAGCTGCTCTTGCCCCTTCCATTCTGTGCCTGGGGGAACTGGGTAGCCGGGGGAGGGGGGCAGGGCATCTCCCCAGCATCGTTGTCTGACTGAGCGTAGTGCAGAAGAGAAAAGGAGGAGCAACGCCGGGGGGTGCGTGTCCCTGTGTGGACCTTTGGCATGTGCCGCTAAGGTGCCCAGCCATGCCCCCCCTTGGCGCTGGCACTGCGGAGTTCATTTTGCGACAGGTCCCACATGCTGTCCCTAACACACCTGCACCACGATGGACAAACCCCCTGCTGCTTCGCATGCTGGCGATGCTGACGTGGGAGGCCGACCACGACATGTTTCTGTCGTCTCGAATTAAAAACTAGGGTGAAGCAAGCCATGCATTCAGCTGATGCACTGGTTTCTCAAACTGTGGTCCTTGAGCACCATTCAGGTGGCCTGAGGGACAGCAGCACTTTTCCTTCGCGTTCTTTTCCGGATCGTGACTACTGAGCCCATTCCAACCATGACCAGGTTCTATCTGGGGCCAGTGATTTTCAGAACAGAACGTTGGTTTTGATGGTGATGCCAGTGAAGTGGGTTTGGCTAGGTTTCTCAATGAGAAAGTTTTGTAATGCCATCACGAAAACTGAGCTGCATTGGTTATGCCCTGTTCTTCTGGGCAGTGGTACAAACGGGAAGGGAAGGGAAGGGAAGGGAAGGGAAGGGAAGGGAAGGGAAGGGAAGGGGTCAGGAAGAAAGATTATCCCACCTCCCAAAAAATCCAGAACTGAACTTTCTCGGCTTCCCTGTTGAAAAGGCAAGGCCAAACAACACCCAGCTGTTGGAATCATGGTGGGCATGTCATGAGCAGAGCCGGTTAGAAATGGAGGTCAGACTAGATGGCCTGGGAGGTCCCTTCTGACTCGCTCTGTTTCTATGTTTCTATGAATTGACCATATTATTACTCAGAAGATGAATATTCTGTTTTGCAAAAGAAACTGCTGCAAAGCCCATGTTGAAAGATGGTAGGAAATGAAAACTGGACAAACCATTCAGAATGCATGGAGATTCATGCAAAGCAAGTGCATTTGGGATCATTTTAGGTCTGGTTTTTTTTGGAATCTCTCCTCCTGTGTCCATGGGTTTTGTAATGCACAGTTGAACATTGCCTTTTTAAAAATAATGGATCATGCCTCTGATATTGTGAATTACAACCATATGTGTTGGGTCACAATTTGCTTTTTGGGATGGCCTGTGACTGCAGCCTTCCTGTTGGTGCGATGCATTGGCTTCCGGTGCCATGGTGGGGGAATGTAGCCAGTTCAGAGACCTGTGGTCCTGTTTGCCGTTCCTCTTTCGTGCCTTTCTCATCCCTTGCGTGAGCCTGGGGCGCCATCTGCCGGAGACAAATGGAAGCAGCGGCATTGCCCTTCCTAGCAGGGCTCTGCGAAGGACTCTCTTCTCAGCTAAGCTCGCCACTAGCCAATTACTTTGTGGCCGTGCGGTGCTGCAGTGCGAGCCCTGGAATGTTTGTCCCAGCTCTCCCCGAGAAACAGCACGTGCGTAGTCCATCGGGGTGGGAAAAACAGGCCGACAGAGCGCTGGTGGAGCGGCATCCTGCACTTCCCGGATTCGCGCCACACACAACAAAAACCCAGCGGCACCCTTCCCTGCCGCACCTCAAGGCCCATCTCTGGTTGGAGCCACAATCCCTTCTGGCGGGAAGGAGGGTCAGCACCATGGAAAGCTCCCGCAGTCAAAGGAAATGCTGCAGTGGATCAGGAGTCACTGTCCGCACGATGCTGCACCTGGGGGTAGTCAGGCGCAGGGTTGTAAGGTGGATTGCGGTGGCCCCTGGACGTTGGCAGTCTGGGGGCAACTTAGAGGCAGTCTAGGCAAGAGAACCATCAGCAGCCCATGACTCTGCAGACATAAAAGCATAGCATGGCCTTTGGTACTGAATTCAGCTTCTTAAAAACAAACCTGATTTCCTTTTGAAATGAACAAGGTTCTAATCCTTATGAGCTGGAAGTATATAGGGAAAAGCTTGGAAAAAACGTGAATAAAACTGCTGGTGAGAAGGAGGATATGTAATACATAAAAATTTCAGTGGGGTTGCCAAAAGGGTGTGCATGTGGGGTGTTGCTTGAAAAATAGGTGTGTTACTCAGGTTGCAGAAAGTGGAGTGGATTGCCGTGCTGTGGGGTTTTTATGACACGTACGTACATAGCTATAGAATGATAATGTGTCTTCCCAGGATGGCCATTCGATGGTCATGAAGACCTTCAGCAGGATCAGTGATTCTTGGACCAACTTAAGCTCCATCTTGGCCCAGCTTAGGCTATATTCCTGGACCAATTTAACCTATGCTCTTGGAACAACTTAAGCTCCATCTGTCTGATTTGGAACCATCCGTGTGATGTGGAGAACAGTTCTCTTGCATCAGTGCAGTGGTACCTTGCTCTTCACAGAAGGACCATGGCTAAGTCCATCTGTTTATCACATTTCCTGATTGCATTTGCCTGGTTCATGAAGCCAGACTTAAAAGCATAATATTAGAACACCAAGAAGACTGAAAAAGAATAAAACTCAAGTATAAAAACAGAGCCAGCCACATGGCAAGAACCTTGCCATGAACCTATTTTTATTCTTAAAAAATTACTGAAATTTAGGCAATCTTGCCGTGGGACCCTTTATTCCAGAACCATTTGCTTTGAGCAAAGAGTGGGGGTGGGAGGGGAACCATAAGGCCCAAAGCTGCATTGCTAGCCACAGGGAAACCTCTGGGTAGCTTATTCCCTGCATCCCATCTGGTCTCATTGCAGGGGACAATGTGTGGGAAGAAAGATCAAGGCTGTTTGCCCCCTCTTTTCTGCCTGCTTGGAATCTCTCACACTCTGGCAAATTCCCAGGGCATTTACAGACATAAAGACAATTAACATAATTTTAGAGATGATAAAGATCAACCCACGGACTGGAGCCAAGAAATATAGAACTGGCTCGAACGTTCTGGAACCTCTTTGGAGGGCTCCTCCACCCGCGGCTTCCAACTCCTTCGGAAAATACACGGCCCTGTTGGTTGGCCAGGGAAGTATGAAGACATGATGTCCATTAGCGCTTGGCAAGGCGTTCTGTCCCCTGAAGCGCACGGCGAGTGAGGGAGCAGGAACAGCCCGAGCCGATCCTTCTGGCACGGCTGTGTTGACCCGGCTGCGTCCGTGCTGGCTCCCCTCTGGGCAGCGGCTGCTCTGTGGGTGACACTCCCCAGTGGCCACGGCATTCCCTGGCCGCACTTCAGAGTCGGCCAAAGAGATGGCAGGAACAAAAGCAGAAGAAGTCAGGAGCAGCTGTTCTGTAATGCAACACTGACCTCTCAGAAGGCTGGAGAAACCCGCTTCTTTTCCAAATGATATTGTGATTATTAATAGGTTGTTGTTAGTATTTGCATCGCCCTGCCCCCAACTCTGCAATATGCTTTTTAGGTGTAATGATCAGAAGTGTGTAGAGTATTCTAAGTGTGGCCACATCACAGATGTGGAAAAGGGGAGTATGATTGTGGCTTTTTAAGTTCCTTTCCTAATTATGCCTAGCACAGGGTTCATTTCTTCCTAGCAGCTGGACACCAAGAATTACCTAGAATCACCTAGAATCACTCTTTCTGCAAGCAAAGTGGCTTCTCTCACCCTTTTCTCAAGGAGCTCAAGGGCTCCTTTTCACCTCCGGTTAGTCCAAGAAAGCGTGGCTGGCTCGGGAACTTCCAGGGTGGAGGGGTGGTCATGTCTGAACTGGGCTTTCAACCTTCAACTCCAGACCGGTGCTGTGGCTATTACACCGCAAATATTCCCATCTGAGCTGTCCATCCTGCCATGTAATGCTGCCAATTCTGCCAGTGTCAGTGTTTATTTTCCATGCTTCTACTGAGGTATGGAAAACATGCAGCTTGCAACTGTGGCTTGAAATTCGACTTTTGCTTCCTAGGTGCAAGTCCTCCCATGGGACTGCATCCTCACGAGCAAACCCTCGAGGCTTCCATTCGCTCGCGGCTGCAATGCAAGCTGGGTTGGCAACCTGAAGGCTGGTATACTTGGGATCCAAAACATCTGGGCGGTTCTGGAGAGCAGTGATGGCGTGGATGTGAAAAAACCTTGGCTAGCAGCACCCTGCACCCTGTCAGACCGACCGCACGCAGGAGTCCGTCCTGTCGGCCAGGCACCTGGGTGATGGGAGCCCCCAGGGCTGCAGACTTCCAGGAGAGCAGCACCTCTGGAGTGGCTCAGCCTTCCAAGGAGTCTTTCTTTGCCAGGCAGGCTGTCCGACTGGGTTGCTCTGCGTGCTGGTGGGTGGCGCTTGGGCAAAGCAGCCTCTTCCTCCTTCCTGTCCCATCCCTCACTCCTTCCCTGCCTTCCTCCCAAGGCCAAAGCCCTGTGACAGGGCTGAGAAGGAGTGGAGCTCCACCTCTCACTTTGGAGAGGGGATCCCCAGCATTCGCGGGGTGGCGGCAAGCGGGCCGCAGGGTCACTCCGCCATGTGAGACACAGTCCAGGTGAGTTGAGTAGCTTCTGCATGCCCAGATTCCTCTCTCCTGCTCCACTCTCCCTTCCAGACCTCCTCTCTTCTCTGAACAAGGTGTATCTCATGTTCTTTGTGTCCCCTGCAGCTCCATTTCTGATTGCGCGTTCCCATTCCCACGCCACTCTCTTAAGCGACATCCACACTGGAACCCGATGACTTCGTTCTCTTTCTCTTTCAGCCTCGTTGGTTTTTGTTCAAAGCCACTTGGACTGCTCCACCACAAAACCCAAAGGCCAGGTCCTGCCGTCCAGCGCAGCGTGTATCGATTAAGTAATGATTTTGCAAAAGAGCCTAAAAGCCAAGGAACGCTCTACGGAGAAGCCATTAAAGGGAAGCTGCTCTTGCTAAAGTGCCCATTTAGTATGGCTTCGGTGCCCCGGGGCCTTTCCGAGACGTACATGCTCGGCGAATAATTCAGCCAGCGCGAGGACAGGAGAAGCATCTGGGCAGTGGCACAAGCTGTGCTGACTTTGATGGGGGTGCAGGCTGAGCGACAGTCTGCCTGTGTTGGGGCTGCAGTGGGGCCTCTCTTGGGCAGGAACCCAGCAAAAGGCCTTGCCGTTTCAGATGCGAAGCTGGCTCTCCTTCCTCTCGCTTCGGTTTGGGTGAGTTGCAGGAGGTACAGCTTTGAGTTCTGACCCCATCGGATTAAGATAAAGCACTCTGATGGCCAAAGGAATCCCCTTGCTTACTATCATTTTTGAAAGAGCTGCATCCAAGTTGACGTTTGAGTTTTTGATGGGTTGAGAACACAGGCTGAGAACCGAGGCACTCTGAGTGTGCCCACCCTCACCTGCCTCTGCACGGTAGCCGCTTGTGAATCCCTGCAAAGGAAACGGCATGGCCAAAAAAAGAAGGGGTTTACTAAGTACATTCTTTGAATAATGGGATAGGCAGCGAAGTGAGGTTAGAAATAATTATTTAAAGAGAAAAGCCGTGCATCTGACCGCGCGGCGGCAGGACGAGCAAAACACGCAGGATACCTGTCTACAGCACACCGGGCTCTGTCAACATCACGCAGGTCCTGCCCGTTTGACTCCTCTCCGTGGAGGGAAGTGGGGTTGGAGGAACAGCACCTCCAAGCGCCACCGAGCGATGCTCACAGAGCCGCTGGGCCAGCCCGGGCAGGGCCTGCGGGAAACCTCTGTGGCCCTCATAAGGAGCATGGCCTACAGTTCAGAGGGACAGGTGTGATGCAGTATCCTTGCTGGGCATGGACGGGGACGGACGTGGACACCCACGCACACGCACATGCACATGCAGAGTCGACGCTTAGAGAGCTGCACTTGGAACCGGTGACCTATGCCTTTTCCTGGGGTGCCCTTCTCCCCAGTTTTCCATTCCCCTGTCCCTTCCCCCAGTAGCCGGTATCATGAGTGGGAACACAGAGGGAGCGGGCCTGCAAAAGCTGGGCTGGGGTGATGGTGATTGTGAGTCTAGAGCAGCGCAGAAAGCAAGTTAGGTTCGCAGCAGGCGACATCGCGGAGCACAGAAAAGCGGAAACCGATTCCTCTCGGGCCGCGGAGGTCTCTGGGGAGCTCCTGGTGACGGGATGTGCAGGCATTCAAGGCATCAACAGCTGCATTGGCGACGGGCGTGAGGCTTGCATGACAAGTAGCCTGCCTGGTGTTGCACATACCGCGCATCATCTAGACATTTTCGCAGTGAGTGCTGGGGTTGAATTAGGGGTCACGGTGCATGCCGGTTGCCCTGATGTGGGGAAAAGTGGTCGTGAGGTTTTGGAAGCTGAGTTTAGGGTAGGTAGGACCCCAAAGCTGGGCTTTCTCTGTCTGTCAAAGAGAACGTAACATAAAACAAAGCAGAAACCTTAAAGGGGGCAAATATCTCTGGGGGATTTCTGTGGGTGGCAGGGCTGGCTTCAGCTCCGTTTTCCTGGGCATCAGTTGAACACCTCAACACCTAAAAGCATTGCTACTGCTTCTGCTCTGGGTGATCTGAGAGAGAGAATGAAATCGGGGAAGAATTCAGAGGAGGAAGTTGTAAACAGAGGGAAAATTTGTTTCCCAAGATTGACTGGATGAATGAAAATATCAGTCATGTCAAAGTGGTTAAGGTTCTCAGTCCCCTAAAGAACCACAACCTCTCTAGTCATGGAACCAACCAGAAAGGAGGAGATTTCATAAGCGGTGCAATCCAGTCAGGTGCGTGTGTTGCTGAACCAGTTGGAAACTGACCGTAGTGTCACTGCATTGCAAAGCACATTCAAGATAGTCATATTTCACTTCCAAAGAGGAAACTACAATAAATCAAGGAGCTGGCGAAAAGGAGAGGTTGAGAGAGAGAGTCAAGAGGGCTGGATCTCTCCAAAATGCTTGGGGGTTGCTTAATACCACAAGAAGAGATGTTCAGCTAGAAGGTGCATATAGGTCAAGAAAGGTAAAACCAAGTTGAAGAGGTCACTGCAAGGTGCGCAAGTGTTGCTAAGGAAGCTGTGGAAGCCGGAGAGCAGAATTGCAGCACCAGCGGTCCATCCAGCCTGCTTGGGGCCTCATTCTGGCTCTCCAGAGTTGTCCGTGCTGGCCATGTCTCCAACTACCTATAGTCCAGTGGTTTCCCAACTTTAGTGGGGTCTCCCCTCCAAGTCTTAGATTGAAATGCCACTGCTAAGGCCTTCCCCAGGAGCAATGTGGGTTAAGAGCTACGGACAGAAATTTACCAGTGGAATGCGGGTTGGGTCCAGGATCTGCCATTCTCAAGAGGAAGGGTTATATTCATAGAAAGTCCCCTTGCCCAAGTTATAGGCAGCCATTCCCCATCTCGGGAGTTCATCCCATGAAACAGGACCTGTGACCTATTCGGGGTGCCTGCTGTCAGAAGGAAGGGTGGGAAGTCCATTTCTGCCAGTGCAGCTGACCCAGGAGACGTTCTCCACTTCCAGCTGTGGCCTCCCAGAGTGGTGCCTTTACTTCCCCTGTGTGTTTTACCGTGACATGCTAAGCGTCACCTGGGTCCCCGTTGCACTCACGGCTGTTTCTTTGATGCTATCACAGTGGCAAAGGTCCATGGCCTGCGGCCGTGAACAGTCTGGCCCCTTGAAAACATTTGCCAACATGATAAGATCAGATTTCAAACACAAGGAAATAGGTAGCTCTATCCTTGTGTTAACGCTGGAAACAATAAAGCTGTCGCTGTGGAGCAAAGTCTTCCTGTTTGGGCACGTCCAGGGTGTTTCTACTTTCAGTGAAAAGAGCAAGTGATTTGACATAAAACTAATGTTTATTTCTGCATGATAATGAAAACCAGAAAAGTTGCGTGCAGGTCAAAGCAGGCTGCATTGCGAGGCTTGAAATGAGCAGTGACAGGACAGAGGCTGGCTGCAGGAGAAATAAACATTATTTTTAAGTCAAATCACTGCAGCAATTAAAAAGCCTGTTTTCTATTTTTAAAAAATTGAAATAGAATTCTGTCTTCATTCTGATGACCAGTGATTTAAAAAATATGTTTCAGGGGCCAAAAAACAAGCTACAGATACATGTAGTAGTCACACTACACATGTGCACCTATAACAAAAGCTGCTGAGGAAGATTTGGATGAGGCAAAAAGGTTTTGTTCCCTCCTCTGCTGAGCTTATTATTCTCCATTACGGCGAATGGAAAACTTCCGAGGTGGTATTTGGAAGGATGGTAAAGAGGCAAAGGACATTATTTTTTGGTACTCCCCAAACTCTCCCGTCTCTGGTTAAAAAAGAGACAGTGGGCAATTTACATCCAGGGTGAAATTAGACCATCTATATCACAGAGTAATTGTGCAGGACTGAGCTAGGAACACACACCTGTTCGGTGTGAGTGGCATTTACCCTTCCCAAGAAACAAAGGACCAGGAACCAATTGTAGTTCAGAAGCTGGGAAACGACAGGTGAGCTGATGCCACGGGCGTGTGAGGAGAGGTGCTGTTAGACATTGCCGTGCACCTGCGTCACTTACCTTCAGTCCCTACTGGCAAGTTCATCTTGCTTTGTCGTTCATGGATTCTGTTGCTCGCTGGATGGGAACATTATCCTGGAAGCTTTCACAGTGGTTGAACGTCAAGGAACACTTCACTTGCTCTGTTCTACAAACTGAAATCATTTAAGGGTTTTTTAATGCTATTTTAACTTTGCTCACTTTGCCGCAAGATTACTTCATTGTTTTTAGATTTGGATTTTATAGTTTGGCTTTTGAATGGTGTGCTTGAATTGTTTAATTGGTGCCTCACAGCTGGACAGAAAAGTGTACAGTAAAGAAAACAAGGTCAGGATTCTTGGAGGCTGCCAGGTATGCTTGACATGGTGCTGTGAACGCCGGTCATGCCTAAAACGTGCCGGGTAGTGCCCGTTTCTTAGAAAGTCACACAGGACTCGGATGAATTGGGCCAACAAGCAGATTCCACACAACCTAGCAGAGTCGTCAAGAAGCCCATGTGGAGGTTCCCCCTTTCTTTGCAAAGGGAGGGGGATTGCCAAAGGCAGCTTGGTTAGGACTAACTCATTGGGTTGTATCCTATAACGTCATTCTGCTAGCTCTTTTCTTTTTAAACTTTTGTAGGATGTCCCATTACCGAAGTCTCGGAATGGTTTAACAATCCAAAATGTAAGAAAAAAAATTAAAACACAGCATCCTAAAATTTAGCTAATAATAAAACACCAATTAAAACACAGGTCTTAAAACATTGGGAAAATAAAAAGGGTTTTGCGTGGTGCCGAAAAGAGTAAAGTGATGGCGCCAGGCACACCTCTCTTGGGAGCACATTCCACAATTGGGGTGCCACCACAGAGAAGGCCCTTCCCTGGTAGCCACCCTCCTAATCTCCTTCAGGGAGGGCCTCCGGAGAAGGGCGTCTGCCCCAGTTCTTAAGGGGCGGGCTGGCACACATGGTTTTATGACTTTGACTTGTTCTGTCGTACAATTCTTACAAGAACAACTCCGGTTCTTGCAGTTTTACTGCTAGTGTAACATTGGATGGAGGGGTTGGGCTACAATAGCAGAAGGCAGCAGATGCTTGGCCGGGTGTTCAAGCAAGAGGGATTTCCAAAATCCCCTGCTCATTACTGCTGGCTCCACATGTTCCCAGGGCAGAATTCTCCTATTTTCAAGACACTGTAATAGGATATAGCCAATTTAGGGCCCAGTTCTATCTGTAATATCTCACAGAACCTGCTCAGTGTCTTTACCTTGTTCTTGTCCGGGCATTTATTCGGCTGGATAAATTCCAGTTAATGGTCCACACTGAAAAGATCTCACAGGATGTCCCAGTGGGAAGAATGCAGTCCTGGAGTTCTGTCTGCATCCTTCCCTTTCTGTACACGCACTAGCTGGGCTTACGAGCAGCTGGCAAATCACCCAAGAAGAGAATTGAGCTGCAAAATCCACACACATTTCAGTAATTCAATAATTTATTCATCTAAAAAAGTGTGTAAAAGTATATAGCTCTCATCCACAAGGTATATATGAATGACATTTAAAATGGAGGTCTTTATTATTATTGTTTCTTTTTATCAAAGTCTTTTTTAGTGTATTGTACCAGCGATATACTGTAAGATTTAAAATGAACTCCACATAGGTTTTTTGTTGTTTTTGTTTCAAATTGTTGGCTATAAAAGAGGCTCACTGCAAAATGTTCAAGGAAAAAAATCAGAATTCCCCCCAAAAATGTACAGCTTTTACATTTAAAAAAAGGTTCTGAAATATACAGAGAAGCATGCCGGACCATCCCTTGCCTCCCTCCCCCCCGCGCTTGAACGGCAATAATTCTGATTTCTGTGTGATTTCCAAAATTAGAAATTAAAAAAAATAAAATAACTTTTTCACTCTGTAGGAAATCCAGGGCTTGTACATTTCAGATTAATTCAGTAAAAAACTCACAAGTAAAATAATGCATATTTAAAGGGAAATATTATACAGATTTTCACACTGAAGTACATAAGATTTTTCTTCTTTTTAAAATCTATTGCCATTCATTTATTTTGCACAAAAAATGTATAAATATGTTACCAGTTTCTCTTAACTTAAAAAAAATTAAATAAACACCACCAGATGAAAACTACTCCTTAATACCCCTCCCCTTATTTGTGGGGTTAGAGGTATTTTTAATTTTTGCATTAGAACTAGATCTCTGGGGAAGAAAATAACCCCAATAGAAACAGCCCATAAAAAAAAGCCAACGCAGCTATAATCCAAAGTTCAGGTGACTCTTGGGAACAAATAACCCCAAAGTGGTAAAAGATAACTTTATATAGTTTTCCCTCACCAAGTTAATTTTTTTTGTATACAAGTTTACAATCTTCATCTTTTAATGCTCTTCAAAAGGCCTTGAGAATTTTCCTTTCTGATTAAGAAAAAATAGTAATGCAATATTTTTAAAATCAATTTTACACTGTATACATTAGATACAAATGGTTTCGATATATCTGATTTCCTCCTGTACATTGCAAAGGTTCCCCCAGGTGGGTGGCCTGGAGCAGAGAATAAAAGTGATCCATTTACAGGGTCTTCCTCTGACCAATCCATCCCCCTTGTGCATGGAATTTTTTTAAATAATAAATTTGATTTAAACATTACATCATCATTTCAAGAAAAATATTCCTTTAAATTCATAGAAATTCTAATTATTATTTTTTTTAACCAGAACGAGACAGACTTTTGGAAGAACTTCAAAAATGGTAAAGGATTCTCCAAGGATGGCCAGCTGACCAATCCCCCTCTAATTGATTCCTCTTCTTAGACGTAGCCCATGCCTGCACAAAGCAACGGTATCAGGCACGGCATTTACACTATAGATCTCTTAAATCCTAGAATTAAGGAGGCATAAAAATAATACAATTTCCTTTAAACTTTGTTTTGTTTAAATGGCCAACGTTTTAATTAAACCAGGCCATTTTTGACCTCAGTGTTTTTTTGCTTGTTTTTTTTCAAAACTTTCAAGTACTAATTTAACGAGATCAGTTTTAAAAGTCATTTCTTTGAAAAAGCATTTCTTCCTGTAGTCAGAAAAAATACACCAGACTTGAAAATGACAAAAGTGTAAACAAGAAAGTAGATATACAGTGTTTTGATGTTTAGAGCACTGAGCTATCCTGCTTTTGGGTGACTTGGGCTTCAGGAATAATTTCCATATTTGTCAAACTCCTCTCTAAATCAGTATTTCTCCTTTGTTAGACTCTAAAGTGTTGACAGCCCCCTATGGGTCTCGGGTATTGGCACCGTGTCATCATTCATTTACATATTTCAACCTCACTACAAACAGAGTTCCTTAACCCAAGGTGTCCACCAAAAAAATGGTGATTCTTCCTCACTTGCTCTTGTTAACTGCTATTTGGATTTTTCATGGTTTTTGCTCCATTTCTCGGTCAGAAGAGCGAGAGGTATGTTGATAAATAGTTCTCAGCGGAATGGAGCTGGATGTACCTGGTCCTCTCTGGCCCCTATAAATAGCCCCTATAAATAAATTAAAAGCAAAACAACAAACAAACAAACAAACTTAAGTGTCTCTCCAGATCTTTCATCTACATGGACAGGTAACGCATGCATGCATCCATCCCAATCCACTCTGACAGGAATTCCAGGTAGAGAGAAAATCCCACTATTTATAAACTACTAGAATCGCAGCCAAGTCCATCTCATGGTTTTGAAGGAACATCGTGAGCTTTGGGCACTCTTAACTGGTCACTGCAATGTTTTGCTTCGAAGAATGGGACTCCCCCCTCGAGCAAAAGGAGGACACACGAGCACGAAGACACTGTCTTCCTTATGGTCCATTGCTCCTTAGCGCCCAGCTATGAAATGAAAACTGCCTGGAGGTTTTATGATATCCACTGTCGGCAATCCGTGACAGCTGACGGAAGTGCTGGCGTGCTCGACCTGGTCGACTTCGAACACTGATGTGGCGTCCCAGGATTCTGCAGGGGACCAAGCGCCACGGGGCCCCCAGTGGCTGGCCGGGGAGGAGGAAGCTGAACTCGCGCAGGCCACGGCGCATCTCTCGTGCGGTGGGGGAAGGTCGGCCAGGCGCCTCTGCGCTGTTAGAGGAAGTTCATGATGGCGTTGTACAGCTGCGTGAGCACCACAAAGTGCACAGGAAGGCATGAGCTGCGGTCCTGCGTTGCGGGATTGCATGTGAGCCAGGACAGTGCGTTGTACTGTTCCAGAACAAACCTGGAGGAGAGGAGGAGACAGCGCGAGAGAGGAAATATGAGCGTCACTTCAGCAACTCAGGTCATGCTGGCTAGAATGAGCCTCCCGTTCCATCCCACAATCTGTGCGTGCGTTCTTTCTTTCTTTCAAACTTTTCTGGACCGTCTCATAACCAAGTCTCGGGATGGTTTAACAATACAAAATGTAAAAAATGTAAAACACAGCGTCCTAATTCCACTAACAATAACACCCCAGTTAAAACAGCCAGGTCTTAAAACATTGGGAAAATAAAATGGCTTTGGCCTGGCGCCGAAAAGAATAAAGTGAGGGTGCCAGGCAACCCTCTCTGGGGAACTAATTCCACAATTGGGGTGCCACTGCAGAGAAGACCCTTCTCTAGGTAGCCACCCTCCTAATCTGTGCTTTATTTATTATTTATTGTTTATTTGTTTCATTATTTATTTCTTATTTGCATGTGTTTATAGGCTGCCTAGAACTGCTGAGGCCTTCCTAGGCATAAAATGCATAAAGCATATTAACAGAGTAAAATGCATTAAAACCAATTAAAACATAATGAAGTAAACATCTATAAAAGCAATTAAAAGGGGCTGCAGCATGCAGGCTAAAGCATCCTAAGCATCCAAAGAGACGTTTATCTTCTCGTGTCACCCACAGTTTACAGAAGTTTCTCTGAGTGCTTTTGGTAGACAGAGTCACATCCTCAAGTCAGGCAGCAGCTAAAAGGTACTTACTTTCTCCAAGGCAGGACTCGGGTGTATGGTAAGACCTGAGCTTGCAAATACACCTCGAGGCCATTAACAGAGGCTTCTAAAGACTCTTTAAAATAAATGGTAAACCACCATGGCTCAGGCCAAGAAAGGGGAGAGGAGATTTCATGAGAGGGTGGAGAAAACGGGTCTTCCGGGTGGCTGGGACAGGGAATCCTGCAGCAATATGTGGGTCAGGATTTTTACAAAAGCGGAAGAATGGGATCCCTGCACCCCTGCAAAGGCCTGCAGAATGAGGATGCCACGTCCCCCAGACTGAGCAGAAACGTCCAAGAGCAGGAGCCTGACCAAAGACACGCCACCGAAGGAGAAAACATGGAAATGCAAAACTTGGGGATCAGTCACCTCAGGACGTCAGACGTGGTTTTCGAGTCCAAGGGGTGGGGAACCCTCTGCGAGTTCCGAGCGGGGAGCAGCTCATCCGTCTGCGCAACAGAGATGTGATGATGCAGTGAAGCCTGTTTGGAGAAGGACACGCTTTAGGATCACAGGACCAAGCAAACAGCCGCCCTCAAAGCACACAGCCAAACCAAGAGCGGCCTGGGGGACTGGAAGGAGGTCTTTTTTCGGGAAGAAGAAAAGGCA
Source organism: Varanus komodoensis (assembly GCF_004798865.1). NCBI lineage: Eukaryota > Metazoa > Chordata > Lepidosauria > Squamata > Varanidae > Varanus > Varanus komodoensis. Next base: position 1,026,193 of record NW_025336169.1, on the reverse strand, counting down.
TCTTTCTGCTCATGGGCAGGTTGCATATTTTAACAGCAACACCCCCTTTAAAATAGGTCTGGGTGCAGTCAGATTTAAAAGAAATAAAAGGCCAACATAAAAACAGTTTAGAAGGATTTACTGTACATTAAGGGAATGGCCCAGTATATTTTCAGCTGATGTCACAAAACCAGATGAGACTTCATCGGGATAAGATGCGACAGCTCAAGTAGCACAGAAGAGGCCCTGCCTTGCTTTGAACACCACACCCCGCATTTCAGAAGGAAGATCCTACAATTCAGGGAGCAGAAGACAGAGCTTCAGCCTCCGACCATTTAGGGCCATCAAGGGACTAAAGCCACTCTTGTCCCCTGACCAGCTTCTGGAAAGAGCTCCCAGGAACAGAATTCCCAGAGCGTTCCTGCCACACCTTCTGCCTCTCTGTTCTTCACCAGCAATAGGCTAGAATCCCAGACTCACAGAAGAGCAAAGCTGGAAGGGGCTCAACAAGGCCGTTGAGTCCAATCTCTTGCTCAGGGCAGGACTCCCAGCTGAACCATCTCTCTCAGAGGGCCCTCAGGCTGCATCCTGAATGCCTCCAGTGTGGGGGAGCTCACCACCTCCCCAGCTCATGGGTTCCATTGTTGTGCTGGCAACCAAAGCCACTGCAGTGCCAAACCCAGGGTTCAAGTGGACCTAAATGATGGGACCTACAACTGTAATCAGGCGCCTTATACTGACTCATCCTGATGCGTGTTTCGCTTGCTCAAATTTGAACTGACGTCAGGGCCAGGTGGAGGTGCTTCCTCAGCCCTGCTACCTGGAATCCCCTTTCACTGGAGCAGCCAGAGACTGGGAGTGGGCTCTCTGTGTGAAAAGCATGGATACATTTCTGCAACGGTGTGCAGAGAATGACTGCTGAGCTGCCTTTCCTTTCCTGCTTGGGGTATGGTCTTAGACAAGCAAGAAGGGGCACTGGGATGGCGCACGAGGCACTCCAGAAATTTAGGTCTACAGTGCCAGTCATCTCTCCTCTTTGGCTAAGCCAGAAGGGCCAAGCAGTCTGGAGGAGCAGGTTTTATACAAGCTGCTAGAAAGCGTGGTATTAGAAATAACAGGCACGGGGGTATTCCCTGGGCAGGTTCCACCATATAGGGCTTCCCATCCTCTGCCAGGTCCAAGATGCTCCACCTACCTTGAGAAAGAGGGGACACTGGTTCTGGGCCTGCGGACAGGACGACCAGAACCACTGGGGAAGGTTCTCGGCTTTGGCAGTAGAGACAAAGTACCCCAGGGCAAGAGGCTGCTGCTTCAGTTCTTCAGGTGCTTCCCGGGAGAGAAGACGCTCTCCTTGGCTCTGGAAAAACAAGAGGAGGGAGGTAAAATCCAGCTCGGCATCAAAGCAAGCCGGCTAGCATATACACGGCACAACGAAGGCAGCGTGGCTTGGCTTTTGGCTGGGAACCCCCTTCCCTTGCAGATCCCAGCGTGGCGCGCTTGCCCATCCGGGCCTTCCCTTGACCACTTCTCATTCACTCAATGACCACAAAACCATGTGAAGAGCAGCGGCTTCTTTGAGTATCACAGGTGTCAACAGAGTTGCTAAAAGTGTTTGTGCATATTTAAATTCTGTTTCGCTCCAGCATTTCAGTCTTACATATACTTATCCCTTTATTAAATGTGTATCCCAGCTTTTCCTGCAAGGACCCCAGAGTAGCGAACTTTATCGTGCTCTCCATTTTATCCTCACAACAACCCTGTGAGGTAGGTCAGGCTGCAAGCCAGTGACTGGCCCACCGTCACCCAGCAAGTGGGGGCTAGACCCTGGGTCCCCTGGCTCCCTGGCCACTATGCCACACTGGCTTTTCCACCCAGCCAACCATATTGGACGCATTATCTTCCCCCCTGTCATTGAGGCTCCCAGTCAGGCTAACTGGGGGAGAAAAGGCAGCGCTGCTTCACAGGGTACATACTAAGCAACGGGAAGCGGATGTTCCCGTTCGATGCTGCCATCCAATTGGACGCTGCCATTGGATGTCGTGATGGCCTCCAACTTGAACAGCGTCACAAAAGGACTGGGCAAATTCATGGAGGGTGGCGCTTATATGGCTGGCGCCCCCTGGAGTTCACAGCTGGAAAACAGCAGGGAGAAGCTACTGCATTTCACGCACTGCTAATGGGCCCCCCACATACATCTGCTGACCGCTGCGGGGACTGGATGCTGGACTTCTTTTGGTCTGACCAGCTCATTTGTTCTTTGACCTGTATATTCATACATTCACACATTGTTCTACAAACAAAAAAAGCCTGCAGTTTGGCCATGGAGTTGTTCCTGCAGAAGTCCGGTTGGCTAAAAGCTGAGAGGATGCTCTGCCCACAGAGATTTCCAGATGACAGGCCCAATTTTTAGTACTCATGAAATTCTTCAGAAAGCGGATCAAAATGTGCAAAACAAATCAAGGCATCTTTTGTCACCCTGAAGACTTAAGAAAACTCAGGTTTCTCTGACCAGAACCAAAAGTACTTCTGCTGAGGATCCAGCCCACTTCACTTCTGTAGTAGGTGCTGCTAAGTGTTTGTGTTACTTATCCTGATGTCATTAATTGAATCAGCTTCACAAAGCAGCGTGTACTTTAAATTTTATAACTGCGTAAGAGAAGGTTAGCAGTTTAATCACTGCAAAAAAAGAAAAGAAAAAAAATCTTAGGGACCAATTTCTTCAGGGTACCCTGCTAAAGCGGAATTCCTTTATTCATCCAGTAATCAGGGCTGGCCGGTCCACACCGCATCAAAGCTCGCTGGGCTCAAAATTCAATAGCTGGCAAGGGAAGCGGCATGGCTCACGGCTCACCCACTGCAGCAATCAATTACAAGGTCCATGGATGAAGGGGTGCCCTCCCTTGACCCCAGGGGGAAATGCTCACACGCTGCTGCTTTTGTAAGGACAAAATTTACACCTCAATTACCAGACTCCAGTTAATGGTTAAACTAGTTGCTCCAAAAGGCATTCAGCTAAGAGAGGCCCCTCCTGGGTTTCTGAACTCCCTGATCACTCATCTCATTACAGCAGAAATTGAAGGCCTGCAGAATTGCTGTGCAGTGGTGAGGACGGTCCTCAGAAAACTTGGGATGCTTGCCTAGTGGCTTCAGGGGCTGAGGACAGAAGGGGGAAGCCTCTGTTGTCCGGGGATGGCAAGAAACAGGCCAGTTAACAAGGGATGCAGAAGCAAGGGATACCCCAGAAGAGATGTGAATGGCAGCAACGGGCAAGCACCCCCCCTCTGGAGAACAACCGAATTAGCACCAGCAGCCTCCCATTTTCACATTTGGCATCACCTGCAATACCCTTCACAGGTTTGCACTTGCTCCCTAAAAGGAAATCTACCAGCCACCTTGAATAGAGCAGCTGAGATAAAAGGCACCCAGGTAAAGTGGAAAGTTTGCACCATGGGGCAGGAGCTGCCACTCAAGTTCATCCATAACTTTCAAGATTCTAAAAAGGAAAGTCATGTTGTCTTAAGTGAGAAGAAGAAAACAGATACTTGGGAACAGATATGCTAATAGTCAGAAAAAGCCATGTCTGAACTTTTCTATTAGCTTTATTTACTCTGATTTTTGCCTCCTGCCAGGAACCCAAAGCATCTTACATAATCCCCCCCCCTCGCCATTTTAGCCTTGCAACAATCTTGTGAAGTAGGCCTGGCAGAGAGTCAGTGACTGCCCCAAGCCACCCACTGGGCTTCATGGCAAGCAGGGACTAGAATCTGGGCTCCCGAATTCCAGCCTGACATGACCCATTATAACACACAATTTGTTTGGGAAAGATGAAGCAAAATGCTCTTTTTGAAAGAGTGTTTTTACAAGTCCTGTTCCTGCCATCCTGTTAAAAACACACTACCTGCAGATTCTGTGCATTTTCCAAGAAAAACACGATGGATGTAAATAAGAAGCCCATGAAATGTCGAGCAGCAAGGATAATGCAAGCGGGGGCGGGGGGGGGCTCTGCTAAACACTTCAACATTATGCTAAGCTTTTAACCTAAAAAGAGCACCTTTCACTTCAGGAATAAACACAATTAATTTACATTTTAAATAAGCTTTTAGGCTGGAACTGGCTTCTTAAAAGCCACTTTAAGTAAAACTAACTGCTGAGCTGCAAGCACCCTGGGCTAAGAAAACAAAATCTACATAACATTTCCAGCACCTGGAGAGCGAGTGTTCCAAAGTGTAGTTTTATTATAAGCAGAAAAATCTCTCCCCTTAACAGTAGCACTTCTGTGGGACTGAATTCTATTCCATTTCCAAAACAAAGTCCTTAAAGTGCTTCTCTGATACCAAAGGTATTTCGGTAACCGAACCCCTGTGATCAACAGCCAGAAGCACGGCTGGCCTTGGTGATATACAACATATCTCCAGAAAGCAACTTTGACCACAACTTCCTGTTAGCCGCACAGGCGATGATGCAACACTTCTTTAAGGTACCAGTTTGGTGAAGACCGTTGTAAAGCAAGCTCCTCGGCACCGAATATGGAGATGAGGCCAGAAAACATAGGAATGGCATTTTCAGCGTGCCAAACACATTTGCACGAGGGTGGTACAGAAGCCACGCTACCTACCCGACTATGCTGGAAAGATGGTCCCACTCCAATCCCAGAAGGGGAGCTGGGGGAAGGGACAGGAGAGGAGTTTGGAGATGAGTGAAGATTCCCAGTCATTAGAATTCCAATGTCGTTGTCCATGTCATCCGGGAATGGAAGGTCAAACATGTCATCTCAAGAAGGAAGAGCAAAAGAAAAGATCAGAAAGGGATACAGATCATTGCAATCTTGAAAACATAAGAGGATGATACTGGCTCATCTCCTGTCCCAGGAGAAACACTTACAGGAATATTCCCACCCATCAGCACAGTAAGCAGGATTGCCATATTGAATAATAGACAAAACACACCTGCTTGTGGCCAAAGGTGGGCCTACAATGTTTAATGTCAGGAGGCCCAAGCTGCAAATTCTCTTTTTCCCTCAGAGAATACGTCAATTGACCATCATTCAGAAAGCCATATGACTCAGAAAGCAAAACAATTCTTAATCAACACACAAATAATGGAGTGAACAAACAGAAGTTCATTTGCAGCCTGGCATATTTTAATTGCTGCTGCATGAAATTGAGCAATGTCAGGTGTTACATCAGAAAGAAGCAAATGAAGGGGAAAGGCTTCTGGATGTCCTGGCGAATTAAGCTAAACCGATTCAGTGAAACTTTTTCCTGTATCCTGCTAAAAGAGCAGTATAAAGGAATGTGGGCCACTCTTTCGCTCTCCCCTGACTGGGACTGGGTAAGGATTTTTTCTCAGTCTTCAAGCATAGCTTGAGGGACGGGAACTGCAGCAAGCTAGTGTGGTGGCTCTTGCATCACCTTGGAACTGAGAGGGAAACGAGCTTGCCAGCTGGACTGCAGGGCCAGGGTGCTGTGCCCTGTGAGCACGGGCTAAGAGTAAACCAAGCGCCTGCTGACGGGCTGCATCATTAAGATGCTCTCCGCAGTGCTCCCTGGCTGCTTGCTCTCACATCAGGAAAAGGCTTCCAGGGGAGAGACCACAGCTCTGCAGGTTTTGATGAATTTTGTTGGACCATGTGGATTGGAAGCCGCCCTGATAAATGGGATGGAGTTAGGCCAACTGGAAAAAAAGGCTTCAAGTTGCTCTCTGCATTCTATCGAGCAGCTCTCCTGTCATCAATTGCACGGAATAACAAAGGCTGTATCGACAGACACAGACACAGAACATTAAATAATATGTAACACCGTTACTTGCACAGTGGCAGCCTGGATCCTATCTGGCAATATTGCAGTTTTAACCTCTGAAACACAGGGGATGTGGTGAAATATGGGCAGTTGTACCCTGGCTGAAAGGAGCTGGGACGGCCCCAGGCATCTGCAGAGAAGCTGCTGGGTGAGGCACAGAACTACCTCAAAGAGCCTGTTCAACATAAATTACACTCTAATTTCTAACCTGACAGCTAAGGAGACATGTGCCAATAACTGATTTACTCCAGGGTAGGCATTGCAAAATTGTAACCTCTGCATGCAAAGCTTCAAAAGCCCTGAAATTGCTTTGGACAGTCTTGTCTCCAAACGGCATCTGATTCCAAACTGAGTTGCCTAGAAATCAAAGCAGTTGGTTTTACAGGCCTTTTCAAAGGATGCCTCAAGCAGCAACCACAGAGCAATGGCCAAGCTCACCCCTCTTCCTTCTGCCCTCCCCACAAGGGCTTGCTGATCACCTACTTTCCCTGCCGTACTGCTGCACTCACAAAAAATGGAAGAAAACAGGGTAGCTTCTGCAGTTGGGAAGGTAGACTTTTTAGGTTTAATTGCATTTATTTAAATTGCATTTCTTAGGGAAAGGTTTGAAAATATCGTACCTCAAAAGAACCCAACTAAGCACCTTAAACTAAATGTACAAAGTTGGAAACACCAAGAATAAAATCCTGGCTTTTCTAAACCAGAAGGCTTTTGTGATAGCTCTTGGTTTTAGTGATACAGAAATGGTGCAGCACTTCACATGTCTCACAAGAGTGTTTGTTTTTTAAATTTGTGTGAGGGAATAAAGCTGTGTGGGCAGGAGCATGCAAGGCTTTTGCTGGGTATAAACACAGTTTTATTGCTCGGCCACTTGAAGCAGAACTTCTCATTACCTAATTTCTTCAGATGGTCAAGAGTTACTAATTTAACATGAAAAGCAAAGGTAGACATGCTCATTAAAACATTTCCAAGACCCAGTTTGCTGTGCTATCCACATTAGGTCAAACAAAAGATTCTCTCTCTCTCTCTCTCTCTCTCTCTCTCTCGCGCGCACACGCACACGCACACGCACACTCCTACCTTATGTTTGGCCTAATAAAAAATATGACAGCAACATCATTTAACAAGGAAGCAAAGTATGCTTCTACACACTGATCCCTCCATGACGAATACTACCTTTGGAAAGTCGTTAGCAACTGACTAGCTCGAATGAGAGCCACAGGTGTTCCTTCTGTGGCCCTAAAGTTTCTCCACATTCCCAGCCCTCTGGGGAACATGCAGCCAGCACACTGATGCCGCGGAACCAAGCCAGAGAGAAGGCACAGAGCATTGCTCTCCGAATGGCCGGCCACGTTTGTTCCTCCTTGCACTTCCTTCAGAATTGCTGTGGGGAAGCAGGGCAGCACTTGGGAAACCCGGTGACACCGTCTCTGGAACTCAGTGTGCTGCCAGGCCCTTGACCTTCTTCTTTTTAACTCGGGGATTGCTGGCAATCCTGGTCGAGGCAGCTAAAATTCACGGGCCCTTTGGAAGCAGAGAGAGGGGCTTAACCCCCACACACACCACCTCGTTTCAGCTCAGCTCTGTCAAAAAGCATACCCTAAAAGGTAACTGTTTCTTGGAAGCTTTATGCCTGATCTATCCAAATCACTAAGTGCAACAGCTCATAAAGACCGCAGCACGTGATTTGATTGAAACTCAGGGCAAGGGAGGGTGGAGATCAAGAATCTGGCTTCTTTCTGCAGCAAACAAACACTTGCAGCCAAAAATTAGCTTCTTGTTGTTTTGCAGCAGGGACCCAGGGGACAAAGGATTTTGGGCTGCTCTCTTCACTGCCACCTTTCTAAAGCATTCCTTTCCCCTTTGGAAGTCTGTCTTTCTTCATCTTCTTCCAAAGGCAGCTACAAGTGATTTAACCTAGGTTATTAAGCTTCCTTCCTACATGCTTGCAGAACAAACAAAAACTGATGTGCCATGTTCCACAGAGCCTCCGAGGCACAAATAGGAAGGCTAATAGCTTCAGAGGCTTTGTAATTATTAAACATAGAACAAGAGTTGAGAAAATTAAATCTAACACCCTTTTGGAAAACACTAGCCTTTGGACATGGCTCCAATTAGTATGTGAAGCCCTAAAGGCCAGGTTAATATAGGTTAAATATTTGTAAGCATTGTGTTCAGGCGGGATTCAACGGCCGTGAAAGGACAGCGGCATGTTCTGTATGGAGGGGAGGCATCCCCTCGTGAGGCCCACTAAATTCCAGCAGCAGATCAAAGCCACGATCTTTAATGAAAAAGAAAAGAGGGGAGCCTTCCTCGATATCGTGACTTGTGTTTTTGCAAAATAAAGATTCATTTGGCTTCCTCCCAATACATTAGTTTAGAAATGCACCAAAGAAAAAAATTGTGTAATCAGCTAGTTTATTTAGGCATTTAACTGATGAGTTTGTTTAGGAAGTTAACTGTAATTATGTTACTAATGGATTCTGACCATTCCACAACATCCATACAAAGAGGGTGTACTTCTGCATAGATTCATTAGATTTTTTCCCCCTGAATAGAAAGTTCGCTCAACTCCAGATAACGCCGTTGTCATTCTCTGGTGGACCTTTTCTAGTTCTATTTCTTCTGCTGGAGATCGAATGAGGACAGAAATGGTGCTGTGGTATTTAAGAGTGCCAAGATTCTGAGGATTCAGGAGGCTTTGATTGACATCTCTGCCCATCTGAGAATTCACTGGGCGATCTTATGCCCGCTATTAGGGTAACTATGAGGCTAAAATGATATAGTACTCATGTACCTTGCAGAAAAAACAGAGTAGGAGTATTACTACTTTTAATCAAAACCCAATTTTTAAAAATACGGATTAGAAAAAGTGGTGTTTTGAATATATGCTTAAAAACTGCATTTGAAATATGTTTGCAATCTGAATTCGGAAAAAGCCTGTATTAGTGATGCAATGGGACTCCATCCAGTTTATATCATTAACTCCTCTTCAGAATCATTTCATCGTGTTCTGCTCCCAGCTACACTATTCCAAGCTTGGCCGAAACCCACAAATCTTAGCTCAGCTTAAGCAGGTTTATACTGACCCTGGAAAAACAGGGGAGAGTATAGTCTCACATGCCTATTTGCCGGATTAATTTCTTTCTAGAGGCAAAGAAATGATCAGCCCTGGTGGTACCAAGTCCCATATGTCCCCACAACCTAAACTTGTACCATTCAGGTCAAGGCTACTAACAACAAGGGTCTACTGACTCAGTTCCACTTGTGCATCTTGCTCAGTTTGACTTGCTAAGCTTAGAAACACACGTTTAGGTGGCTGAGAGAGCCCCTGAATAGGAAAGGAAGTTCTGCGTATCCAGAGCCCTGTTCTTCAACGCACAGCAAGAAGCTTTCGCGATCAGGCTCACAGTCCTCATCTCCTTATGCTTAAGATGCAGAGGCAGCAGCTAAGGCAGAAAGCCTAGGATCTTTCTGGCACCGCGGCTGACTTACCGTTGTTGGGGCTGAACCCATCTTCATTCGGGTAGTTTGCTGGGGCGACCTGGATTGTTGCGGAGGTTGGGAACACCAAGATGTGCGTGCAAGAGGCATCCTGCGGAGTATTCAGCTGGGACGACTGCAAATTAAGGGCAGTGCTGCGGCCAAACACGGACCCCATGGTGACAGCATCTTTCAAGACAAGCAAAGAGCGGCTGTTCAGGTGCCATCGGAAGTTTGGGGCAGGCGGCATTTTAGCTGTGGACTGCCCAAGAGCACCCCTTGCGCATGAGTGGGGAGGTGCAGCCAGGGTTTCCCCAGAAATAGTAAACGCAGCTGGCCCTTGCCTTTGTTTTCTTGTCTGCGCATGATTTAGCTTTTCTACTCATTTTTCATGCACTCCAATCATCGTTTTGATGTCTATGCTCAAGCCATAGTTTTCCATCGCATCCAAGTCAGCAAAGTACAGCTTCAGTTTGCTTTCTCTGCCTGATTTGGAAATGATGGATCGAAGTGGGCTTACAAGTCAAGTCTGGAGAGCAAGGAACCAAGTGCAGTTTACTGATTTATTTATTACTGCAAATGATGGTTTTTCCAAAACAGAAAGGCAGTGCAGGAAGCTGAACTCTTGAGCAGCAGACTTAATGGACACACCACGGTTGCACTGTGTAAGGCCTTATCTGCGCTTTTTTTTTGGTCCATAACAAGCCCCGGATGGTTAGGAAAGAAAAACAAGGATTTACCTATCTCCCACCGATTTTATCTCCAAGAAAAATCTTTTTTAATAAATTTGAAATAACTAGGGGAGATACTCTAACATGTCTGTGTTTCTGGGCACGCCTCATTTCCATTTATGCCCATGTAGTGCTCTTAAGCAGAGAAAGAGGCTCCTTAGGCCCCAGTCCTTCGGCTTGTGTAGGAAATGCTTAAATCAGAAATTAGCTGTAAAACAAAGAGCCTGCAGATGTTTTAGAAAAGGTTACAACTGATGCCCTGTTCATATGTAGGGCTAAATGGGTATGGGGGTGTGAACGCATGCTCACTAGCTTCCGAGTCGAAAGAGGGCTCTGTAATCGCATTCCCTGAACACGACTACAGAGGTCCCACAACGGGAAATCCCGAAAAGGCCAGATGCACCATCGGCAGAGACGTTCCCTGCTCACATTGACAGAACCTCCTGCAGACCTTTGGAGAAGCTGGGCCCACGCAGGGCTCGGTCGAAGGCCAGGTGCGGTTTTACAGGAGATTCCATTTGATGCAATGCTTGTACAGAGGCTTACGCACAGCAAGTCCAACGCAGCTGGGGCCCGTCCACACACGCATTTTCAAAGATCTTTCAGTGGTGGGGCCTGCTAAGCACCTATTTGGAAGATGTCCGAGCAGCCACTGTTGGCTGCGAAGCAGGGTAAAAATGCCCGTCCCCCTGTAACAAAAATGCGCCGTCCCGCCGGGGGGACCTGAAAGACATGGCAGCAGTCCAGGCTGGTGAGGACACGGCAGGTGGAAATTGCTCCAAGGGGACACCCTTTCCTACCAAACCCAGTCAGGTGTTACAGACATTTCCCTATTCATCCTTCAGAGTAAAATGCTGATATGATTTCATGTTTTATTTTCATATTCTAGGGTTGCAGAACCGGAGCAGGGAGAAGTGGTGGGCAAGGAGATTCTTTTATTTTATTCTTTTATATTTTATTTCATTTTATTTGAAATATTTCCCCCCGTCCTATATGAAAAAAATGTCCCAGGACAGCTTACAATTCATCTCCTGCCGCTGCTTCATGCTACCTCTTTTTTTACAGAGCCAAACATATGGCACGGAATTTCAAGATTTGCCAGCATAGATGTATCCAGCAGGAAAAATACATGTCGTGCTCAAAACAGACCCAAACGAAAAAGATGGGGCAGAGGAGGAGCTGCCGGTGCCGCTAAATCACGGCCAGACTGTCATCCAACAGCTGTGGATAATTACCTGGCATCACCACGAAGGAGCCCTGGGGTTCCATGGCAACCAAGCAGGCACTGAGGATGGAGGGAGAGTCAGCCGAGGAGATGCCACACATTCGACACACCTCCTTCAACTGCTTGCTGATTGTCTGCAGCGAACACTCTCCGAGCAAGATGCTCCAGTCTGGAGAAGGAAGAGCAAGGAAGACGATGTAACTTGCCCGCCCCCGGGGGCAGTCTCTCAATGGCCACTTGTGGGGGAAAAATACCCTTGAGGGGGCCGTAACTGCAGATTCCCACATTACAGCAATCACATGCCCCTCTCTGTACAATCCTCTAGTCACACTCAGTTCCTCTGGCATAATTCTCCAGTTCGCGGTCTTTAAGGCCCAGGCCCCCTCACCCTTATCCTCCTTTACTAATTCATTTAATAAGCTGAACAGGGTTATGCCTGCCCCTCAGCCCAAAAGGCTTCTGGTGTGGTTTTCGTCTCAGCAGAGACAAAGGCCGTCCCTGCCAAAGGGCGTTCCATCTTTTAACAAAGGACCCACGAGGAAAAGGATGTGGAGGCGCGGGAGGGAAGCAAGCAACCGGCCGCTCGGCAGGGCTTCTTCCCTTTTCCTCTCCTTTTGCTGGAATGGTGGCGATGGTGAAGGAAGAGCACAATGGAGGCCACTGTCCAGCAGGAGCCCTGCTTCCCAGCTTGCCTCACTCTACTCGCAGCCTGGTGGAACACCCTGTGCCCTCCCGTTTTATTTATTATTTATGGATTTATATCCTGCCTTTTTCCTACAAAGGGCTCAAGGCAGCTGACAGCCTTCTCCTCCTCCATCTTATCCCCACAACAACACCCCTGTGAGGTAGGTTGGGCTGAGAGTCTGTGGCTGGCCCAGGGTCACCCAGTGGGCTCCGTGGCCGACCGGGGACTCGAACCCGGATCGCCTGAGTCCCGGTCCCATGCTCTTGACCACTGCGCCACACTGGCTCTCAGTGTGCTTTTGCTCTGCAAGATCATCTGGAGCAAGCATCACAGCAAATTTTCTGATTATGCCCCTCACTAGTCAGACCTCCTCTGGAGTCCTGTGGCCAGTTCTGGGCACCAAGACTGAAGAAAGTTGCAGGAAGGGTGCAGAGGAGGGCCACAACAACGATCCAGGGCTTGGAAACACTGCCCTATGGGGCGAGACTGAGAAAGCTGGGCATGTTCAGCCTTGAGAAGAGAAGACAAGACTGAGAGGGGACATGGTGTCCCTCTAGAAGTCCCTCCAAGGCTGTCACAAAGGAAGGTCAAGGTCTCTTCTCACTGGTACCAGAGTGCAGGACACGGAATAATCAGCTCAAGTTGCAGCAACCCAGATTCAGGCTGGACATCAGGAAGAGCTTCCTCACTGGCTGAGCAATACGACAGTGGAACCAGCTGCCTGGAGGGGTGGTGGCCTGTCCCACCCTGGAGACCTTCAAGGTGAAACTGGACAGCCCCCTGAGTGGGGTGGTGTAACGTGGTGTCCTGCAACAGCAGGGGGTTGGGCTTGATGGCCTTCAGGGCCCCTTCCCACTCTACTCCTATTCTACAGAAAATCTTGCACCTCGCTGGGTCACGGATGAGGGGTTACCAAAGCTGGAGTGGCCGAAAGTGCCCGGCTGCCTCCCTCACTCTGCAGTGCTCCCAAAGCATGTGGCAGCCTCCTGGAAATGCCCTGCTTCCCATTCTAAACAACTAAGATGCTATTATGCCTTCTTTCAGTTGTACCGGCCAAAAATCAAAACAATTTAAATATAGCTAACATAAGGGAGGGGGGATCATGCCCACCCCCATGCAGAGCAGCGAAAACATGGAAGCAGCATCTGCATCTAAGCCTCTTACTCTTGAGGAACTACTCCCGACTTTCTCAGCAGAAAGAACGAGAGAGAAAAGCGTGTGCTTCTCACTGCTGTTACTCCTGGACGACAGGAATCAGTTGGAAAGCAGCTGCCAGCTCACTCTGGCACCTGCTTTTCCTTGTGGGCTGCCCTTGTTTATAATCTGTTGTGTAGATACGATCTCGAAGGCCATGTGCCTTTGCCTTCCAGTGCTATGAGCTGCTGCTTACTAGGGATTTAAACTGATGTCTGTATTGCTCTGCAGAGGAGTTGTTGTAGTTGCATAAATGTGAGCTCGGAGGAGAGCAGGGTGTGTTGTGGGGATCAGACACCAATGCTGGGCTTTGCTCTGGGATGTTCAGACAGCTCAAGAAAGGGGTTTGCAGTGCTGAGGTTCAAAGAGATCCGGTTTGGTGCTGGTCGGTGATCATCAGACAGACAGTGGTGGTGATCAGAGGTAAACTATCTCTTTGCAGCCCCGATCTCTGTAAAGTGACTTGACCGCTTGTTTCAGCAGACCTGAAATGGTTTCTGCTGCCCTGTAATAAATTGTTGCAGTATGGAATGTGTCTGCTCAGCATGGCAAGAAACCGGGCATGCGCTTCTGCAAAACTGCACGCTCCATCGTCCTCCCTCCACCGTGGCTTCCTCTCCTTTTGCTCCCTTCAACAATCAGCTGGCGCAACATTCTGTGAGCACCAAGGGATGCTTGCTGGACTCTTTCAGAAGTTTGCCTCCAGGAGTTTACTGTCCTTGTTTGTAAGTAATTTCTGCTTTGTTCATTTACTCTCATGCCAGTGCGCACAGGACTACAGCCTTACACTTTGTTTTTGCTTTGCGGGACTGGGAGCACACTGCAGAAGAAGGATCTCACTGATTGCACAGGCATCCCAAAGTCAAGTTTCTCTTCCTTTCCAGGACAGCAACACAATAGAAGAGTCTGGCATCAGAAGTACAAAGAGTGAACGCTGTAGAAGCACTTCAGCAAACTCTTCCCCAGGTGACTTTATCTGACAAGCTATAACTCTACAGAAGGAACTAGACTGACTTGCGCTGATGCTCCAAACAGCCTGCACATGACAAAGGAAAAATGTACACTTGGAAATTCAGAATGTCTCTGTTCTCTTTTTTGCTTCTCCTGCTTGTTTGGTGTGACAAGGCTTGAGCACAGATGAAAGCAGAGAAAAACAAAAAGTTCTCGTCCAGAAACATGGAGAAATGTGTGCAGCTACAGGTGAACAGAGAAAATAGCACAGACTGAGTGGACAGAGACACCGTATGCCTGAGACCACACAGGGCTCAGTGGTGGAACACTTGCATGAATTTCTGTTGCTTTAGAGGCTGACAGAGGTGTTCTCAGAAGAGACTAACAATAAGCAGAACATTGCTTAGAGGAACAGTGAGGCAAAAGTGATGGATACACAGGGGTGCAGAAGAGGATCCAGTGTACATGCTCCCTTCCCCGTACCATCCGCTGCTAGGAAGTTCGTTCACCAAACTTCATCATGAGACAGGCAGACAAAATTAAAAATAGACGTGTTTTCTATTTAGACCTTCCTGGATTCCTGACATTCCTTAAGAACAGCACAAAAAGGAATGAGGAAAGTCATGAAATGAAGACTCAGAACAGTCCCAGGCAAGCTGCAATGTCCATATCGGAATGGTGAATGGGCTTTTGAGAACAGAGAAAAATCCATTTCATAGTTTCAGGAAACCAGAACCTGACGGTTTAGCAGCAGTGCGGTCCATGAGATGAGGGGATTTCTGCAAGTGCCGCAAGGCGAGACATCTGCTGCTGGTGGTCCACACAATCCAACCACCGATGGGTATTCTCCACAGGCAGTTCCAGAGAACAGCCACCCTGGAGTGTGAGATCAAGTGCCTTCACTCGGATCACGGAGCGGTACTGTTGGAATGGATGGTCTACTGGAAGCTTGTCATTTGTGCTACATCAGGAATTCCAGCTGGGCAGAGGCATGAAAGACGCTGTGGATCCAGTCGCAAGGTACAGCTGCAACCTCGACCTGACACATTCCCGGCCATGGGCTACGCATTCACCAGTCCCCATGAGGACTAGCACCAACAGAATCGCGCCGCAACACAGCCTTGTCCAACGGCGTCTAACTCCCCGTATTAAGTAGCGCTCCTCACTCGTGAGTCTCTTATGATTTTTTCTTGACCATTTATGTATCCATCTTAAGCTAAATTACTTGCAAATCCATACCACCTTTTTCTTAATGAACATGATTTTTTTAGGATCCAGCAGTTACTGAAGAATACTAACAAATGCAGAATGGCAAACTGAGCAGGGGTGGGAGCCAAGGCCGGATGCAACGTTAGAAAAGCTCTCAGACTCTGCTTTTCAGTGGTGGGTGCAATCAAAAGCAGAGATATAAAAAACAAAACAGAATATCATGCTCTCAAGCTCCTCTTGCTGGTAACTAATCCCAAGAAAAGGCATTTCAGCCATTTGGACAGGGGAAGAAACACCTATACAAAAGCAGGGAATCCCAAACTGAGCCATGATCAAGGGACGCAGGTGTGGTCGTCTGGGGAAGGTCAAGCCTGGACCTCCAGGCCTACGGTTCGGCATCCACACTCCCATATGGAAGAAGCAGCAGAGCGTGCTTTCTGTTTTCAAGAATCCCACTAGCGCATTAAAATGTGGAGAGCTGCAGCCGTGCTCAAGGGGGCTGCCCCCTTTCAAGTAATGCCGCAGCGACATTGACCTGCTCTCCTGAGCCAGCGCTTCCACACTGTGCTCAGCCACCCGAAAGGCCACGTGGCCTCCATACCTTTCAGTTCCCCATGGCCAAGTCGCCCAAGGCGTCCGATCACAACTCTCCACGGAAGTGATGTCATCTGGACAATCCCAATACACCATTCCCACAGCTTCTGCAAGCCAATTTTACGAGCGGATACCTTGCATCTCCTTGATCTATGGAAAAGAGAAAGGACAAAGAATATTCTTGCATCTTGGTTTCCTTGGACACGGCCTTGCCTAGCCCTGCCCTAAGTCAATAAGGAGGCTGATCTACCTTTATAGGACCGTTTTAAACAAGGTGTGGAAAGTCTGAAGTGCTAGTCAGGTGCTGTTTTAATTACTATTATCCTCATCCAAGTGCCAAGTTGGAGCCTGCTGTAGAAATAGCTTATTTAACATTTAATCCCATGAAGTTTCCAGAACATCTCTGGCCCATTGTCTAAGAACCAGGATGCAAAGCAGTAGTACACATTCACACGGATGGTTATTTGGCTCTTTCTCGTTAGACAAGCAACTGAACGAGAACCTGGTGAGCACCGCCGGGTGAACATATGAAGCTGTGTTAAACCGCGTCCGTCCACTGGCCCCTTGAGCTCAAAACTGCGCCTCCTGAATGGAAGCAGCCCTCCAGCGCAGCGGGAAAAGCAGCAGCTGCAACCCGCCAGTCCTTTCGGCAGGAAAGCCTAGGACTGACCCCGGAGCCCGCCACATGCAAAGCCCATGCTTTGCCACCAGTAAACGCAGAAGCCTCTTTTGCCGCCCTACCTGTTTGGCAAATCAATGTTGACAATGCAGGTTTCCAGCAGCTCGCCATGCAGGTCGGTGCAGGAGGCCAGGAGCCAACGCTGGTCATGGGACAAACAATACCCAACAAAAAGCACATTGTACTTCTGGCTGGCTTCTCCAAAGGTCTCCCCCAGCTCTGTTTGTTTGTCTTTGATGGGTGCCAGGATAAATGGAGGGGAGTACAGCTGAATGGGGCTGGGCCGCTATAAAGAGAGGTCATTGCACATAGATATAAAAGAAGACGTCTTGCACCAGGTGCAAATATCACATAAGTCACAGTGGCAGCCTCTCCCAGCTCGAAGCAAGCCATTCAATGGGAAGCAGGCCGTGTGTGCAAACGGTAGATTCGTCCAAACCTCGAGCACTCGAGTTGCAAACATCTCAGAATCGGAGTGCAGTCGCCATTTCATACAGAACGCTCAACACAAGCCCACGCCTTAGTTTCTGGACCAAGGACAAGCCCTGTGCCCCATGGGCCGCCTCCCCTCTTCTCCCTTCAGCCCCAACACAAATATCCTGTGATATCTTAAACCACAGTTCCTTAATCAGTCTGAACCAGGAAACGGATGCTTCAGCTCTAACTAGTCCCTGAACCAGAACTTAACCCATGGTTTCTCAGGTCAGATGCAACAACACCTTGGTTTCACAGAGGAGGAGGACGGTGCGCACAAGCACAGTGCTCGTTCTTGGTCTGACAAAACCATGGCTTATCGGAGTGTGACCATGTTGGCTAAACTGGGCCACGATATAGCCCAATGTTTTCTTAACACATGAATTTCAGCAACTCTCAGTACAACTATCCGCAAAACCAAAAACCATGATTCTTGGCACAAGCTCTGGACTCACTTGCCCTTGTACACTCAAACCCACTTCAGTATGCACTCAACTTCCCGCTTTCCAAAGCTAATACATGGAATACTGAGTTTCCAAGCAATGCCATACCCGTTCTGGTTCACAAGGCAGCTTAAAAGTTTATACAAGGAGAACACACGGGAGAATATGAAGGTGTTAATGCTGGGGGAGCTCACACTGAAAATTAGTGATGTTTCTAGATTTCATAATTATGCCTATTGGGCCAGTCTGCCCTGCCCTGCCCTGCCCTGCCCGGGCTTGGGTTCTGACTGGTCTTAAGGACATAAAAGGCCTGCTGGTCCAGACCAAGGGACCATTTGGGCCTGAAATCCATTCACACATGGGCAAACCAGCTGCCCGCAAAACCCCCACAGCCTCCAGCCCAAGTTCCAATGCCAGCAGACATGCTACCTCTTAAACTGGAACGGCATATACAGCTATCAGAACTATTTTTTGTCTGGAGAAAAATAGGATGCTATTTCAAGTGGCAGCTCAAATACGATATTGTGACAACACTGTTAACTGGGAGGGAAGCTTTTCCTTTCTCTCCCCCACCCCTACCCCACCCGACTGCCCCAGAGTTCCTGCCCAGGCAAAATCTGCTATCCGATCCTGAAGCTGGAAGGGTGTTGAGAGGGTGGAATAGGCAAATCTCTCCTGTGTATTTGCCTCAGTGCAAGAGAGAAATCTTGGGGTATTCAATGAAAAGGAACAAATTGCTTTCTCGGCCGCCACTTCTAAAATTTAGGTGGGAAAACTGCCTCCCACTGATGTCCACGAATCCAACTGCATAGTTAACCCATTTCATATATGGAAACAGCTTTGGTAGCCTCGAACTCCATTGCTGGTTTGGGTTTCCTTCTTGGTCTTCTCTCCCTGGGGCAACTTAAGCACAAGACAGCGCTTTGGTACTCTGACTGAGCACAAGCTATTCTGAGTTCAGTGGGAGGCTGTGGAACACAAGCGCGCAGACGTCTCGGGGCCAAAGCACTCACCTCCGGGTTCTTGAGAGTCGTCTCTATGCTGGCCGCTGGCCCAAAGCCAGTCAGAGACTTAATGTGGATCTGTGTGGGCAGAGGGCGTCTGCACTGGCAGTAGACCGAAAATGCCAGGGACTTCAAGTGCTGAATATAAAAGACCTGCTCATCTTTCATGGTCTGCAGCATGTATTGGCAAGGCACAATCTAGAGTGCGGCAGAGAAACAAGGAAGCCCATAGGAAGGATTAGAGGCTGATGCTTAGGACCACATCCATCAAACACAGGTAAAGCACAGGTAAGGGGGATGCACTACTCCAGAAGGTGTCGCTAGACTGGAGTTAGAAACATAGAAACAGAGCAAGTCAGAAGGGGTCCCCTGGGCCATCAAGACTGACCCCCGGCTCCGCTCATGACATGCCCACCATGTGCACATCCAGCCTATCCTTGAACACCCACACCGATGGGACTGCAACCACCTCCATGGAAGCCCGTTCCACACCCTCGGGGTCCTAACTGTCAGGAAGTGCTTCCTGGCATCCAAATTTAACCTTGGTTGCCTGAGCTTTGCTCCGCTGGAACGTGGAGGGCAAGCTTTGCAGCCCACCTGGGCCTGCAGTCATCTGGCAAATGATTCCACATTTATACTGCTCCTTTAACACAAGGCAGAGTTGCCATTCGCACAGGCTGCAGCAACCTCGGGGAAGTTCCCACAAGTGTGCCTTTCACATAATTGCAGTGATCAAGATTTAATCTACTGTCAATACGCCTGTTCTGCCCTCAGTTAGTCAGCCAGAAACAATTTTCAACAGTGTGTTTGACACAGTCACAACTGCACAGCCTGCAGGAGAAACTCTGAATCCCTTTAAAAATATTTTAATAACGAATACCATAAGACCTCTGTTTTGTATTTTCTGCTGGTATTTTAAAGTTAATTCATTTTTACTATGTTAGTTTTTTGTTGTGTTTTTATCTTGTAATTGTAAGCCACCCAGAGGTGCTGTGGCACAATAGGAAAGAATACAAATGTTTTAAATGAATAAGTTCCCCTAAGAGAGACTATAGCTCTATACAGAAACACTAAGAATCCTGTATCTGGGATGCTCTCAGTAAGGGATTCAATATGCTGGAATGGCATTTCATACAAATGAAATAAAACCTTCAGTACAGAACTTTGGGTGCCAATGAGAAAGGTCCTAGCCTAGACTCTAACATTTTGACTTTTTAGGGGATGGAAGCTTTCCCACCATCTACATGGGAAAACTTTCCATCATGCAATCCCTAATCTATAGCAAAATACTCCAGACAAAGGTTTCGGCCTTAAAGTCTCATCTGTGCTTCACCGAGGGCAATTATCTTTATGGAACACATCTTGAACTATCTGTAAGCACAGCAGAGCTGTTGGGTACAACAGAATCATAATTGATTTAAAAATGTAGGTCTGTTAGTCAGCACCATCTTTATGTCTATTTATTCTGGTGCCTGTTGCACCTCATCTTTTGCACAGCGACAGCAGAAATATGTGAAGTTTTGCCAGTGCAGCTAGTTTGAAAAAGAGATGGGATTAGCTCAAGATCATCATTCGAACGGTTTGTGCATGATTGCTGTGTGGGTGTGAAGCAGGTTGACTGGTATGCATGTTTACTCTGTACCACATAAATTTAACTTCCATTTGACAGGCACAATAAGCCTATAAAGGTCACATTACTCTTAACATTTTGTACAGTTTCTGCTCCCTGGAAAAAGGCCACAGAAGAGAACATGCTCTGCCCCATCTTGTACCTGCTGCTTGGACTTCCTCTGGCAACATGCCATGTGCTTGAAAACCATATTACAGGTGCCTAGATAAACAAGATACATCCAAAGCTGGTAAGACCATTGCTTGGCTGAAAAAAATGCCAGTCTCTAGTAATGCACACTCTTCTTCCAGTCAGCTGAAGTCAAAGCACGTCTACCTTTCTGGAACTCTGGGGAGGTTACCTGGAGAATGAACGAACTCCTCATGTTTTCAGGGATGTTGCTAAGCATCTCTGTGTAGCATCGCATCAAACTCAAGAGCCAGAAGTTGGCAGAGGCAGATTCTTCCTCTGAAGTGTAGGTGAAGGGATCCACCATATAAATGACGACAGCTGGAGGGTAGGAATGGCTGTCTGCAGACTCCGGTTCAGTGGGAATTCCTATCCTTTCCTTCTCTGCAGAACTATGGAAACACACATTAGGTGCTAGCTTTGAGGAAGAGGTGCAACGGGGGGGGGGGGGGGGGAAGCATGACGAGGACTGGCATGGTGGCAAGAGAGAAAGGAGAAATGCTCCAAAGGAAAAGGGTTTAGCTCAGGAGGCATTTCCTACAGCAAATGATAAAAGCACCACGTTTAATGTTAAGGGTTTAATCTACACCATAGCCTTCAAAAAACACAGACCATGTGCCCCAGCAGACGAAAATATGTGCACATGCCGAAATCGATGGGCTTAAGCATGTGACCAGAACCAGAACCATGCTTAAAGGTCCTTCTATCCAGAAATCCACCCCTCCTTTCCCACAGGCATCCTTTTTTGGTGACTCAGCTGAGCGGGGAGCTTTTAGCTATTTTCAAGACCATCGGGAGTCAGCAGCCAAGTTACCCAGGGATCCTCTAGCAGACCTTTTGCCCACCCTGCTGAGATTATCAGTAGAAGGTTGGCTCTCGTGCACAAAGCTAAAACCCACTACGGTGACATGACACCCATCCGCTGGTCTTACCTCTCCTGCCCTTCCTGTGGTTGAGATGAGCTCTGTCCCGTCTCCGCATCTCCTCCCGAGACGGCGTTTCCTTGAGGTCTCTCCGTGGAATTTGCCCCAGGAACTGGGTTCTGACCTTGAGGCAGGCCACCGCTGAACCCGGAAGAGGAGGTAGTGCTTGTCTGGTTAATACTGGCTACAGAGGAGGAGGAGGAGGGCAGCTGCGGTGCTGTGGATCCGGAGGCTGAGCTGTTGCCCGAGGAAAGCCCCGTGGTGCCACTGCTGGGCGTGGAAGTGAAGGAGCTGCCAGCGGCGGGGGGTGCAGGGGCTGCAAGGCAGGCCGAACTGGGGGGAACCGATGCCCCACTGCCAGTTACGGTTGGTTCCTGGCTGGATGACGGCGGTGGAGTCTGGTGTTTAGGTGGCATCAGGAGGCTGCTATCAAGTTGCAAAGTAGCTAAGTAAGGTGCTGAAAGAACACACGGAGGCAGGTAGGTCAGGACAAGCTGAGGAGGAAGGCTTGGCAGCAAGGCGCACTCAATCGTCTAGCCTAGGCTTTCCCAGCCAGGTGTTCTCCAGATGCAGCTTTTGTCTGTGCCGTGCTGACAGCTGGAGGGCACCTGGCTGGGGAAGGCCAGTGAAGGCTTCCAACAATGCGGCGGGCAGACAAACAGAGCATTTCCATTCTACGAACTTTAATGAATGAGAAACAAGTGTCTCGACAGGTTTCCTGCAATGCAACGAGTGGGAGGAAAGGAGAAAACACGGTCCTGACTCGTTGCTGCCAGTTCACGTTGTGGGTGCCAGGAAAGCGTTCCAGGAAGTGCCTTGCTGTTTGCTCCACTGACAAATTTAATTGATATGTTTTTACTTCCAGACTCTGTATATCAAATTAGAAATCTCCCAGGTCCTCAGGGAGCAGGACTCTCTGGCCCCATTCATTTGTTCGTGGACCAAGACCTCCTGGTACCCTTTCCCAGAACAGCTGCAGCAGCAAGAGGAAGTCAAAGTGGCCCCATGAACTAGCTCAACACTGGGAGTTACTCTACTCCCTTTCCTGCACAAAGCTTTAAAAAGACTGAACTTTGGATATATCAAAATTTAAAAAACTAGTATCTCTGTCTGTCTCTCTCTCTCTCTCTCTTGCTCTCTCAGTGGACCCAAGAGAATTCTCTGCAATTGATAACTGAGATAGCATAGGACAGCATTTGATTAAATTAAAGTATGCAATCAAATTAACTTATTGCAACTGACTGCCAAACGTGTCTTTGCTAATACGTCCCGTGTCACGGACAGGCTCCTATTATTTCCATGGCTGGTGATGAAGTCAGCTAAACAAACCAATTCATGATGGAGAGTCTGAGTTCTGTTGTTATCCATCCTCCCTCATTTGGGAAGTGTTGGTTTTTTTCAGCAGTCCCATAAGTAATAAGACCACAGTTGTATAGTCACTTTCTTGCTTGCCCGCCCTGCCTTTTTTTACTATCTGATATGCCGCTAAGAACACGTATGTCTTGCTTCTTTATGCAGCAGATTTTCATTTGATGCTGAAAATAATGATAGAACTTAGGGACTGGCTGAATATGAGAGTTTTTAAGGAAACCACATTCACCGAAAAACTTAAATTCTCCTGCCACCCACTTCACACTACTGCCACATGTGCTGGAATAGGCCAATAACCACCCAGTGCCTCCAACATTTGGACTTAAGGTGTGATGGATTCAGCTTAACACAGGTGGGATCCTCTACCATCTAAAGCATTCTCCCTAGCTCTTGCCAAAGCTGTCTGGAAAGTTTTTTCATGCCAGATTTTCCTTCAGCTGTTAGGTTTAGTTATTTTGTTATGATCCTCTTGCCATTTTTTTTAAAAATCAAGTTTGACTTCCCACTGAATCCACTGTCAGAATTTTACAGATTTTGGAAGTTAAAATGGGACATGCCATGGGATATGATCTGAGTTGAGTATTAACTATTTGAACTGATTACCTGTGCTCAAATTATAGGAGTCAAAATGAGAGATTTGATGTAGCTGGTACCCAATGGAACATATTCTTGATAAATCTAGTTAATTTGCAGGCCTGAATTTGGGAATATGGTCTTCCTGAAAACAGAACTGCTATAAATAGATCTTTAAATCTACAAAGATTTATTTCCCTAAGCTGTACTATTGGATTATATGTGCATTTCCCAACCAAATGAATCATTATCAAAGTGGAGCTTGATCCAGAATGGTTGATTGTCCAGTTGTGCCTATTGTATGGACAGGGGTATAGACCTATAAAATGATATAGCCAATCCTTGTATAGGTTTTGCATTGCTTAAAATGCATCTGTAATTTTCTATGGATGATTCATTATTATTAAACTTTAATTTTGCACCCTTCCTATCCAAATTAAGTTCATTTATAGAGTTAAGATTATTTTTCATATTGTGAATTTGTCTGTCTTCATTGACTTCAGAGCAATGGGGTAGAATCATAAACAAATAATATAGATTCCACCCCAACTTAAATAATTTTCCCACCCTTAAATTCAGTCAAAGTGCAAGATACCTCTTCTGTTCTTCAAAATTATAGTACTTGGGCTATATATGAAACCTACAATGATTTGTTGTTTTCCAACTGACCTGTTCACAAATACATGCTTGCCTCTGGTACCTGGCAGAATATCTGTCATATCTATTTCAAAGTGTTTTGCTACTAAAATTGCCACCCCTCTAGCTTTTGAGATGCCTGAAGCAATATAACCTTTTTCAATCCAAGCTGATTTCAATGGGTTCCACTGGACCTTTTTATGGGGCCCCTGACATGAAATGTTGTTATTTTAAAGTCAGCCATACAATATTAAATGTACACTGTATGAAACTCAATGAATTTCCGTCCTTGTTATAGTAGTGCTCCATCTCTTGTGTCTATTATTTCCCCGAAGCCGTTCTAGCACAAAGCTGAAAACAGTAAGGCTAAACCAGCCCTTACTGGTCCAGCCAGGTGGAACAAGCATCAAGCAGAATGGGTGCCATTTCAAACACTGGTTCTCAAGGGCTTTAACATGGGAGTATGAAGATGCTGCTCCAGACCACCCAAGAATAACAGCTATACAGAATGCAAAAGAATACAAATACAGAGTACAGAATCTGAAGCTTTTATGAACTCAGCTAGGGGGAAAAACTCTTATCTTAATTGAAGTTTATCCCATTTTTAACTTTTCGCTCTAGTATTAAGGCTTCTTTTTCCAGTAATCAGGTTCCAGGATCACTTATATGTAGATATACATGAATAATTGTTAAATTTGCTACTGAAGATTTTCCTTCCCCGCTTCTTTCTTTGGTGGACCGTGGTTCACACCACAAGGTTATTTTCGGGATCCTGAGATTTCAGTGTCCCCATTCACCCCATTTCCCAAGATTTCTTGAGTAGGGCCAATAATTTTTGTCTCTTTTTATGGAATAATAATATGGGTGGATTTGTTCTGGGTGACCACAATCACAATCTTAGCACCAGGAGATATCCAATCAAAAGGTTCTGTTTGGAATTTCTGTCAAAAAGTGATAAGCACTCCTTATTTTCAAGTATTTTAGCAGGGAAATTGTGGAAAAAAAATTCTTAAGTTTTCTGACTGCCTAGGAAATATTTTTCATCATTCTGGTCACTCCCAGAATGTTATGTTTTATTGATAATTATCATCAAAAGTCTTCTTTCTTCTGCAGGTTTCAGAACCATTGATCAACACATACAGTGCCTCTGATCCAGGCAATCTTTGAATATTCTGAATAAAAGCCCAGTTAAAATTTTGATTGCCAAGATATTCAATGAAGTGAGCATGTTGATTCTTGGACCCAGGGTTCCAACCCTAAGTATAACCCTATTCTTCAACTATCAATTATTTGGCTTTTGTGTATGCTCCCTGCCCCCAATTTTTAAAGCCTAAAATGTATCTCTAAGAGTTATTTATGGGCATTAGGAGCTGTAAGCTAAAATATGCGGGCATTTCTGATATTTTGGTCTCACTATTGGAATGCATTCTCCAACAACTTCTCCAAAACTGTATGCTGAGCTGGAAGAAGCTCAACACCGATGCTCTGAGGCTTCTCACATACAGATTTCAGCCAAAATGGCAATTTCATGACCTCCAGTCCAACTGAGAATGTAGGCAGATGAGAACTGCAATTTCACTTGATCAAGGTAGGTAGCTCAGTCGCAAACCTCTCATCCACCGTTTTAGAGATCTGCTACTCTGTGGGAGTCATTTAACCTTTTGGCTGAATTCCAGCAGGGTGACAGATTCCTCCTGTTCTGCTCTAAACTCAGGTTAACAACCCACTAGTTCCCCAGATACAGCCTCTCCTGATGTCTTCAGGCACATTCCTGGGCAGGCTTGGGCAGAAAAGTGTCCTTCATGGCCAGCCGTGTGAGTGCGGTAGCATTTTTTTCTGTCTCAACTTGCACAGGATTGCGCTCTTTGGCAAAGTTGGTGCCATGAAGGGCTTGTTGACCCCGTCAGAGAGGAAGCTGCTGGTAAGATGATTCCTGAAGCTGAAGTAATCATTTAAATGGGTGAGTAAATGAATATTAGAAGAAAAGCTTCTTGGGTATTTAAAAGAAAATGCCAAAACAGTTGATGATGGCAGTGATGGTGATGATAATGATATTACATTGTATTTATACTCCATGTTTTCCTCTCTTAGCCCCATTTTTATCTTCATAAGGGCAACCCTGTGCAGTAGGTGAGGCTGAGAGTGAGCAACTGGCCCAAGGTCACCCGGTCAGCTTCATGGGCAGGCAGGGACTTGAACCTGGAGCTCCCAGGTCCCTGGGCCAACACTCTTACCACCACACCACATGGGCATAGACACACAGATGCCTCCCCGGCTGATCCAAGCTTCAGGATAGCGCTCAGTGCAAAGCTGCCTGCTTCTGGGCTTGAATGGTGCTCCCCACCAGGTGGAGGAGGCGTATTCCTGCACAGGTCAGAGAGCCGAGGTTCCCAACGCCACAATCCAGGGCACAGCTGCACCTGGCGGGCCCAGACCCTGCCTCCTACTCTCACCATCCCACCTGATTACCCTACGGGGCTATTTATTGGTGCATATGAGCGGGGAGGAAGAGAGAAGGAGGGAAAAGAACTCACTAAGGCAGGTGCATTCTCAGGGGCAGCACATGGCCTGAGTCTGCTCCAACGATGAAGTAAAAACCACTCAAGTTTTAAAAAAACAAATTTTTTCACCACAAAAATAAATGCAACTGCTAAATATAGACCTGATGCTACAGTGTTTAAAGCTGCACTTATATTTTGCCTTCATGCTGGCTAGATTTACGTCCTGTTTCTCTTAAAGACAAGTTCCTATGTTTAATCACTTCTCTGTTTTGTCCTTGGGATACTCAGAAGCTCATACATGTTACAGTCACCTTAATTTTATTTTTTTAATTTTAAAGTAATCCATTAAGCAGGAGAGTGCAATTTCTATACTCGGAGAGAAAGTACTGCTAATTAGGCCCACTTCAGCCTTAAACAAGGCCATTTACACTTCCCTACAAGTGTTACATGCCAGAGCAGAGGGTCACAGAAGAATGCAGTCTTGCATCAGAAGCTCCTACTCCCACACTAACCTGCCTTTAAAGCCATCTACGGATGCCTTGCTCCAGCTGCTCCTTTAAGGGAAATAACGTAGGCAAGGAGCATATGAGGCACCGGGACTGTCTGAACCAAAGTTTTTCTTTTGAGCTCTTCCTGGCAGGCAGCTCGGAAAGAGAACATTACGAGAAAATTTCTTGCTCAATAAAGTTCATGCCCCAGACAAGTCGAAACCACAAGAGAACAAGTTGGAAAATTTCTATAGCACTGCAGAAGTAATAACAAACCATGGGAGACAAAAAAATTATGAGGAGGTGAGAGTAAGCATACAGTGGCCAATCAAAATACACTAAACAGGCACATCAAGGATCATGTTTAAGTGTAGAAACTATAAAACTGAAGGGAACATAATGGTGGGACTGCTTTTAGCGGATAACCTCTGCTAGCCCAAAACTGTTGGTGATGTACGTTCCTTACTTGGCCTTTCCCTGTTTTTCCATAGAGTAAGTGGCATGTGTGAGATCTTTCTCATTAATATGAAGCAAGGTGAATTCTTTCTATCCAGATGTTTCTGCCGGTTCGGTACTTCCCAATGCCAAAGGCAAGGTCACGTCGTAGGAACTTAAGCTGGGCCCATCAGGTTACAGCCCCTTCTTAACTCAGCAAGGAATCTGTCTATAACCCTTTCAGTATCAACTGGTCAGGGAACTAACATTACAGTATCCCCCCGTGAAGACACAGTTCAGCGTTCGCGGCCTCAGTCTTTCGTGAAATTTTCCTCGCTGTGTGGTGGCTTGCTCGCAAGGAGATCATTTTCTCCGAGTTAGTCCAAACCGATCTCCTTGCCCGCAAGAAAATCAGTTTGGACTCGCTCGGAGAAAATGATCTCTGCGCACAAACGCCCCTGCCCCTGCCTCACCACGTGTGCCTGCCCCCCCACCGGCCTGGCCTGCAACCCCCGCCCGCACTGCCTTGGCAACCCGCACCCATCCCCAGCACCTTTCAACTGGCCCCCCAAAAAGTTTGAGGACCCCTGTTCTAAGGCTTCTGGCAATGAACCTTTACCACATTCAGAATTCGCGGCTTTTCACAATTTGCAGGTGCTCTAGGAATGCAACCCCCACGAATACTGTATTATTGAACTTTAAATTATTTCCATGTATTCTACACTTCTTACCCCAGAAAACTCCCTTATTGCGTGCGCGCGCTCTCTCTCTCTCTCTCTCTCTGTGTGTGTGTGTGTGTGTGTGTGTGTGTGAAAGAGAGAGAGAGAGAGAGAGAGCGCTTTTCAACAGAATGCCTCTTCCCACTTGGCTCCATCACAGTTGTCTTTTAGTCAAACTAAGCTAAAAAATTATTTGTTTGGGCATTTTACATATTGGTGCTACCTCTCATCTGCTCTACACTGATTCTGTATGTGCTACATTTAAAAGTAGTTTTGTATTATTGTAAATTACTTTGGAATCACTAATGAAAAGCAACCTCAACATAGTTGTTTTCTGAAACCAACAGCAAATGTTTATGCCTTTTCCTTTCCTGGTTTGTTCAAGAATGATGACATCATTCCAATTAAACATATATAGTCTCAAGCTCTGAAGCTGTCAATTAATATGTAAATGAAGTACAAGGAGGCTGGCTGGGAAGAATGCAGCAAACTGAAATCTGATTAATGAAATTATTCCAGTGTCCCAGAATACAACGTACAAAGATGTCTGGCAGAAACACCAGCAAATGATCCTGGAAACGAAACATAAATGCTCTTTCTTCTCTGTATACGTTCCTGAAATACGACAGCTCAAACTGGACAGCGTAACTTTTTGATCAGATACCAAGCCCTGCAGCCAAACCGATTCATGAGGCCAACTCATCAGCACATACCTGTGTTTTTGTATTCACCCCAATGTTCAACCCAAAAAGAATAAAGTGTGAGCAGCAAAGCAGAGTCCAGTTGGCTGGAAGAACAAGATATATCTGTATCCAGGCTCCTCAACCTGGCTGAGTCCCCGAGTCCTCTAGAGGGAGAACACCCGGCAATTTGGTTTGCAAGTTAAGGAGACCCACCAGGTCTACTAAAACCAGGTCCTTCGCAACCCCCGTTCTCCTTGCTTACCTAGGTGGTGACGACAGACTTGCGCATAAAGTTTGAGCCTGGAATGATTGTCACAATCTTCATTGCCCCAGGGTGGGTTGACGGAGTCGCTCACATGTTCATCTGTCAGCTTCTGGGCCACAGTCTTTCCCACTTGCATGATTCCATCATGCAACACTTTACAGATTGGTTTATGTTGGCCAAGCCGACACATCTAGGAGCATAAGGAGAAAAACTGACTGCAGTAATATAACAAATTCACGTGTCAAAGAAATATGAATCTAGGCATCCAAAATCCAGTAAAAAAAAGATTTTTCAATAAGTAAACTGAAAAAGCAAACTCAAATCCAGCTCTCACCTGTTACAATTGGCTCATAATGAGGCAGAGACCCTAAAGGACAATTTAGTGGTTACATCAGCTTCTTATTTCTTAAAGGGGAAACCCAGCTTCTTATTTCAGTGAGACTTAATTGCCTGTGTGCTTCTTTGCTTTTCTTTCAATGAGACCCTGGCTGTCACAATGGTTGCAATAACAAGCAAATTACATCAGCGACTTTCCCCCTACAGTATCTGCAATTGTGGGAACTTTGGCTGAGTTTATGTTTCTGCTACCCAGCTTCTCTGTTGCTTAAGCATTACTGCTTCCTAGTGGATAATTAAAATACTACTGCTGTCCCCAGAATAACGGAGGCCTTCGAGAAGAACACAAAAGAAAAAGGACTGGCAGTGCCACCCAGGCCTAGAATGAATGATGCAACCTATTGGAAAATGTGTATATCGCCTCACTCTGCTGAGTTTTCAAAGCCCTGCGCAGGTGAACATTTGCAAGATTTGAGTGCCAAGCTCATTCCTGAGTTTCGCATTTCAGGTAATGCACAAACATGAGCTGACAAGCCACTTATGGAACTAAACCTGCACTTCTCACTCAAAGTACATATGAACATGCATAGCTAAAGAAAAAACCAAAGCTAACTTGTACTCTTTTCAGCGCCAGGTCAAAACCTTTTTATTTAACTGGTATTTTAAAAACTAGTATTAATGTAACAGTCCCGTTTTACTGCTTTTACCGCTTGGATTGTTTTAATGTATGTGATTTTATTGATTGTTCTAATGTATTGATTGTGAGCCGTCCCGAGATGCCTTGCCTTGCATGGAGGATGGCATACCAAGGTTTAAATAAATAAACTTTATTTAAACTTTATTTAAATAAATAAACTTTTCCAATAGGAATTTCCACTTAAAAGTGATTAATCAGCATTGACTCATTAAAATCAGTGCCTATTTTTGAGCCCTTGGCTTTTAAAGGTGGAACGATCTGAAAGAAAAAGTCACCTTTCCCTGACGGTCCCAAAGTCCCGCTGATTCTTGTGTGGGCAAATCTCACCGAGAGCTTTCCCTTTACCCTGAGCAGTGCCGTTCCCTCCCAAAAGTAGCAGCTAGGGGACCACGTATCTGAACTGTGAGGCTGCCGAGATGATTTCATGGGTTCAGTTCCAGGAAGTCATCAAGTGTCAAGAATGCAGCATGTTGAATCAGAGAAATTTTGCAGGCCTTGGAATGAGCCCTCACTTCTAAGAACTCCACCTACACGGCTGTATGACTTCACTCCAGCTTTCCTTGCCCTATTATTCTAAATTTGGAATGCGCTCCCCAGAGAGGTGCGCCCGGCACTGAGTTTATATTCTTTTTGGTGCCAGATCAAAACCCTTTTATTTAATCACTATTTTAAAAATTAGTATTTTAATCATTTTGAACAGCCACTCTGATTTTGTCTTTTATGTATTTTTTTACTGAATTTATTTTATATGTGATTTTATTGTATCTCAGTTTTATGGATTGTGAGCCGTCCTGAGATACCAAGGCATAAGGGATGGCATACAAAAGCTTTAAATAAATAAATGCATGAATACATCTGGGGACCCTTCCTTTGGCCAGGCATGGCACGAATTTAAGTTTGCAAGCCATTTTCTGTTACGACCAAGTCTTCTGCTGAGAGTTCGGCGAAACCTTTTAGATTTCATGCTGCATCTTTGGTTGCTTCCACATCAAGAGCCTTGAGATCATTAAGGCCCACGTGCATGCAAAAGGGCTGCGAAAGCTCTAGGGGAGCTGGACTCACAGCTCCGTAGCACCAACTTTCCCTGCAAGATAACTGGGTCCGGCTAACAGATCCTTCAGGGATTTTAGCTACCGAGCCTCAGAGGTAAAACTGGAGCAACCAGACATTACCTACTGGTTTCACCCAGTGACCTCCCTCTGGTGCCACATAAAGACAGGAATCAGCCTTCGGGAGTGCACAAACACATCCAGTTTTTCTATAGGAAGGCTTGCCATTTTAAAGCCTGCATCCCCTTAACTCCTCCCAAATGGTACTATCTATATATTCCACTAAAGGCGTAGATGCTGAGCTCACTAGGACAGAAATGGGAAAAAATGCCAGAATTCTTGCTGATGACAAGATAATGGGAGCAGGGGGGAGGCTGATCCAAATTCGGGCAATTCCTCTGCTCACCAACCTCGTATACGGCGCTCAAGTCCCTGAAGAAAGTTTTGGCTCCATCGAGTAAGGCCTCGTTTTCTGGACACACCACAATATAGGCCACGTCCCGATGGCCCCCGTATGGATCTAGCAGCAGCCTCTCCCAGAACGGTAAGGAGAACGGAGAGATTGTCAAGAAGTCCTTGTCATAACCAACCAGCAGAGTGGGGATCGGAAGCGGCTCGGGGGACTCCTCTGAGCCTGCAGGGAGGAAGGAGAGTTAGAGGACTCTGACCGTGAAGAGCTGTAAAATTGGGGGATTCTTTCAAAGAAGCCGAACTCTTCTCTCTACCCCTAGTGCTCCACCAGCCACCTCCCCACCGATTTACACATGTCCTCTCTCTTCTCCACTCCCCCTTCTCTTCGCTGCAAGCACGCAAAGGCAAAAAACAGCCTTTCGGGATGCCAGGGAAATCCCCACTTGTTGCTGTGAAAAAGCAGCTGCTTCCACAGCTGGACAGTGCCTTCAGTGCCGGCCCACCCCTTGAGATCGGAGGCAGAGCTCCTTCTCCAGGAACCCTCTATGAAGGAAATGTGGAGGGTAGTTACCTTTTCAGCAGTGGCACCCAGACTGTGGAATACACAGAAACAGAGCGAGTCAGAAGGGGCCTCCCGGACCATCTAGTCTGACCCCCGGCTCCAGCTGGCTCCACTCATGACATGCGCACCATGTGCACGTCTAGTCTATCTATGTACCATCCCCAGGGAGGTTCTCCTGGCACCCCTGCTCTACTCTTTTTGGAGTCAGGTGAAGCCCTTTCTATTTTCCCGGTATTTTAACAACTAATTGGTTTTATCCTTGTTTTTATCATTATTTGTTGGATGCAGTGTGTTGTTGCTGTTGTTATGGTTTTTGTTCTTGATTTTTCGGATTTCTTCTCTCTCTCTCTCTCTCTCTCTCTCTCTCTCTCTCTCTCTCTCTTGTCCTCTGTAAGGCATCCAGAGACTTTTAGTAATGGGACAGCATAGAAAAACTTTAAATAAATAAATACTGCACAAGATGAAGGCGATGTCTCTGTCCCACACCTATCATCGCTACGACCCCTTTTGCACCTGCAAAGAGAAACCTCCTGCGCCAGCGCGAGGCAAAGCTGCATCAGGACTACCAGCCGGCAGTCTTTACTCTACCGTAGGTTCCCCGGCCTGCCATTTTGTGGAACTGCTGCCAGGTAAGGGGTCCTTGAACGTGCTGGATGTTCTCCCAGGTCCTGCCAGTCCGCTTCTTCTGGATGGCGTCCTGTAGGAAGGGCTGCAGAGAGAGCAGCATGCGGACAACGTCCCGGGAGGGAAGCATGGTGCTGTCCAGAACTGAAAGCGACAGCACAACCGGCGTCAGGACCGAGTCACACACACAGCGGGGTTTAGGCGATACACATATCCAGCATTAATCGAGCATCAGTACTGGCACAGGAAAAGGATATACATCTTTCGATCGAGTTGACCTAATTATCAATCAGTAACATTAATGGAAAGGGAAACTTGCTTTTCCAAAATCCCCGCAAAGGGAATTGTATTGTTTGTGTTCTCTCTCTCTCTCTCTCTCTCTCTCTCTCTCTCTCTCTCTCTCTCTAACGGTTCAGTTCCTTTACTTTGTTCAAAACTTATGGTGCTTACATTCTGATCTTAAGAATATTTTGCTTGGTTAAAACAAACAAACCAGAAACCAAGACTCTTGTGGCACCTTGAAGACATACAAAGGTATTCTGGCATAAGCTTCCGCGGATGCTGAACATTTTAGCACATGCCTCCAATGAAGGAGGCAGCGTCTGCTTAGGTCAGAATAGTGTTTTAGTCTTTACAGTGCCAAAGAGCTCTTTGTTGTTTTTGCTTCAACGGGCTAATGTAGCTAGTCCTCCAGACTTTGCATGATAATGTCTTTTACAGAATATTCCAGACAGCCCGAATATCATGTCTGGGTCATAAAAACTTGGTGATAGAAAGACTTGGCCATGGATGAATGACCTTACATTTACCTCAAATGCCCAGATTAACCTTATAAGTCAGTGTGTCTCTAAATAAAGGGCGGAAAAATGAAGCTCCCCACATCTTACTGCACTCCAATTCCCATCATCTGAAGGCAGCATGGCCATTGTTCAAGGATGATCGGAATTTGAGTCCAACCACCCTTGAAAGGTAACAGGTACGCACCCCTGTTATAAGCATGGCTAACACAGCCTTTAATCTTAACACAACATAAATGCTTGGCTAGGTTACAAAAAAAAATCTTTCAGCATCCTGGGTTAAAAAGATATTGTGTTTATATATATGACAGAGAAGCTACTTTCTCATAACACATTTGTACTTTGTACGGAGGATTCAAGACTCTGAAGCAAGTTTAGCCCACCCAACAGGTGGAGCGTAAAGGCTAAGAGATGGAAATAGGGCCCAAGACGTCTCTGGTTCAAATATCATTTCTGCAATGAACTCTCTGTCTCTGCCTCTGTCTCTGAGGCTGATGCTACTCCCAATATCCAAAACACCAAAGAAAAGTAATACTGGCAGGATTGCTGTAAAGGTTCCAATTAGATAATGCATGTTTGATGGAACAGAAGTGTCTTTTGAGACTGGCATTTAATTTACTTTAGGGTATTATGAGGTTAATCTTTTTGTGTGTATGCTAGTTAGTTTCAGCCCAGAAATCTCAAGGGCAAACATTCAGTTAGAATATGGTGATCAGAGTTAGATCAGCAAACAGGAAGTTATAAAATTCAGTTGAAAGTCAAGGAAGAGAGAAACACATTTTAACTCAGGAAGCAGAAACTTCCTTGGCAGATGTAAACAAGTCAACAAGAAATCCCCGAGCCGGAGCAGGGGACAGAGAAAAATATTTTAGAAGGAAAATGTCAAAGGCAGATAAGCAGAGGAGAAAGAGGATCGATGTTCCAGAGCAGAGCAGGAGACCCTCTTCCAGACAGAAGGCTGCACTGCATTTCAGAAAAGTTTTCAGGCCCACCTTTCCAGTGGTGAGTGGGATCAGCAATAAAAGGGATGCCACTGAATTGCCCCCACATGGGACAGGCTTCAAGTTCTCACTGCTGGTCATTAAGCCTTAGAGGAAGCAGTATACCCATTAGGCTAGGGGAAATCTGCACAACAGCTGGGAAAATGCCAAGGGGCGGTGGCAAAGGAAGGAAGCACTGCCTTCGGGAAAACCAAAGGGGCCGGATTGGGTGGGGTTTGCCTGCTCCCCTGCTCCTGTTCTAGAGGAGAGAAAGAGAGCTGCTGAACTGGACCACTCATGGAAGGACATGGATCAGACAGGAAGACGCTCCTTGATACCAGTTAGATTAGCTAGATGTGTTTCTTCGCGGTCGTTTTTCTGCTCTAGTGTGTGTGTGCACTTCCCTGTTCCAAATTTTGAACATTTTCCTGTAATGTAAGTTTCTGGAAAAGTTAAGCTGGAAAAGGTTCCTAAGAAAATTAAGGTCAACATGCAATGGATGATTTTGTGTTTTTGCTGGGGAAATTCCGGATGCTCCAGAGCAGCTTTCGCCAAACTGAGAGCCTCTAGAGATTTTGGGCAACGATCGCAACATTCTTGTATATTAGCCATGCTGGATAAGGCAGATGGGTGTTGAAGTCCCAGACATCTTGAAGATGACACACCGGACACGGCTTCTCTAGGGAGTGTTTCTTTTATTCTTATTAGTGAAAACCAACGCTAACACGAATTTTGACCTGAAATATTTGAGGGGAAAATTGAAGCCTACTTAATGTGATGCAAATGCTATATTATGTAGACAATTTATTAGACTGCCTGGAAAATAAAAAGACAGTAGCGTCCACTTCTCTTATATTGATTAAATTTAAGGGGAAATGAATGTATTGAACTGCTATACAGCAAGCAAAATATTGTGCGTGATGTGCTGACAACCACTGATTTATGACTTCAAAATTCTTACTCGCTTAACCTTTGCAACTGGTATCTATTCATTGTTAATACATTTGTACGAATTTATGAACTGACAAATTTTCTACAGAAAAATAAAGCACTCGAAATTTTGCCAGACAATGTTCTGCTCTATAGCACTGACACTTACACTGTGTAAAATACTGTCCAGGATTAGGCCTACAATGACAGTCCAATGTTAGTCATCTTTTAGAAAACATGCACTGAGTCAGAGCGTTTTTGTCCTTCTGGACCAGTGACGTCTTACCAGCTCTCACGGTCTCAGGTGGGGAACTTTGTAATCACCTGTACCTGACACTTTCAGCTGGGGATGCTAGAAACTCAGCCTGGGGCCTCCTGCATGGAGGGCACAGGATCAAGCCCTGAGGTCGCCTCCCTCTCCACACATTTTGGTACTTCCTTATAACGGAGCGGGACACTGTTCCTCCATATACTCTTCCTCCCTTGCTCGCATCTGTACAAATCCTGTTTTGCCAACAGGTACAGTATTTAAGTGAACCACCCTTCCACTAGAATAAGGACGTATGGATTTTGTTAAATCCATCCTACGTCCTCCAGCGTTTTCAGTCATCTGCCCATTGATGAAATTGGATTTTTTTCAATTACCCCAAGCAGCAGTCATGAGCGCTAAATCTATTCTTCCGAAAGTGAGCTAATCCCCCAATCACATCTACTGTATTTCTGGTGAGGCTTTTAAAAAAATTTCACCTACTTTTGTAGGACTAAATTTGCATAAAGCAGGAAAGTTTTTTTTAAGAACAGTGCACAGAATCCACGCAACTCCATGCAAAAGCGACTCTGCAGTGGCATCTGTGGTCTGGACTGGGCGAATTTCTTCCCACACTCCTGCACTGCAGCAGCGATAATCATGACGACAGTGATGCCCCCTCCACCCCCAGAGCGCCTTTGCCAAAAGAAAAGCAAGGCCCGTACCGTTGCTGTGAGTCCAGGAGTGGACGGTGGCGCTTCTCACCAGGGTTTCATCCACTTTCCCACCGGTGGGGTTGTCCACGTACTGCCGGCTCTGCTCGAGGGCGTTGAAGCACTCGATCCAGGAGTCGTTGCTTTCCGCCTGGACTCTGTCGTAACTCCAGCTCGTGTAGTGGAGCGCTTGTCGGCTGGACGCGAACACGTAGTCCAGGCAGCTCAAGGAGGTGAATGGCTGGGTGTGCTGATTCTGAATCAGGAGCAGAAGGCTCACCGGAGGCTCCTGAGCCCTTTTCGATACCTCCCCGAGCTGTGGAATTAGCATGCTCTGACACATGAGCAACCTCCTTTCCGCGACTTGGCCTATGTCAGAAGTCCTGCCGAAAATATCCAGCTCATCCTCAATGAACAGCCCGGAGTTGTACCCCAGCTTGCGGTTCATGATTGCACTAAATCCACAAGTGCACCGATACTGGTCCTCGTTCGACGAATCTGGAATATACAGCCCCACATCCGCCCCTTTTATATTCATGTTGCAAGCACAGATGCAGCAGCTGTCGAAGTTGCTGTCTTTAAAGATGTTTAGCACAGAGTCGGAAAGGATGAGGGTGACGTACAGGCTGTGGGCTTCTAAAATGGGCTGGACGGTGGCCGGCTCCACCGAGTTGAGGGGCCGGGTGGTGGAGGGGGTGGAGGCCGGTGACCCCTGGTCTGTGCTGTCGTACTTCACGGATCCTTGCCCGCTGGCAGTGCCCCCACCTCGCGGAGTCCTTGGGGTCCTGGGAGTGCGCGGCGTGGGGACGGAGAAGCGCGGCGTGGCCGGGGAAGGCAGGACGCCCGCGCCGCTGTTGCTGGCCGGGGCGGTGCTGTTGAGGGTCACGGGGGTGCTCATCTGAGGGGTGTTCATCTGAAGGTAGTCTTGATCTGCCAGGCTCCCGACACTGGGCACGCTGCTGCAGGCAAACCGGGGGGAAGGGAAGGGAAGGAAAGGAAAGGAAAGGAGGCGATGAGTGCCTGTGGCGTCATTCTGGATGGGAAGCAGAACAGTGTGGAGGGAGGGAGGAAGTGTGGGGCTTTATTCCCAGGCACACTCGTTCGCATGGCACACTCCATCAAAGGTTCCATCAACAACCAGACCGAGGAGTGCTCCTTGGTGCCAGGCAGAGGCTGAAAAGAAGTATCTACCATGCAGACTGGGGAAAGAGGCACAGAACCCCCAGCTGCCCCATGCGAGGCGATGTCCGTCTTTCTCCTGTCTAAACATGGACAGAACTGGGCCTTAGGTGTATTACGTTTGCTCGGCATTTACACTGCAACATTTACCCAGTCCCAGTTTCCCGAACGCGCCAAATTGAGCCCTTATCTGTGTCTTGCCTATTTGCCGTGCATGCTTTTTCTGCTGCCTGCCGACACTGGGCACTGCTTCCTTAATAATTTTATCACTTTCTGGCGGCAGAACATGGTCCTGATTACAAAAAGAAACCTCTTCCAGACGATGACCACAACTCTTGCTGTGGGATTTTTCAGTAAGAAAAGCATGGAGACAGATCCTTATAGTCACTCCTATGTATATCACAAATGAAAACACTTTCCTTAGACTGAGCTCCTTATGGCATTTGCTCCCCTGATGAAGGAAGGAAAACCTGAACATTTAATGGAACTGCGTTCCTTTCCAGTTAATGCGGAAGTTTAAATATTCATTTGGAACTCCCATTTTGCCAGCAATCTGAGAAGGAAATGTGGTGAAACCTGATTCTCTGGAATAATTTTCTTGTTATCTCTGACTGACTTGAGTGCCAGTCAAGGGAAAGGAAAAAGGTATTCTACAGGTTCAGAAATGAGACGCTCCAGCACAGTAAGTGCCTCACAGAAGCAACAAAAGGTGACCTAGAAATCTTGATTAGCAATCACCTCTTTGGCAGAAGCCTGCAGTAATAGTCTTTGCTCTAATTGGATTACATTGGAAATAAGAGATTTTATCCCAATAAATACCTGCAATTAATAATCAGCTCAGGTCTTAGGAAGTAGTTACTAATACAGAAAACCAGGAATTAAATTGCTGCTTAGACAATGTCAAGAGCATCATGATTCTCTCTCCCTCTCTCTCTCTCTCTCTCCCTCTCCCAATTCCTTTGAGAGCACTGAAGATCCTTTGGAGCTGGAAAGTGATTGATATAAAGGACTGAAATAAAGATACAAGCTGCTTCCTCTCTAAAATTAATTCACTGCTGCGGGAGAACCCTACACTATATGTTAGCTTTTAAGGGTTTCATGCATTTCAGTTTCCATTCTTGCTGCTTCGAGATCAGCAGCTGTGGTTTGCAATTCAGATGAAGGGCTAAGCTACTTCCCAATTATTTCCTAGCTAATAGACTGACACTAACCTCTGAGGAGACAGGGTCAGAGCACAGCAAATGGGCAGATGGTTATGTCAAAATTTGGAAGAGGCAGCAAGTTGAAAGAGGAAGCAATGGGGGAAACGGTATCGGCAATGAAGGACGCCCTTTGCCATCTAGGAGCTATAAAACCAAGTGATGCAAACAGCACCTACTGCCAGTGTTAACAGCGAGCCCTGTCTCTGTGGCTGCGAAATTATGAAAATAATGAGCTTGACCCAGTGAAGCAGCTGTGAATATAAAGTGTGTACACATACAGGACTTTTCAGGCACTGATGATCAACGCAACTCAAGCAGCCATTCATTTGTCTTTCTTTTGGGGAAGACAGACTGATTTCCATACGGCTGCCCAATATGGGAACACATGGCTTTGTACTAATACACACACATATTTCCAGTTTACGCTGCTGTACTTACTTGTATCCATCTCTTATAAAAGCAGCTGTGGGTGGTAAAGAAAGTTGTTCAATTTTTGGAGGAATTGCCCAGGAAGGCCGATAGACAGAAGCCTCCGGAATCTTCAGAGGTAGCAGGCACTGGCTTGGCAGCATCTTCAAAGGGGCGAACATGGAGGAACCCATAAAAGGCTGGAAGGTTGTAACTTTGTGCACAAAGGAGAAATCCTGAAAAAGCCAAGGGATTGCATGGTTTGTAACAGAGTGGCCGCAGACTGTTACGCATCTTCTAAAAAGGGGACGTGCATGGAAGCTTGTCTGAAATGGCAAAGGGCAGACAATTTCGTCTGGATTCTCTCAGGAGGTCCCAAAATAGGCATGGAGCTAGACTTTAGCCAAACGGTCAGTTGCTGCTCAAGTCAGCGGTTCCAGGCTCAGTGGCTGCGCCTTTGCAACACGCAATAACAACATGTAAGAGCTAAGTTATCTCTGCTTAGCTCCCCAACAGCAGCAGCCCGTAAAACGAAGCAGACATATGGAAATGTATGATGTATCACTTCACACATTTCATTGTTACATATTATAGGAAAGAGGAGGAAGAACCCTTTATCTAGACATCCCAGATCTCAAGAGATGAGAGAATACAGGGGGCACTGAAAGAGCAACGGCGTGGAACACAAAAAGATAGCTGTGTGGAATTAAGAAAAAGGTGTCAAGAGAAAAGTGATTCTTCCCCACTGCAGTATTACAGGATGTTTGTTTTCTCTTTTACTCCTGAGACAATCAATTACCTTAAAGGTACATGTTCACTGAACGGAAAGTGAATAAACTGTATCTGAATGGACCTAGTTAAGAATCTGTTCCTGAGAAAAGCATCTGTCCTTGTTATGTCTGCAAAGTATATGCATCTTTGGGATAGCCGTATATTTAATAAGGCATTCAGACTAAACACTGCGCGCCCGTACAGCTGCAGATACTTAACTGAGTCAGCAATGACACTGTTTGCATTAACAAGACGGAGGTACTCTTTCCAGTTTTGTTAAGGGTAAAAAAACCCCCAACGCACACATCCCAAGCCCAGGCAGTCTTGAATGTGGCTGCTGCAACCCACACGGTGGGTGCAGATGTATCCATCCATGTGCATGTGCTGTTACCTTGTGCTTTTCCAAAGAGATCAAGACAATATGCACAGCCCTCTCCTTTTAGCATCGCAGAAACATTATGAGGTAAGCTTAGCTGGAGAGACAGCAGCTGATTCAGACTCACACATGGCTGAGTGGGGATTTCAAGCTGGTTCTTGCTAGTCTGCAGTTACAGAACTGTAACGTCTGGTTAATTGAGAAATATCTGTGGTATTTGAATAGGCTTTCCCATATTTTTCCGGGAGAAACTCATTCTGAAGCTTAGCATTTCTTGCATCAAAGGAAAACTACAAGAATCATGAAAAAAATTAGGAGTTGGTCCGTGAAAGCATTGCCAAACCTCGCAATGCCTCCTTTAATGTGGAACATCTTATGGACGTTTAACCTGTCCACTAGCATGTGCAGCTCCTTAAGCCCCTTGGCTTACATGAATGTCACATGTCTTTCTAAGAGGAAATTTCATTAAAGGTGCCCCTATCTTCCTCCGTGCATATGTACTTTCTCTCTCACCAACACTGATAAAGAAGAGTTTATTCGTGCATTCCTTAACTGACAATGAAACCCATATGCAATCACAGGAGTGTCTAGACAGCACTGATCTTCTTGTTATGAATGCCTGCTTTGGGGTGGGGGTTAATCTCTGCTGGCAATCTTGACCCACATCTTCGTTTACATCTCAGGACTGATCTGTTTTGACAACTGGAAACAATGGGTCAGATCCAGATTAAACTAGCTGCCATTAGTTCCTCCCAAAATCAGTGGGGCTTATGTTAAATCATGGCTGACTTGTCCCATTGATTTAAACTTACCTGGATCCAACCCAATACACACGCACACCGAGCTCATAATCAGTGTACTAGAATGCAGCTAGGACTACCATGGCGCTAAATCGGAAAGAGCCAAATGAGGAATCAGACAGGGAAAGAGGCAGTTGCAAGAGTAGTATTCAAAAGTACCACAAGATATGTCTTTGCTCCCTTGTCCTGTGCTGTATTCTAGTCAAGATGAGGTTGTATATGTTCATTTAAATCAGGGAGAAAAATGTACACGCACATCAAGCCAAAATTTGGCACTATGAAAATGAGCTTCAAAGGAGGGCCAGGTTTGCAGGCTGCCTTCTCCCCGTTCAAAGAAGCTGAACTCTCAATCATGGACGGCCAAGTAACACTTTGTTTCTCCAACTGGCCAAGCTGCAGTTTGCACTTGCCTCCAAACCAGAATCAAAGTCTGGTTTGGAAGAAGCACAAGCCACATGGCTATTTCAGTGAACAGCCGAACCAAGATGTCAAGTCTTGGATCGTGGCACAAAAGTGAAGCAAAGGAAGAGCCTAGGCTGGAAGCCCTTCAGGGTTCATTCCTGTAGGACCAAATTATAACCTTCTGCTACAAATGAAATCCATCAGTTCTGAGAAGCTTCTTGACCAAACGTAGCCTAGCTACCACCTGACAATGCAATGACACACATCTTCTAATCTCTTCTTTAGAAACCTAAGTAAAGCAGACCTTTCTCATTTATTCATTCTCCCAGATCGTTCTAGTTTCTTTAGGTCAATAATTCTAAATTTGCTCTCCATGAATATGCATCCTTCAACTGTCTGAAGCTACAAGGTCAAAATCTGATACCCCAAATCAAGAGACAATGTGAGGTGAGGGAAGAGAGAGAGAAAAGAAAGCTAAGGAAGAGATGAGACATCTCTTACTTCTTTTCACTTTCCAACCTCAACCTTGGCAAAACAATTTTAGGTCCATTTGAAAACCTCCATCTTAGCTCAGATTCGGGTCACATTCCAAGCGCAAATCCTGCATACGAGCACAAAGCTAACTGTTTCACAACCGAGAAAACAGGTTCCTTAGAGGGACCAGTTTAGGAGGAGAGGAAACTCCATAATCTAACCATGCCTACCCTACTCTTGGCATTAAAGCCTTTTTCCATTTTGGAGGGAGAACCCAACAGCAAAACAAACTGAGGAACTGTTGCCTTAAAAAACTCAGTATGCTGGTTCTTCTGCTGAAAATGAGCTGCTATATACTACCAAAAGCTCCCTTTTCCTTTCCAGGAGCATCCTGAGGATACAGATCAACCCTGCAGAATTACTCCGATTACTGCCACTTGTACTGGCCCCTGGTAGAGGGAAGTCCAGTCCCATATAGATATGCAACATAAATTCTTATTAAGAGGATTGATTAAACCTGCTGCTCATACAGAATAATACACTTAATAATATTATCTAGCTAATTTCCACACACTGGACAGAGAGACTCTTTTGTAGCTTGCCAGCTGCTGCAGCACCCTAGAACAATGCGGCCTGAAATCAGCCCCGTGGTCCGGCTAGCCACTCCTTCCCTTAACTGGGCACCCTCCCGATCTCGACAGCATTGTGGGTGCTCTCACAAAATGGCTGCAATGGCAAGTGCTCTTGGTCACAAAACATTCTTTTCCAAATAGACAATCTGGTGAGGCTAAAAGTCCCTTGACCAAGAGCTTAAGCATAAGGCAAAGGTGGGTCTGAAAACTTAATAAATCCTAACTTTTCTGAACCCCAGTAAAGATGGCAAGCAGACCAGTTCTTTCCTTTGCAGCAGGCCAGCTGCATGCAGCTATAGATACAGATGATACAGATATAGGGAGAATGAATATCTATAGCATATATATATACTGTGTGTGTATAACTATACTATTAATACACAATATTCTATGAGCAGTTGTCCCATAGATTTGTATAAGGACTATATGATGGGAACAGTTGCTCTTTCATTGTCTTTCCCTAATCATGCCTAACTCGAAGTTTGCCTTTTTCACAGAAACCGTGCTCTGAGCTGCATTTTCATCAAAACGTCTGCCACAACCTCCAAGCCCCCTTCTACAGGCTCACATCCCATCAGCTGGTACTCAAGGTTGGGATTTTGCTGCCCTGACATGCATTACTTTAGCTTTGCTCATACTGAACCACATTTGCCCTTTGGATGCCCATTCTCCCAGCTTGGAGATAGGGAGCATCTCACAATCTTTTGGCTTTGACCACCCTAATTAGTTCAGCATTGTCAGCAAAGCTGGCTGCTTCACCATTCATTCATATTTCAGACTCTTTATGAATAAGCAGAAATGCATTGTTGTAATCAACACCTATGGAACCCCACCATATACTTCCTTCCCTCGGGAGTGATGACCATTCATTCCCACTCCCTGCTTTCTGTTCTTCAATCAGTTACGGGACCATAAAAGGACCTCCCTTCTTATTCCGTGACTGCTAAGTTTGCTCAGAAGTCTTTAGTAAGGGTCTTTGATAGAGACTGTCTGGAAGTCCAAGTGAACATTGCCTGCCATATCAGCCTGTCCACATGTTTACTAACACTCTCAAAGAAGTCTAAAAAGATAATAAGAAAGCATGTATAGTTGTGGAAAACATGTAGAGACTTTTTGGGCATGGCTTGTCCCTCTATATGCTTACTAGTTCTACAAATTGGCTTTTAACCAGCATATCCATAACAGGTATTAAGTTAACTGTCCTGTAATTTTCCAGAACCTCCTTGGATCCTTAAAATGGTGCTACATTGACCATTCTGCAGTCTCTGGTACAGAGGCTGATCTTAGGGACAAGTTACATATTTTTGTAAGAAAGTCTGCAATGTCATATTCGAATTCTTAAAGAACTCTAGGAAGGATACTATCTGGACCTAATGATTTATTAATTTTCAGTTTGTCAGTAAGGGTAAGAATTTCATCTGTGGTCGCCGCTGTCTTCCATGCTTCCTGAAAACATAAATTCAAGAGCAGGTATGTGTCCTGTATCCTTTGCTGTGAAAAGGGATGAAAATAATTCATCCAGCTTTTCTGCAATGCCCTTTTCCTCCTTTAACTCCACGATTATACAATGATCCAACTGTCTCACCAGCTGGCTTCTTGCTTCTGATAAATTTGAAGAATTCTTTGTTGCTGGCCTCGATGCTGTTAGTGATAGGTTCCTCTTACCATCTGCTTGAATCTCTCTTGTGCAAGTTTGTGCTCCCTTTTGTTCTCCACATTTGTATCACTCAGCTATGACTTCTCCACTAGTTAAGTTCAGCTCTAATGTGCCGCTACACTTGATGTGAGCATTTAAAGTATTCAAGATTTCAGGGATGGAATTTCCCTTCTTATTTTGTTAGCTGGGGTACATGCACATCCCCGATTTCGTTCCATTGAATAAGAACAAGCATGAATCTGAGCTGGAACAACTTTCTCGCCCAAACCCACAAACCCATGTTGCAGTTCGATCTCATCTGCAGTCCCAGCTCGTCACCTTGACTTCTTCTGGCTTAGGACTCCCTAATCCATCTT
The DNA here is from genome assembly GCF_004798865.1 of Varanus komodoensis. NCBI lineage: Eukaryota > Metazoa > Chordata > Lepidosauria > Squamata > Varanidae > Varanus > Varanus komodoensis. The sequence goes on along the minus strand of NW_025336169.1, from coordinate 981,749 downwards.
CCACCTCCATTTTAAACTCGGTGAGCTGAGCGGTGACCATGTTGACCACAGGGCTTTCCAGCATCCCGAGCGCGGTCACCGTCTCGGAGCTGATGCCGTCCTTATAGCTCATCACAGGGGAGAAGGCTGGGTGCTGCTCCAAAGAAGGCGGTGTCGGAAACATCCTCTGGAGATCCGCCACAGCTGGACAAGACAAATGGATGAAAACGCTCCGTCAGATAAGCATTCCGTTGTGCCCGGGGGCAGCTGAGACAGTAATAAATCAGGGGAGGAAAGGAACCAGACCCGCTGTTGGTCTCAGAATCAGCCCCACGAAGCTCAGTTGCCCAGAGAAAGGCCAAATCCCAAGAAAATTTTATATGAAAGGCTAATATCGGAGGCGGAGTCCCTGGGATGTGTAACAGAATATTTCCCACAATATTTTTTTCTGAAGGAAAGAAAATCTCTTTTTCAGAGCTAAACTACATGTGAACTTAACCCCATGATGTGACTTCGTAAGGTACAAATGCGAGCCGCTAACCAGGCTGATCAGAGGAGGGGAGGCTACTCCTCTCCTCTCCTCTTTTACCATGTTCCCAACAAGTATCCACCCGCCAGTCCAATTCGGCTGCTAATTAGCACAAGATGAAGCTCTGACTGCTGCCAATGTGAACTGCTCTTCCGAGCCAAACAGTGGCTTGGGGTTGGGGAGGGGGGACCACAAACATCAGGGCTGCTCAAAGCTTCCCTTTCGTTCCTCAGTGGTCCCATTTGAGCCCCGGCCTTACTGGTGCTCTCCAGCCAAGTTCACTGTTAGAGGGGCTGCCTTTACCATGGCATGATGTAAAAGGGTCTGCGTCAGAATGCAAAAGACAGACAGAGGCAAAAAAGATGTCAAAAGGATGTGATTCTGGCACTGGGGACCCCAAATCTTAAAGTTATACAAGCGAGATCCGTTACAAACGGAAGCTGATGCTGCCTTTGGGTTAAAACGATCCCTGTGAAATTCCCTTTCAGCCTCATAACCCAATTTAGACAGACTACAAAAGAAATCTATTGCTACTACTAAAATGGAGCTTGGTAATTAAAAACTGAGCCTTCAGGCATCTCCAAGAGAGTCAGCAAGTACCAGAAGAAATTGTACTGCAAATCTACTATCCTTACATTCTAGCCAGCAACAGTGAATTTAAAAGTACAAACAGTACCTTTTATTAAACCTCTATTTTCCCCTTAAGAAAGTAGTTTTCAAAGGATATATACCGATTTTTAGGTGATTTTTTCCCCATCGGTTCTAGGACAATTTGCTCCACTCCTGGTTCATGACTTCTCAATACAGCTTACAAAATCAAATAGACTGGAGAAACAGATGAACATCCAGTCGACCCCAGCCTTCTCTGATTTCAAGAGATTTTACTTTCTTCCTTTTTCTGCCTTCAATTCTTCATGCGTTTTTGAAACAAAATCTTGAAACAAACTTTTGCCCTTTCTGTCTTTTGTTCTACACTCCACAGTACCATATTTTAATTAAAAAATACTTAATATTAATAATAGGCAAATGCAAGGAATGTCTTTCAGAGTGAACTTCAGACACACGGCCAATTTCTATGTGTTTCTACATCCACAAAAGCCAAAGGAGCTCTCTTTTTTTTTGACATTGCCTACAAACTATGCAATTCATACAGGTCTTCTTAATGATATCCCCCAGCTCAACAGGTACAGGAACTAAAAGCGAATAGACGGGCAAACGCACATCTCTAAACCTTAACTGACCAACACTCAGCTGGAGATCTCTAAACCCTAAAATCTTCACTCAGTGGAAGGCGAATTTGTCAGCAATAAAACATTCACAGCATCCTACCGTGAGTGAAAAGCATGCCCTAAAATTATCCAAATCACATATGCAGGGAGCCGTGCCAATCCTGGCTTTATTAGCTACATCCAGAAATTGGGTGGAATACCAGAAATAACAGTCACAGGAACTGTAATGCAGTTCCATTAGGGTCAGAAATTTCTGTGACACCCTAAGGAGAAATCATAAACATTGTAGAGCTAGTCTGTCCGTACTAAGGGTGTGAAGGATTTGGAAGGCACTCTGGACAATGCTTTGCTGCAGGCAGCCCGGGGATGACCCCGCATGGAACGTTATGGTATCTCCTGCTCTACTTTGTGGCAACAAACCGGGATTTGAGGAAGCATCGGGCTCAGATTCTAAGGGGAATCTTTTGCAGAGAAACTAAGCTGGCTCATCACAGCCTGTGCAGTCTCTCAGCCACACAGATGCTTCTGCTCTTTGTGCCAGTCTTTTATAGAAATTGCTGCATCAAGAGAAAAGAATATTGAAAGCAGCAAGCCTTATCTATTTAACCCTTCCTGACTCACTCCACACATTATTCCACTTTCTTGGGGGTTCTTTTGGGGTTGGGGAGGAGGGGTAAATTTCTGCAATGCAGTGTCATTAAGAAAAAAGAAGAGGAGAAATGTTTAATTAAATAAACCTAAAAAAAATCTGACTGGGAATCATTATTCATTTTCATATGTGTCATGCTTGAGAAAACCTTGCATATTTTAAGCAGCTATAGATCTACTAAAACTGTCAAAATCCAATCTCTGTGTACTTCATACCTCTGCATTCGAGTAAATCAGCACGGCTTTTATGGCTCCGTGTAACTCTCGGACTCATCTTTGTGACACCAAGATTTTTCCCCTCAATTTGTTCTCATTACCAGCCAGAGTTAATGAGATAACGTTCAAAAATGATTTGCAGTAGAATGCAAGTCCAGCTCAGAGGAGCCACCTTCTCTCTCTCTCCCCGTCCCTCCACCCCACCATGAGAAGATCTTGTAATTCACAATGACATCTGTTGGTATTACACAGAGTACTATTTCCAAACACAGATAAAGCATTTCTAAAACATATCACATAAGTGGAAGAAGGAAAACCTATGTAGCTCTTAGTTACTCTCAGAAACCAAGTCCTTGTGATTTCTGGAATGATGGAAAAGTAACCTAGCATGGAAGGAATGTGTATCTACACACACACACACACACGCGCGCGCGAACACACAAAATAGAGAAAGAAAGGAGGTCACAAAAGCCTAAATGTCTTTTGATTTCACTTGAATATTTAAAGGAGTGCTAAGGAACAAGCTTGAAGAGTGACCAGCTTCATCCTTCCCTCTCTGTATAGGTTTAATGAAGTCACAGAAAATAGTTTCAGTCAGAAATCACTGGCTCCCATTGAACACAGTAAATTCCATCTCCATTCCTGAAATGATAGCTTTTAGCCAGGGCAAAATTTAAATTAGATTTCCCCATCACTTGTACAATCATAGTTGTGTAGCAACAGAATACCTTCACAGATCAGCTGGTTAACAAACTAAAGCTTTTGTGAATGCTGGTGTACAAAAAGGTAGCCAGCTATACCGTGGTCAGAGAAGCCACTCCTGTTCAGTCCAAGGGTTTCTAATATGATATAAATACCAGGAGAAACTATTTTGGTTTCTAGTAAGATATAAATGCCAGCAGAATCAGCACAGTTTGCTCAAATCTATTCAAATTAAGTTTCAGTGTGCTTTTACCAGGCAATTCTTACACAAAATTATACATTCTTTTGATAAAGGAGCAATTTCTAATTTAAAGTAAGAAAAAGCTGGTTATTATCTTGGTGGTATGGTTTATGTCCAGCAGGACATTCTCCCTGTAAGGTGCAGAAGGATCTTCTTTCTAATAACAAGGAAGCAGATGAAGCCCTTGAATTTTGCTGGGGTTCAGTAAGAGTCTGGATGAGGCTAAACAAGCAAAGATCCCAACAACTCGAAAGTGTTATGAAAAGATTTGGGGATCTGGGATTCAACCTGTTCTAGATGCGAGAGGGGTCATGCTCCACCAGAAAGATCACACTTATCATCTGAGAGCAATCCTGAATCTTCAGCTGGCAGTGGTAAAAAAGATCACACTTGTGCAATTACACCTGGTGAGCCAGCTACAACCTTTCCTGAGTCTGGCTTGGAAACCATCATCCACACCTTGGTTACATCACGCCTATAACAACTGTAATATGCTTTACACAGGGCACATGGTATCAGGAATAGATTAACCCAATCTTGAAGCATCTGCATTGGTTGCCAGTTATTTTCCAGGCTCATTCCAAGATGTTGGTTTTAGCCTTTAAAGCCCTAAAGAACTCATGATAAGTCAATTTAAAGGACAGTCTCATTATGAACTTCCTGTTACTACGATATTCAGGAGTTCCTTTGGAGGGTATAATTACACAGAGAAGCCTTTTCTCAGGCATACATGAAAGGCACGTCACGTGTGTCACTCCCAGACTCCGAAAAGCATCTTGCCAGCTCTCTCGGCTTTTAGAAAGGGTATCTTTTTAATTCAGATTTTAAAATTATGTAGTTGTTTTAATGCTTTACTCTTTTATACTCCTGCTTTTTGTTTTTCAGGAATTTTTCAGTTGCTGAGCCTATATATGACAGCATATAAATAATAAAATAATTTGCAGTGATGATGTTTCCTATGATCAATGCTATGGTTATGTTCTATTACTTACTTGGAGGATAAGGGACTGCTGTTCTGCCATCCTTGCCTAGGGGGCGTTCTTCACTTCCTGCTGGAGGAATTTTTGATGAACGGAGGGCAGGTGAGACAGCCTAGAAATACAATTTGGGGTGGGGGAGAAACCTCTTTAAAAGTGAAGGATTATCACAGCTGGGTCAGAAGACAACTCCAAGAACGAATGAAAATAATTGCATGTGTAATACTCAGATGGCATACAAAAATCTTAAATAAATAAAAAAAAATATAACAGTTAAGTGAAGGCAGAATCTTGCTTTTTTCCATTTACTGTATTTTTCTTACCTTACTTTTAATACTATAATACTATATCTTACCTTTAATACTTTAGTAGTTTTAATACTATATCTTACCTTAGTTTTAATAGGAAAAAAGATTATCCTGGGTCTATGTGTCTTTTATAAACTAATATACATTGGTAGTTTTCATGAATTTGGCACTAGAGTATGGTATTCTGACTGTACCAGTGAATGCCAGTCAGTACCAAGTAAAGCTTCTGGCTTCATAGGCAGATTTATTGGAAATAGAACCAAGTTGAAGCCATTGAACAAGCATTTTCTTCCTTCTAGAAACTTGGAGTGGGAAAAATGAGTGAATGTGGTAGGACATTTCCCACCCTGTTGGTCACAACCGTCACACTCCAGGAGCAGTTAGAGGAAGGCAAAATCAACCTTGAAGGACTTCCGCTTAAGGACGCAAGAGACGGCATGCTGGACCAGGGCAAGAGTCCATCTTGTCCAGCGGGAAAGCCCCAAGTAGGACACGACTATAATAGTCCTAGAACTGGAGTCTGTCCTGCTGCACCTGCCAGTTGCATGTCCTACCTGAGACCTATAGGAATACAGCCTCCAGTACAAGAGGTCACCTAATAGCTGATGTTCTCTTCCCTGAATCTGAGCAATCAGAACTTGCTTCAGCCTCTTAGTTTCAGCTGCCCTTTCCTGAACCTTTTCTAGCAGTGCTGTATGGCTTTTTATCGCTTACTCGGTGTGGGACCAGAAAGTCACGCTGCTTGCCTGCGACATCATTCCTTGAGTGGTCATCTGTGCATTCACATGTACAGCCTCTGCACCCGCACGGAGCCCATGCGTGTGATGCGCAGAGACCGCAAAGAAGGGCACGGCATTTCTCCGGTGGCCGCACGACGGACGAGGTGCCCAGAACGCCGGGCATTCTCCCAAAAGACAATCTGCACAGGACACAGTTTAACTTACCCCGGGCTCATCGTCGTCGGAATTATCAAAGAGGTTGTCCAAGTCATGCAGTGACGGGGCCAAGTCTGTGACTTGGGTGAGACTACCAGTACCAGCTCGGGCCGCGGCATTATCTTGCCGTGTGTCTAGGGGGGAAAGTCATCAAGAACGTCGTTACACATGGGGCAGAAATAACAAGAGCAAGTGAGCAACTAAGCAAGTTTTCATATTCCAAGGTTCGCCCTCAAAAACAGTCCACAGGTATGTCAAGTGAAACGTAAAGCCTGTGAGTAGCCCATGCAGACGCCGAACAGCATGACCACCACCTCTTCTTTCCCTTTTGTTAAAGTTTTATCCTAGAAGTACTGTGCTCTGCTGGGTGCTGGTTCCCCCCTTCCCACGTCCAGAGCAACAGACTGTTCTTTGGCAAAAGTTCTTTATTCTCCAGCAAGTATAACCAGCAAAGAAAGAGTCTCTGAGCATAGCTGAACTAGTTTGCGGAACCAAAGCAGAGATTACTTCTGAGAACCCTCCTTTTGAGTGACCCTGGACCGCACGCCTCTATGACTGCCCTCCTGGATCCAGGAAAGCCTCCTAGAGGTGTGCAGCCCCTCCCATCGGCTAGCCCACCACCCACCACCGTATTGTGGGGCCAGAGATCTGGCCAGGCTTGTCTGGCTCCTGCCCCATGCTGCCTCCCAACACTTGTGGACTCTGACTGTTCCCAGGGTCTGCCTGAACACCTGGAGAACACCAGCCTTGAGATAAGCTGCTCCACCTCTGCCATCTGTATGTCCAGGACCCTCATGCCCCAAGCCTCCTCCCCCCTCCCCCCGCATCCAGAGTCTGTGCCACCTTGGCCCTGAAACACATGACGAGAACAGCTGCCCCTTCCATTCGCCGTACTCTCCTATGGTCCTTGGTCAGATTTCACCTGGTGTCTTTCCCAGAAGGGATCCAATAGGTGTTCACGTACCTGTCTTAGGAGCAGAACTGAAAATGGACATTGCATCTTTCCCATCTGGCATAGCGGCAGGATGACCTGCTGCAGAAACCTCCTTGGCTGCAGATCCCTCTTCTGACTGCAGAAAGAGAGGACTTGCATCAAATACAGGAAGGGTGAAGAGAGAGGAGAGAGAGCGGGGAAGGAAAGAGGGGCTGCAGCTCAAACCTTTCTTTCCCACGTGTGCTTTTGACAGCCACGGAACACAGTAGGTACAATCACACACAGAGCTGGGGATACCCACACACTAAAAACCTGACATGTATCCACTGGCCCCAAGCTTGAAATTAAGGATAAAGAAGAGATCGGCCTCTTTACAAGAGACAAATATTTCTACAAAGACATTTAGAAACTGGTTTATTTACTGTGGCTGCCCCATAAACTAACAAGCTTGCATGTCCAGATCATATGTGCCACAAATGCTACCTAGTAAGTTTCTACTTGAATGCCATTCTCAAGTAAAGACATTCAGGTGTAACTGCAACTGATCATAACTCTGAAACTCCATCAGTGTAATCCTATCCATATCTACTCAAAATTAAGCCCCATAAAGTTTATTTATCATTCATTGATTTATTACAAGCTTTTCTAACCTGTCCACTACTAGCATCTTGGGATGGCTTACAAAAAATAAGTAGAATAAAGCAAGCACCGCATCTGACAATTAAATACTAAAACCCCAGTTACATTCAATTAAACATTAAAATAATGGAAAAATAAAAAGGGGTTTGCCTGACACCGAAAAGAATATAATGTAGGCACCAGGAAAACCTCTGTGTATTCCATAGTCAGGGCACCACCACAGAGAAGGCCCTCCTCTGGGTAGCCACCTTCCTGATCACCTTCAAGGTGGGCTCCCGGAGCAGGACCTCTGCCTCAGATCTCAAGGGGCGGGGGGACACATAGGGAAGGAGGCGCTCCCTCAGGTATCCCAATCCCAAGCCATTTAGGGCTTTACAGGTCATCACCAGCACCTTAACTTGGGCCCAGACTTCAACTGGCAGCCAGTGTAAGCGGTAGAGGACCAGCGTTATATGTGAGTACCTGCCAGTCTCCATTAACATCCTGGCAGCTCTACTCTGCACCAACTGAAGTATATGGACCATCCTCAAGGGCAGCCCCATGTACAGCGTGTTACAATAATCCAGCAAGGGAGTGACCAGAGTTTGAGTCCCCATTGCAAGGCAGTTGGTGGATCAGCCAAAGCTGAGGAAGAGTGCTCCTCGCCACTGCAGCCACCGTAACGTTCTATCAGTCCATCGCATTCCTGGGTAGAGGTGCATGGAATTGTCTCTGTGTGTGAAGCAGGGTAAACATTTCCACACAAAGAAGAACTCTGTAAAAAGGAGATACCTTATTTTTCTTCAGAGATTCTCTATCAGTTCCAAGTTTGCATTTCTTAGTTCCAGTGAAGCTGTACTTGATGTCCCCATCCTGGAAAGTGTAAGGATCGCTGACATCTCCCAAACATTCGCCAGGCTGCTGCATTAGAGGTAAGGGGTCAAGATAATTCACTGCCTGCACCGGGGAAGTCTCTTCCAAGATTTTAAATCTTTTATTCGGTTGTGCTAAGAGCCTGAGGGGAAACAGAAACAGAAAGGTATTCAGCAAAGCCTGTCCTGCAGATGTATAGATTTTTCCCACATAAACACAGCTCATGTTATCCCTCTTCCTGTTTGGTACAGAGGAAGCAAAATGCTTTTCTAGTAGAACTTAACTAATTTCTTGCCACTACTAAACATCTGCTAGCTGACCTGGAACCTCACATCCACTGAAAGATTAGAATCTTCCAGGCATGACTCAGATAATCAAAAACTCTTCAAGAAACAGTTCAGTATATATCTCTAGCATCTGCAAAAGTGAGCACTGGAGGAAAGATGGCAGTAATCCACCTAAACCCTCATGTTTGCATCAGACTTTAAATTACTGCTAACCATGTTGTATTTGTGGAGGGGAGTGAGGTAGTTCAAGGAAAGGAGGGCTTAAAGTGTTTAATACTAGAACACTATTCAACCCTGTTTTCTGGGTCTGCTTTGAACATTACTTGACACAAGTTTCTTCCGCTTCCTTTTCCTTGCAAGAGCATCGTGTCAGGAATATACCTCCTTCCCCTGAGCATGTGGGGGAGAGTTGTACCTCTGGTTTTCAAGCAAAAGCTAGATGAGTCACACACTGGGGGTGCTCTCTCAGCTGGGGACTTGGACGATCTTGGAGGTCCCTTCCGCCTTTCTGATCTCTTGTTTGTATATGGCAAGTTGTCGTCTGAAGGTGCTTGCTAGCTCCTTTTTTGCTTCAGGACAGACACGAACAACGTTCAGAGGCCAAGGGATTATACTGCCTCCACTGCACCCACAAAATTCAGTGGAATGGTAGCAGGGGGAAATACCCCCAGTGAAAGGAAAATGCGTTGCACGGCAAGGGAAGACAGGTGGGTCATGTTTTGCCTATCCCTGATCTATTTATTCATTAAAACATTTTTATGCCGCCCCATTCGCTGAAGCCTCGGGGCGGCTCACAACATGAAGTTAAAATACAAACATTAAGTTATAACATTAAGTTAAAATGTTTGTAAGATGCAAACATTAAGTTAAAATATAAAAAATAACAATATAAAATAAGTCGCCCTGGCCAGATAAAATCCAATAATATTAACAGTTAAAATGACGCTTAAATAAAAAGGTCTTCGCCTGGCGCCGAAAAACAAATAATGACGGCGCCAGGCGGTCCTCTCTGGGGAGCGCATTCCATAGATTAGACGAAATCATTACTAATTCGCATGAGTGAGCAATTCACACATGTGAGAGAGGAAATGTTCAAGTGCGCACACATCTCATGCATCCTCTGTCACACTTTGCTCCATCAGAGCCAAAAAGCTGGAACCTCCCAAGACGGAGAGAGAGGAGCCCTGCACTTCTGGCCCAGCCACCTGACAGACGAGGGATAAGGGAGAACCCTGCTCCAAAGGGACTTCAGACTGCAACTGAACATCTCACTGTAGGCTGAGCGTTTTCTTGAATAGAAATCCTGCGATTCGCCATATGCTAGGCCCGTTCTTTCCATGATGGAGATGTCTGGTGTGGACCCTTGGCAGAAAGGTGTATATAAATGCCTTAAATGTATCGCTAGCGTTCTGTATAGACACTGCCAAAACAAGCCAAAGAGTTCCTAAATAACCCACATGGAATCCAATTGTTACACTGCCTGCAGTGGGCATTGGCAGCCCTTAGGTTTGGCGGGGGGGGGGGGTGCTACTTTTTCAGTGGAGCCCCCAGATCCACCAACTCGAGCCTGGCGAGGCACAAGACATGCATTAAGAATTAAAGAATTCCTAGCCCAGGGATTTTTCTTTCTTTGAGTATCATGGCCTTTCTGCACAAAATCTACTCTCGGGTGTCCCAAGATGCTTTTGTTATAGCAATACAGGATGGGGACAAGTGGGAAGTCGCTTTGTTCTTGCTATTGTGAAGCAACTGGGATCAGAAATCCGTACTGATCTACTGCAGATTACCCATAAATCTCCCAGCAGATCCTGAGCTACCTTTTGCCCACCCAGCCCTCAAGGATCAAAGCATCCAACAGAATTTCTGTCCGATTCTGAGCCAAGGCTCTTACATACTATGCGACTTCTTTTCTTTTATAACTTTTCTTTTATAACTTCTTTTATATCGTTTATATTTTTTATTTATTTTATATTATTAATTTTAATTTTATATTGTTATTTTTGTATTGTATTGTATTGTATTGTGTTGGAAGCCACCCCGAGGCTTCGGCAAGGGGCGGCATAAAAATGTTCTCATAATAATAATAATAAAAACACACCTACACCTCTTTTGCTGGGTGCAAGTAATAGTGAAACCTCTTATTAGCACAGACTTAGACACTGATTAGGACTGAAAGTTCTGGGTAACCTTAGGAAACTGCTGGCATTTCCTTTCAATATTTCTTCACTGTCAACAAAAGGGTGGATCCTATTTCCAACATCACCCAAGGCTCTCTATAGTCATGAAAAAGAAAGGGGGAAATCCAGAATTCACAGTTGGGCAATACCTTTGTTAAGGCTAGGCAAATAGTCACAGAACAGCAAGGAAGGTTTCGTGTTCTCCAGAGCGCCTCTTCACACTCAGTGTTCAAGAAAACAGAGAGAAGGAGCTTGGCTGATTTAAAGGGCACAAAATCCTCATTTGTCACAGTCTTAGGAAGGAATATGGGGAGAGATGAGGGCCTTGATGGTTTTTGGTTCTCTTGGGTGCAAGGCAAGAAAACCTAGAAATCCATACCTAAAAATCCTGAGATCACTATCTATCTCTTCACATGACTTGCTCAGACACTGAACGGCTTCTGCTGCTTGAGATATTTATATGGAAGCAGGAAGTAATTTTGCATAGTCGAGATCCATCCTGAAATCTACACCACCACCACTTCTAGCATTGCTTGCACAGCTTCGGAAGGAACTGTTTCTTCTGAAAGAAGCTCCAAGTTTGTGCTCCAGTGACATAACAAGCATGGAAAGTTCAGTCCCAAGACTGGATTCCATGCTGCCACATGGTAGCTACTCAGAATCAGAGATCTGAGTGAAGGTGAAGTAACAAAAATCAGTATTCGGATGCTGAATTATTGCTTCCGAGAACAGCCAGCCTCAGGAATAACCCCGACTCTGCAAGGCCTCTAGAGAGCAGTACTAGTGTTGATCAATCCATGCAGAAATCCCATGAACCCGTATGAGATAATCATGATGGAGGTGTTCCAACAACACTCAATGTTACGAAAACAAGTGCACCAGCTTTATATTGTCAGCCCTTTCTCCATCTCCTTATCGGACCTTGACACATCTTCTCATGTTCTTCTCCCTCAAACATGCACACCCAATGCCTTGGAGACCAATGCTCATGCAGGTAATCCATCTGACCCATCCTCCTCCCGATTCCACCAATCCTTCCCTTTGGTCTGGCTTTCAACTCATAGCCACTCTTGCTTTGACCTGCTCTGTCTCTGCCCTGAACTACTTGGTCTGTGGACTTGGATGGTCCTATATAACCAATGTGGGAGAATTCGGGTGAATCCTGGTAGAAAAGGGATGCTTGCATGTGCCTTTGTGTGATAACATCAAACCTGCTACTTCTCTGCACTTCCTTCTCAGAAAGTACCAGAACTGCAAGGCAGACTTCTGCCTAGCGGTATTTTCAGAGCTGTTCCTTGAACAGACGGCTACTACCTTTGGTTGGAAACGCCTTTGCAGGATGGGGCTCCCAAGGAAAGTTAATCCCTAGCTGTTCTTGGGCTAACAGCAAACAAAACTGATAAGGTGGCCAGACAAGTTTTTCTGGCAGTATTGCAATCACGCTCATTTGCATGCCAAGACCCACCATAATCCCTGTGCCTCAGTGATCGTTATGTTAATCTCTTATAATCAACACTATTGTATTAAGTCTCCTCGGCAGGTCTCTCACTTTCTTTTTCGTGGTGTTCCCCTTATTTCGTCATTACCTGTCCTGCTTGCACATGTGACTCAGAAGCTATAAAATGCTCTGTGTATGTTCTAAGAGCTTGTCGTTGGCGGTAAAGACCACTACCTGGTAGCTTGCCATCGTAAGTAAACTGTGGGGGTCCTGGGGGATCTCACCAATAAAAACACTGGGGTTCAAGGTGATCAAATCTTCCCTATGGGTCTGAGTGTTCATTCCCACCATTGGTAAGGAGACTCTGACACCAACAACGCATCTTTCAACAACACACACATCACTCTTCTTGCCCCTTAAAGCATTTGGTCACCATCCACAAGCCTATGAGAAACAACTCCCCTGGAACATGACAAGAGAATCCACTGTGTTTACTTTCTAGAGCAGCTAAGATAGCATCCAATGCACCCTCCTAGAAACACTTCCCATTCACAGGGACCACAATTTAAAGCAGCCACCTTTTCCCGAGAATCTGCATAAATAGCTTTAATCCCAGGTTTACAGCCATTCGCCTTGGCCCAAGTTGTGACAGTCAAGAGGACTCTTGTGAAAGTTTAAGAGCACAATTCGGGGAAGTGTAAAGCAGACATCAAACTGGAAGAAAACTCCGGTATTATTCTGAGAAAGCTTGATGACAGCGATTGCCAGCCCCTTCTCTAGTGGCTTTGAGGCTGTAACTGCAGACTAGCATCAACATCTCAGGCCAGAGTGAGTCATTAGGAGAGACGCATGGCCGCTACAAACAGCACCAGCTTTACCTCCTTACCTCTTCCCCTACAGTAACTTTTAGTACTATAAAATCCATGATGTGATGCTCTAATTCTCTGTAACCACCCAGGTGGGGAAATGCACAGCACGTCAACCTGTTTTGTACTACTAAATATTACCAAAGAAATAAAGAGAATAAATTGATGACACGGGACTATTCTCAACCAGAAAATCTCCTGTATGGTCTAGTTCCAGCTTAGAGCAAAACTGAGAGACTTTGAATATCATTCTGTACAGTTCTAGCTCGGTTTATAGGCTCTTGCAACTTATCTTCAAAGGGGCCAAAGGTCTTGTAAATGCTTTCAAAGGTCAACAGCATGATCCTTCTTGAACATTTCACACAATTGTGCTTATCAGTGATGGAATTCTGGTAATGCAGGGCCATATCTGAACCTGGTCCCCAAAGCAACCATCAGCGTGGGAGGTTCGGTATAACTTTACATTATAAAGGCATCAAAATCAACAGCAAGCAGTGATGTAAACATGCTAACACCTTCCCTTAACAGTCACAGCACAAACTAAGATACCTGCCGCACAATGGTTTGGAAATTATTCTCCCTTTCATGGACTGCACCTTCCCAAAACATTTGTGAAGCAGAATTGCAACTTCACTCAACCACCTCCATATGCTGAATGATTACAGTGTTTCACATGCATACACAAATCTACTTGAAAACAGCCTTCCAACTTTGTGCTGGACTCCAGATCCCAGCAGTGGCTATGCTGGCTGAGAATGGTAGGAACTGCAGTCCAGCGCATCTGAAAGACATGTGATGGGAGGGAGCTGCTTTAAAATAAATTATAGGTAAAGCATATATGTAAATATTTGGTTTTCTGCATTATGCAGACATGGGTAAGCTCTCGAAGTGTTTTATTTGTACATTCAATTTTAAGCACGCACACACACACACACACGCACGCACGCACGCACACAGAGAGAGAAAGCGCTCTAGTAACACATATAGCTTCTCCTCACAACAGGAATGGTGCTATGGAAAAGCCTATGAATTAACTAAAATATAATAAAAGGAGCTCTGCCTATCAAAGTCAAAAGCAGAAACCATTCCCCTTTGCTTCCATCCTAAGAGCTATGAGACAGCACTTCCTTGCAGCCTTAAGAGGAGACATGAATGCACAGTATAAAATACAACTGCCGAAAACAGCATCGCCCACTGCACATTCACGCTACGCTTTTACTCCCAAGTTTCATGTCAGACTGAAACACAGATGCAACCTGCTATTTATTCTGTATTATTGCATTATATTTACCTCCCTCCTTTCTTTCCCCTGCAAGCCATCTAGGATGGCTTACAAGTCTCTCTTCCTTGACATGGTATCCTCCAACAACAACCCTGTGAGGTAGATCAGCCAACTAAAGTGACAGGCCTGAAGTCACCCAGTGAAGTTCAAGGCTAAGTGGAGAGTAATCCCAGATCGCCCGATTTTCAGTGAAGCTTTCTTAGTGCTGCATCTCATGGGCTCCTGGCTCTTGTGGCCAGATCCATGACACACACACCTCACCCAAACCCCTGGGACATGGGACAGCTTCCCAGGAGATGCACATGCTCATGAAAACATCACTTGGATCAACATAAGATGTAACGAGGCAGAGTCCGTGTCGGAAAAGCCACATGAAGGCAACCATACATGTCCATGGAGTCCTGCATGTACTCCTAGTTAATTTTTCGGACATAAAAATGTATCACCAGGTTCTTGTGCTATTTTCGCTCATTCTCGAAGACGTGCACAACTCTCTACGGGCATGACAGGGCAGGGGAAAACCACCTGTACCTCCAGGTGCCCAATACGGGGTGGCCAACAATGCTCCTACCTTTTCAGTGCTGTGCCGTCTGATGCAACCTCCATCTTGACGTCATCTCTCTCACACTGGAGTAAAGGAGGCCTGAACTCGGTGTCGCTGCTCGACGGAAGAAAATATCCCTGCCATTTGTTCGATGACTCCTGGTTGAGTAAAACCCCACAATATAAAGCCGTCTCACTGACTTCTGCCATCAGAGGCAGCCTCTGGCCCACGAGGGCTGTCCGCTCCTCCGGGTTGGCTATCGGCTGGAGTTCTAGCCCATTGCTGTAGAGGGCCTGAGTCACAGGAACTGATGGCGGGTCCAAGCTTTCAGCCTCCTGGCCTCTTGGTTGGGGGCTAAGTGTGGGGGGCAAAGGGGATGTTGGGGAATGGGGGGAATCCATAGGATTCAAACTCGCTTGCTTGCTTGAGTGTCTGGGGGGCAGAGAGAGGGGCTTCTCGTATTTCCTGCTGTTCGGGGCTTCCAAAGAGGGCTCCATTCCCGCCAAGGCCAGCTTCTGTCCCGAAGGGTCCTGCTCAACACACAGCTCTTCAGCCACAGAAGGCCGATGATGAAATGGTAGCAGGGACCTCTTCTGAAGTTTTTCTGATTTCTCCTGCCTCTCGGTAGTTTTGTGCTTAGAGGCGGGGGGTGGCAAGGCGGAAGAAGAGGTCGTCCCCACACCAAACCCAGGTTGCAGTATCGTTGGTGGACGACCGGAACCCAGGGCGCAGCGTTGCTTGAGAAGCTTATGCCTGGAAGAGAACCATCAGGGAGAATTTACCCAGAAACACGAGAGCAACAGGTGCCTCCAACTACTGATGATTCTGTATTCCGGCTCTTCTCTCCTTTTGAAGAGACCTTGCAAGAGAAGCAGGTCATTCTTATGACCTCCTGCTCTGTCTGATGATTTATCTGCTGTGCATCTGCCACGAGTCTGGATTCTAGATGAATTACTTTAAAGGCAACTAGGCAATTTTCCAAAAAGTCACAAATCATGATGGAAAAGCATTCCTATAAATTTGTGTGTGGAGGGGCAAATGGGGGAAGGAAATCCACACACCTCAAGAACGTGGCTCGGCAGATAAGATATCAATACACTACGGATCACTCTGCATTGGCGGATGGAGAACAGGAGAGGGAGGATGGTCTGGTAATCTTATCAGTGGTTCAGGATTCTGGGCAAAGTGTTTATGGAGGCTATCAGAAGTAGTTTTAGTCCTGAAATGCAGGGCATGCTCTTATTTTTTTTTAATCTTTGCAGCTTCATCAACTGCCTTGTGAGAAGAATGCCATCCAGAGACTTTTTGTATTGGGATGGCATATAAAAACTTTCAATTAAATTAAATTAAATTAGAATTCCAGCAAAAACAGGGTGAGAGGCAAGTGGTAACACCACAGGGCCATCCCCACCTAGACTTTCCCCTACCCGGTCTGTCCCACAGAGCAACTTCTTCTTCCTTCTCTTTCTCCTCCTATATTTTTATTTTATACTGATAATTTTAATTTTATTTTTGTAAATCAATGTATTTTTTGTATTTTTATATTTAATGGTAATTTATTATGTACTATTGTATTCCAATGTATTTTATCCTGTTGTAAGCCGCCCTGAGGTTTCAGCAAGGGGCGGCATAGAAATGCTATAATCATCATCATCATCATCATCATCATCATCATCATCATCTACCACCAACCACCTTGTGGGAAGAATTCAAGGTGAGTGGGAGGTAGGTGAAGATGACACTATACACACATTCCAGCTCTGGCTGGGGTCCTCCTGACACAGGGAGCATCTTATTTATTTATTTTATAAATAAATATTTATTTTATTCGTTGGCCAGGGCGACTTATTTTATACTGTTAACTTGTTTTATATTGTTAATTTATAGTATTTTAATTGATTTATTTGTAAGCCGCCCCGAGGCTTCGGCGAATGGGGCGGCACAGAAATTTTCTAAATAAATAAATTAAATAAATAAATATTGCAGCTGCTCTAACAAAAGAACCCTGCTTTTTTTAAAAAAAAGTTAACATTGTTTAACTTGAGTTGATTATTTTTAGCTTTCTCACTGACCACTTTGGTAAGGTTTGTATCCGGAAAGGCGGCAAATAAGCAACTGCAACAAATTGGTTAATACATAAACGAAGTTTCTACTCTCTTCCATTCCTGAAACTTATGGCGAGTAATCTGTCCTAATCTCCCTGCCTGAGGACTGGCCCTAACCATTGTGATCAGGCTGATGAGACCGAGATGGGGTCTGAAATACTTAATATTCCTTCATAGGAAAGTCCATGGCCAGTTTCACAAGAGAAGCCAGCACCAGCGCACCATGAGTCACAATTAAAGGCTGGGAAAATCTGCGCTCCGAAGGCGAACAAAACATCGAGGCAATCACAGCCACTCTGGCTGGCATAAGAGGAAGCGGTGTGAGGAAAGAGGCAGGGCCTTCTGGAGAAACACAAGAGCACCCCCGTCCTGGAGGGCCTATGGCCCGTGGTCTTTACTGTGTGTGTGTTGCTCTCTTGTGTTTGCCGAATTGTGCTTTGTGTTGTGTGTGTGTGTGTGCGGGGGGGGGGGATCAAGTTGTTGGGACAAGGTGGCAAACATGCATGCACACTCATAGGTTGTGGAACGGGGTCGTTGAGGCCCCATCGGTGCGGGTGTTCAAGGATAGGCTGGACGTGCACCTGGTGGGCATGTCATGCGTGGAGCCGGCTGGTGCCGGAGGTCAGACTAGATGGCCCCAGAGGCCCCTTCTGACTCGCTCTGTTTCTATGCTTCTAGGAGGTGTGAGCTCTTGCAGAACTACAAAGGACTGACTCAGAGTTGGAGCTTCAGTTCTGCACAGATGCTTCATAGCTTGGGGACTGATTATGCATCAATCTATTTATTGCAGTATCTTTGGCATGCATCAACTGAGCAAGACTGCTTTATGTCAGCCCCACTAACAGACTGCTGCTCACACAAGGTGCTCAGGATGGCGCGCGCACACCCCCCAATCCCATTGCAAATCCTGGAATTACCATCCCTTGTACAAACCTGGAGCAAGAACAGCAAACTCTTTGGACTGGATCGACAAAATCCCAGGAGACACAGTTGGTGGGGGTGTCTTCCTCCACACCTTTAGCAGTAATCTGACCCCTCCTGACAGCAATAAAAATACACTGCAATGTCAGCATGCCGACAAACCACAATTCATGATCATATAAGCAACACAAGGGCAGGGAGGAGAGGAACAAATGCAAGTTTCCAATGAAAGTGATGTTCATTTTAATCAGATCTGGAAATGCCACCTTTCCTAGACCATGAAGCTGTTTTGCGAAGGTTGTGGGACTTCTGCAAAATGCAGGAGGCTGAGAGACTCCTATTTTCCAAGGGAGCCCCAAACAAAGTACATTTGGTCATTCGGTCTGTGACAGTGCTGAGGGTCACCTTACCCAGGAAGGCCACCCTAAGATACTCCTGTAGGCAAACACCCTCCTGGTCACTCTCTCCTAAGAAGCAATGTTGGATCGCGGAAACCATTGACTTGAAGGCGGGGGCAGCCCCTGTGCAGAAGCCCAATTGCACAGGGTGAGAGGCTTTGTTGCGCCAAAGGTCCTTGGGGGAACAAGGATTTTAATCTCCCCTCCAGCTATTTTTCAGCAACACTGAGTGAACGGGGATTCGTTCCATTAATTTGCAGAGGAGCAGAACAGTCTGGTGGTCACCCCAGCCTGGCTAGTGGGCACAGTGGCATGCAGGAACCATGCTGGAAACGCCCAAGTAACAGGTAACGTGCACCTTGGGAAAGTCCCTGAGCCTTGAGACAGATAAAGCTGTCCAGTCCCTGAGCTAGCCTGAATACATGTTTCGGTGGCCTTCCTTCACTTCTTCAGAAGACCTCCATCAGCCCAGGAGACTGTATCAATAGAGGCCCAGGAAGTAGCCTTCAAAATTACAAGACAGCCAATGCTTCTGCATTTCACTTGCGAAATATTAAAATATAAGTGAGGAAGATGCGGTCGGTGTTGATCATTCAACGGGGTGTCTTGACATTCCATGCAGAGGAATCTGTCAGAACTGTTCTCTTACTTGGACTGTGGCCTGTTGAGGATGCACTCCTTCCAAACTCTGTGGACCATCCGATTTTGGAATTTTGGAGGAATTTTTCCTGATCTCTTTGGACTCTGCACAGTGACCATCCCATCTGGTGCTGGTGCATGGCTGGCCATACTTGGAATGCCTCCACTTTCACCTGCAAGATAAATGGTGCCACCTTAGGAAACAGCGACAGCTACAAGAGTCATTTTGCCGAAGTGGCTATTCAGAGGCCTGCTTAGGAGAACACATAGATGACTTCACAAATGTCCTGCATGATTTAACCGTGCATTAGCTTAGCACATGGGAGGCAACCTGGAGGCTTCCAGCTGCTTTGGACTACACTTCTCATCATCCCCACCCCTAGCCATGCTGACTGGGAGTGATTGAATTGTAGTTCAAAACATTCAGACGGCATCAGGTTGCCCGCCTCTGATGTAGGACTTTGGTGGCGTTAACATTAAATCTAGTAATGTCATACACATCAGGGGAGGAATATTTTGGTATAAGGTTCACCTCAGCTCATTTATTACAAAAGGAAAACTTTTTAGGATATGGTTGCTAGGTTTTAATAGGATGACATCTGAACACAAACACGGTAATATTCCATTGGGTTCTAGTTCCGCTCAGCCATGGAGCCAACTGGGGGACTTTGGGCCAGTCACAGACTCTCAGCCCAACCTACTTCACAGGGTTCTTGTTGTGAGGATAGGACTGGGAGGAGGAGGAGGAGGAGAATGATATATGGCACTTTGAGTTCTTTAAAAAGGAAGAGGGTGGAATATTGCATTTAATTAATTAATTAATCATGTCCTGCCTTTTTTCCCCCTTACAAAAAGGGAAACCACTACACCACACTGGCTGTCACACTGGGATAGAAATCAATCAAACAATAAATAAATGTTGTTTGGTACAGAGATCCTGGTTTGTTTAAACCAGACTTCCCCAAACCAAGATCTTTTCTGAAACTATGGCTTGATTGTTAAGTAGTAGCAAAGTAGGAAGTCCTACAGGGCATGAAAGAACATGGAAATCCAACTCTTGTTCCTATAACAGCATGATTTAGTTTTATCTGAACTGATGCTGCAACACAGAAACCATTGCAAAATTCTCGTGGAGTTGTTAAGGCAAAGCAAAAAGCTTGCGCTGATGGTATGAACTGTCATTCTGCACTGGGAGCCAGTTATGCGCACCAGTGGCAGTGCAACTAGTTATCAATGGTACCAGCAAGAGTTTCTGCTCTCCCTTATGAAGGATATCACAAGAGCAACTGTAAATCCAAGAAAACCAACAGCTCGAAACATCAAGTGGGACAGCAGAGGGAGCTTTTTGTTTGCTTAACCTCCTAAATGCATGTCAGAGATTCTGTGCTTGAGCTGGAAAAGGAGGTAATAGTACAAACCCTCAACAAGGTCAAACATGTTTACAGAACTCCTTGTTCTTATGTCTGGCATGGTCAGAAAAAAAGCCTTATGAATAAAACACTCAAAGCAGCCAAAGCACTGCTACATCAGAGGGAAAAAGGCGAGAAACTGATATCTGTGTTTGCCGCTGCTTTAAAGGAACTGTTAAAGGACCTTTTCCACTCTTTATGGAGGTGTCAAAATCCAGCTTTTGCCCTGTTATTACTGCACTGCTAGTGGTACCCAATTTCCCTCCAGAAGGGACAACTCCAACCACAAGTTCACGTTTCTGATCTGCAATTAATGGTTGTTATGTAAACCAACTAATATGAAATCTTGAAGACTGAGCATGCACCTTTTGAGTCTACCAGTTAAGAACCCCATCTCATTTATTTAATTTTGCTAGAATGTATCTTAAACAGCAGTAATTGTGATAGAAAGCCATCTAGAGAGAATCGAACGCAGCGCATCGTCTAGTTTAACCCATCTCCTCAACCAGATTCTGTGGTAAGTTGCTACTCCATGGGAGGTGGTTGAGGCCCCATCGGTGAGGGTGCTGGACATGCCCATGGCGGGCATGTCGTGAGTGGAGCCAGCTAGAGCCGGGGGTCAGACTAGATGGCCCAGGAGGCCTCTTATGACTCGCTCTGTTTCTATGTTACTCTTGCTTTTGAAAGGCAACTGTCAATGAAGAAGTCTCTCGTGTGTGTGCGTGTGTGCGCGCATGCACGCGCGTGCATATAAGCAAGTATTTATCATATGCATATACACAGTCTACTGGCCCCACCCAAAGTGACTCTTTAGGCCCAGAAGGTTGAGAACTCCAATGAGTACAACCAAGGGGATTTTGCTGGTAAAAGAAAATTACCTGAAGAGTTAACTAGCTACGTAACAAAGCATATGACTGGAGTATTGTACTACTGATTGCTATGCACGTTCGCTTTCTTTCTTTTTTTTCTTTGTAAGCCGTACAGAGACTGTGGTATTGGACAGCATATAAAAACTTTTAATAAAATCAAAAAAATAATAAATGCTAGATTGATGATAGACAGATCACAGAAAACACACAGACAAACCAAACCAAATACCCCTTCAATATAAAATAGTTTGGCAATATATTTGGATTATCCATTTAAAAACCCAGTTCTCAATGTGTTATTCATTCTCTATGTTTTCTTAATAGCCGAGTTTCTTTTTTTCAACCTCTTCCACATAGTTGTAATCTCTTCTGTGGAAGAAATATAACAACTGCTCTACTTAATTACATCTACACAAAGCATACCTTCCTACAGTGAATATCTAATGCTAGGACTGAATTGTCTCCTTGGAAACTGGCCAGCTTAACATTAAAATGCCAGCCATGAAGACAGGAAAATATTAAAACCTATAGCATTGAAGGACATGCCTTTACCCAGGGTGAGCTAAGTAACTGCATTGATTTAGATGAGATACATCAGTAAACCAACAGCCAAAGACCAGCTTGGGATACGACAGGGGATCCGCTGCGCATAAATGCAACATTTTCATCGCTCTGCCTGGAACCCCTCCTGCTTTCTGAAAGCTGGAACGCTCAAGAGTTTATAAAGCTTCTCACATTTTCAGTACATTATTGTGCACTAAGATTTACATACTTTATAAATATTAATTTTACCTAGGGGGTAATTACACATGATAGCCACAGACCTGTGTCTTAGAATGCAGATCATTGCCAAGTTCATATTAAGAGTACGGAAGGGACCAAACATTTCCTCCACTTTGGCTTTTTACTCGCATACCACTCCACCCAAACTGGTTTTTTCCCCCCAGAGAAGACAAAACTAGTTGAGATGTTAACTGTATGAGTTTTTAACTAGTCTTTTTAATTTAAATAACATTTTAATTTTTTAAATGACATGTTTTCCAAAATAAATCTCAGCGGGGGTCAGGAATGTGAGAGGCTTCAGCCCACTGGCTCATCCAGCTTGCCCACTACTGTTAGGACATGCTTAGAAGGGCTCTGGGGCAGGGCTTTCCCAGGAGATGCCACTGGAAACTGGAAACTTTTGCACAGAAAGAATGTGCTGCACCCACTGAGCTACAGTTCGAGGGGTGAGGATCGTGGCGCACGGTGCAGGGCAGAGATGGTGAACCCTTTTCCCCACAATGTCGTCCCAATTAAAATTCTAGGCAGGGCTAAAATGAATGGTGGGAGCACATCCCCAGAACGACAGCAGGCGAAGCAAAAGTTAAGTTTACTTCCTTGTATGCACGGTCCCAATTATGTGAGCACTCCCCAGCAATAAATTTTTTAAAAACTAGATATGTTTATTGAATTAAACATTTAACATGTCACATCTAGTTCGGCCTACGAAGTAAAAGCAAGTCCCACTGGGAGAAACACAAGACACGGGAGAAAGGAGAGAGTTCCACAAGCTCTTCCTTCCATTCTCTTCTACGCTAAATCACCATTAATAGGAATTCCACAAGATTAACATTCTCACATGAAACATTTCCCCCAGGAGCGTCTTTTGTTGCCGCGAAGAAGTGTCAAAAGATGACGTATGCCAGGCAAACGTAAATCTCCCCAGTACCTGTATCTCCAGACATTTAATATTGCTTCCAATAATATTGCTCACATTAAAATGGCATATTCAAGGAGTTTTCCTTGGATTTAAAAATGGGGGCACTTGTGCTGTAACTGCTCCCTACAGCTCTCTCCCGCTTTGCGTCTGCTGAAGGCATTAGCTCTGCTGAAGCATGCAAAAGCTGCCTTTTTTTTTAAAGGGGGGCACAGTGCTTATCCTCACCTGAGACATTCCACATGCTGCCTAGGCCCCTCTCGCTGCATATGGGCGAGGACCTGGGCGACATCGGAAGCGGGGCTATGCCATTTGGCCCCTTAAGGGCGCAGTATTTTTGGAACACCCTGTTTGGAGGACCAACTAATCATAAGCAATGGAGGACAGCCGAAATCAGCGGGCTTGAACAGCCAAAGGCTGAGAGCAAGCTGCTCGTAGGCGGGTGTGCACACATCCCCTTCACGGGACAAGACAAGGTGTTCTCCTTACCGATGATGGTCTGCTCTGGAGAAGTGGGTGGGGTGAGCAGCATTCCACAGCTGCTGGCATCTTTCATGTTCCCAGCTCCCTGTGGTGCCACGTTGTTGTGGCCCCCTTGTGTGGAAGTGCTCTGAGCCACGGGAATGTCATTTTGAGAGATAAGAACGAAAGCCGAAGGGTACACCATGCGGACACCACCTGGAAAGAGAGGGACAAAGAAAGGACACGCGTAGGACCCGGGCTTTCGAGTCTACTTGATCGTTTCTAGTGTGGCCATAGCAACATTGTCCTGCTTTGATCCAATTACGGCAACCAGAATTACACAGCGAGGCTGCTGTTTATATCCTGGAAACTGCCATTTGTGTCACTAAAGTGAGTATAAATAAATAGTCTAAGATTGTCATGAGCTATGAGAGAGCATGCGTACACAATGAATTTTAAAGGAAAGCGGCATGTCAAAATACTCAGGTATTAACAAGTTCACAGCAAAGCTGTTCTTTATTTATCAGGACTCTAGTTTTAGAGATTTTACTTGTTGGGGGTGTGGAAAAGTTCTTCAAGCAAAACATTGATTCTCACCAACAATGACTTCCACTGCCACTGGAAAATCATCGTCGTATCCCATTTCTTCTTCCTCTTTCATGCTCTCTTTCTTCTTCAGCACCATGGGATAAAAATATTGCCACTCCTCAATTAGCTTCCGGGTTGCTGGATCTGACATCTTGTACGCTTGGCCCGTTAAAGTACCACTTAAACCGTATGGACTTATCAGCACTGGAAAACCAACGAGAGGATGTTAAAGTACGCAGACGCAATTGACTTTCCGGCAATCACTCCTATATCCTTCACATAAAGTTGTGCAAAGCAATCCCAAGTACGTTGACACAGATGTCAGTCCTATGGAGTTCAATGGTCTTTACTGCTAAGAAACTGGGCACAGGGTTACCGTTGCAACATAAATCTTTTCCTAATGAGTAGCTTCCTGCTACACAAATCTCATAAAAAGGCACACAAGCACAACATTGCTAAACATTTCAGCTGAAAGGATTATATTTTTATCCTAGGCAAATGCTTAATGTTGTTGCCATTCAGTTTCAAGCCATTCAGTTTCAAGCTTCATGGACCTGGCCGGAGAACATTCTGCCAAGGCCCTGAGAGTTTCCACACAGCCCGAGGCTCCCGGCTGTAGAAGGGAGAGATGTTTCCCTCTTAGCTGCAGACAGATTTGGAAAACGTGATAGCAAATAAGAAGCAGTTCAAATTAATTAGTTTACCCACCCCCCAAGGGTCATTATTTAAGCCTATCTGATGTTTTTGAGGCCATTTGCTTGAGGATTTTAAATCTGAGGATAACTCTGGAGTAAGAAGATTACTGAGTAAGTAGGACGATATGTCCTCCAGCTGTAGCTTGGCAGCTCACTTTCTGCACACATAACATGCAACTTAATTAATTGCATGTTAATTGGGTGGATCTCCCTCATTTGTTAGTTCTGTCCACTTCTACACCTTCATACTTCATTGTGACCACCCTTAATCATTCTACAAACTCAAACTCTTTAAATGATCTTTACCCTTATCTTTTACAGTCCTAATTCTTGAAATTCCTTCACATAACATCTATGATGATTTTAAGTTACCACATAAACCTAGTCCATGATTTAACACATGGTTTGTTGCCTTACCCAGGGTCTGTCTGGCAGACAATCAACAAATACTGGGTTCGTCTTCAATCCCTGATTGTTACTCCCCTTCTCCTTCACCGACTCTCCCATTGTTCCCCTAATACTTGTGTGGCACTGTGGTACTAGCATTGCAGATCAGCTTGTTCCAGTTTGTTCATTTTACCTAGGTATCTTGCCTAGTGCCTCTGTAGCTTGGCAAGATGAGCCATGAACCCCCTGCACTTCTGGGTGCACATGCAACGACTAACCATGTCTTAAAACAACCCAGAGTTCACACCCCAACAACAAACCATAGGTTCTCTTCCTGGGTTATTCACTGTTAACAAACTATGGTTTGTTAGCATGCCTGCATTCACATGTCACAACAACTCAAAATTCAACAACCCATGAGTTAAATGAACCACAAGTATACATTATATGCCAAGAGGGTCAGTGCCTTTTTAACATCTAGCTTCAAATGTCTAGTGAAAACATTTTCCATTTAGATTTCCCATAAACCTCCCTTTTTGCAAACCTATGATGTTCCTTAAAAACATTTATTATTTTAAGCATGCTTTTAATTTCTGCATCTGTCCTCTGTCTTTTATTTACTGGCTCCTTTCTCTAAACCTAGACCATGCACTAATCTAAATTTCAGAAAACCTAAAAATATTTTACAGCACCAAGCACATTGTTAGCATATGCTTTCAAGCTAAACATGTCGCCCAGCTCTGTAAACAACATTTTTATTTGTACAATAGTCCCACAAACTACTAACCAGTGAAGCTTTGCATACAACAACAAAACAGGGTAAATGATTCTTTGTTTAAATCCTATTGCTTTTTGAGCGGGGGGGAGGTAAATGGCAAATCTATTAAGCATCATATTTGAGCAACAATCTGGTTTAAAATGAAATAGTCTGAATAGTAAAGCTTGGTCAGGTTTCTCTACAAAAGAAGCATGCATGATATGAATGGAGGGAAATGACAAATATGGCTCTGTATTTACATATTGTATAAATAAGCCATCTTTTGTATTTGTTCCAAATACATTAATGATTATAGGTATATGACCACTAGTTTCACATGGGCACCAACATTCTATCTCAGGAAAAAAAAGTTGCACTCAATAATTGCCAGCCTTTTGCTGCTAGCAAGAAATTAGCATGCTCACTGCTGGTCTGTAGCCTTTGTCTGCAAGTAAAAACGCTTGCTTAGCATCTTCCAAGAGCACCAAAACACTGAAACAGAAACCCGTGATTTCTCAGTGGGCTCTCTCATCTCCCTAACCAGATGTAATTCGTTAATGCAAAAGCAAGAGAGCTTCACGGGCAAAGGTTATATAGAGATTATGCTCACAGGTAGTCTAAAGACTCCATTTCGTTGCAAACCAATATTTGGTTAATTGTTACCGAAACCAATTTGTTTGTGCAACTCTACAGGAAAGATATTAATTACCAAACGGGAAACTCGATTTAAAGCTCACTCTCTTTGGCTAACTTGTATTGCCGAAGTATATTATACTGACTGAAATAATCCACCCTGCAGCAAATTGCAAGTTCATATGACATCCAATTAGATCAGATATTTAATGGTGGGAAAGGAAATGAACACACTGAGGTTGGGTCCTGCTGTGAGTCCCTTGAAAGTATCTGGAAGGAAAATGAATTCAAGGTGCCGATTAAATCAGTGGAAGGAGGAAGAATGTTTAGCATCATGGAAGAAATGCCCACACCCAGCTAGACGACCAGAGCCAAGGCCGAAAATAGCAACTGATCGCTTCCGCACTGAGCCTCAGCACAGTCTATTCACGGGCTGAAGCACCAAGGAGGGACTAGGAAAGTGATCCACAACCTCAAAGCCATGTAAACTACTGCAAAGCTCTAATACACTGAATCCGCTTTTTAAAATAATAAATATCCAGAACATGGAATATGATGTGATTTTCTAAACCAAAAAGAGCCCGCAATTTTGTAATCGCTTAGGCATAAGTTGCTGTGGGGGGAAAGACGGGTGTGGATTGCACAGCATGCTGGTTCCGAAGTACGAGGATCGAGAAATGTCTCTCTTTCTGAGAGAGAAGAGCTGCTGCTTCTGTTCAAGAGCAGCCTACGCGGCCCAGTGGCTACATCACAGCCAAGCCATGACCGGGGTTGCAAGACCATGTCTTGGGCTCAAGCACTGCATCCACGCCACCCCGTCTCTCTTCCTGGCTCATGGTAATCCCCGTTTGCCGTTACATCTCCACCAAGCAAACTATGGTAGCTGCACACAAGGATAAGAAAGCCATTCAAACAAAGGGTTCTGAGTCTGGTTCCCATCCAACAAACTTATGGTCATAATAAGCCATAAAGACAAATTATAGTTTATCACAGACTACAGAATAGAGGAAGGAATGAGAGGATGTGGGGATGAGATGGAATTCATGAGCCTGAGACAATGTCCTGCTGGGATCTATAGTGGGCCATATTTTTCAACCAGGCCTTAAATCATAGCTGGCAATACACAGTGATACAGAAAATAAGCTGGGCTTTTGCTTTGTTTTACTTTTGTTTTGTTTTAAGTTGGTCACTCCCTTGAGTTGCTTAGCACTTAAATAAAAAAAATAACCTTTCACAATCAGGTCTGAATTCACTTCCAAAATATGTTCAATTTTTGTTTCCTCATGGCATACAAATGGCAACTTGGTATACAATTTGTATGCAACCTGTATCCTATTTCACTGAGCAGTCATGAGGATAAAAAAGGGTAAATTCACCACCATACTCTGTGATATAACACAAAAGATTAAAAACTGGAAATGCTTCCGAGGAAATAAATCTCCACTATCCATCACAAACAGGTCTGAGAGAGAATATTCTACCACTCCAGGAAAAATGAGGAGAAAGACGTCCTTTGTCCATATGACTACACAAGGCTAGTGGTAGAAAAATATATCGTTATGTCTGAAATGAAGGTGTTCTTCCAGAGCACATAATCTAGATCAAAAGCAGACAGCTTCTTTCTCCACTACCTCTTAGACTGCCACCAAAATTGTTGGCAGCAAGAAAAAAGAGAGGCGAAAAAAATGGGGTCTTCTCTTTACAACAAGGAACACACGGCTGGTTGTAAAGCAGAAGACGCCAGGGAATGAGATTTTACTTTATGACAATAATCCGCAAAGGAAAATGTTTGCTCTTCTGCTTTTTCCCTCCCACGCCAGGGAACGTTGCAGGAGAATCCGCTGGTGCAATCAGGGGTGCTCGTTCATGGCTTGGGCCACATTTTGTCGATCCCGTGCACGGATGGGCAAACACGCACCACCTACCTTGGAATGGCATGGGGGAGGACTGTGCCATGTGAAGATGGTCCTCGCTGATCAAATAGATCGGTTGGTGCTGGGCAATCTCCACGCTTGTGCACACGTTACTTTCCCCGTGAAGGAAGAAGGTGAAGGCGCAAGACAAATGCTCACTGGAAGAGGAAAAATAACGGCCCATTTAATCAGGACATTCATCCTTCGGAGAAAGAGGTACTTCAGGTACCATGGCGCTCGGCCGAACAGAATTTCTAACACACGCTGTAACAACATAAGCACATGCCCCATCTCCAATATAAGCAACAGCAAAGCATTAAGCCCACCTCTGAAGTGTAACAGAATTATTCAAAAAGCCCAGAGAAGCTGCTGGTAGGAGAAGGGTTCTGTATACCGATCAGGGCATTGCGCATTCCAACATCACATTTCTTCACCTATCTGATGAAGCGAGTGCATGCCAATGCCTCACCCCAAACCATGGGAAGTAACTCGAAAAGGAAACGATTCTTAAAACGAATCTTGCTTTTCTGAGAGTCAAAGGGCGCCTGTGTTCCAGGGGATGGGACATCCTCCTGGGGTGGGAAGGGTCCACTTCAGTTCCTTGCCCCTCCAAGGAGAGAAACCATCCTCTTTCTCCAACCAGCTGGAATAGAAAGACTACGCATCAGCCTCCCAAAGGAAAACCATCCCATCCTCTGTGCCTTAGTCTTCTGCCACTGGAAGCTGCAACATGAAACTAAACTGCAAACTGCTTAGGGATGAACGAAAGAAGAGTAGCAAAACCATTCATGAATATCTTGGATTTCCCCTGCAAGGTCTTGACTATCATCCCAACATGGATGGACAGACAGAAGTCCGAAAGAAATCTGCCAGCTGGGATGGGGATGCCAAATATCCTCTGTGGTATTCAGAGGACAAGACATCCACAATAAGAAAAAAACAGTTTCTCTGAGTTTCACAGGAAACGGTTGGGAAGCGAACCGGCTCCAGTCTCCGATGGTCTCTCCAGTGGCCTTATATGTTACGGTTGTACCAGCATGGTGAAAGAGCTCCTCGGCTTGCCACAACAGCGGCTGCCACTGCCGGATTAGCTTTGGCAGCCAGTGCGCTGGGGGGGGAACAGTCCATCCTTGCTCCTGAAGGAGGAGCCGTCCTTAAGCCTATGCTGCCACCCTGATGCCGAGGAGGAAGCATCTTCTCTCTTACCACCACCAAGCAATCCCTTCACATGAAATATTAAGCCAGTTACGCAACACAGAAAACACATCTTTCCCCTTTACAGTATTTAAAACGCAGCAGTTAACTATTTCTCCCAGTTAAGTGACTTAAAGACGGGACAGCAGAACCTCAGCATAAGAGGCCTCAGGAATGTACTATATACAAACATGCAGTTTATATTCATCTCACACGTGTTAGAACCAAGCAGCTTTCAAAACAAAACCATTTGCTCCAGTCGTAGCCTAAGAGCTGGGATGTCCTTGTACTCCTGGAGCTGCTGGGGATGATGTGAATTGGGGCACCTGACATCACTTGCCCCATTGCAGCCCCAAGAACCAAGATGCCTGTGATCATAACATGCCAAGTCATACTGGAATACAACTCCTTTATGGGTAAGTTGTGAAAGCCACTGGACGGTGAAAAACGATGGCTTGTCGGCCCTCCAAAGGCAGCTTCTTCAGCAGTCACTTTCCTCAGGGATGGAGGGTACATTTCTTACCGGTCAGGGGACAAGTGGCTGGAGAGCAGCACTTGTGAAAGGGACCTCTGGGTGCTGGTTGAGTGCAGGCTGAACGTGAGTCAGCAGAGTGATGAGGTGGTCAAGAGGGTGAACGCCACCCTTGGTTGCATAGCCAGACGTGTGGCTTCTAGATCGAGAGAGGTATTACTGCCACTCTGCACGACTCTGGTGCACCCGCAACTGGAGTATTGTGCTCAGTTTTGGGCCCCTCATTACAGGATGGATATAGCCAGGTTGGAGTCAGTGCGGCGTAGGGCCACAAGATTGGTGGCCGGTTTGCAGGGGATGCCGTATGAGGAGAGACTGAGGGAACTGGGTAACATCTCCCTCTAGTTTTCATTGAAACCACCA
This sequence comes from Varanus komodoensis, assembly GCF_004798865.1. Lineage (NCBI taxonomy): Eukaryota > Metazoa > Chordata > Lepidosauria > Squamata > Varanidae > Varanus > Varanus komodoensis. Next base: position 951,402 of record NW_025336169.1, on the reverse strand, counting down.
AGGGCCCAGAGAGCAGAGTTACATTCCTGGAAGACGCTGATGAGCTGAGGTTTTCCACAGTGGCTGTGCCAGGAAAATCCTAGCGCAACTCAGTCTTTCTGAGGAGGCAGCATCACTGGCTGTATCCGGAAGACTTGCACCCTGCCCCCACAATTCCAAACAGAGAGCTTTCTCCCTTTACTTTTAATCCAAAGGGGAAGTGGGCACTGCTTGCTCCCAAGGACAAACCATTTCTGGCTTGTTTCCCCGAACATAAGAAGACTGCATCACAATATTCATATCATGATCCTAGCAGTTTCTTTTGCAACGGAATCAGCTCTTCACGGAACAGTTTCCCAAGCCAATTCACAAGCATATGTAAAAGAAAGGACATGAAATGCACAGACACAAAGAAATAGGCTAGTTTAGTACACCATAACTTAAAGATTTGTTGCAGAGTTTAGCCAGCTGACCCCGTGAAATAAATTGCACCAAATTGTCCTATATTTCAGATAAAAGGGAAAGGTTTGGGTCAAGAAGCCTTTGAGTCCACACTATTTTTAAACCTACCTAAAAGAACACTGAAAGTCTGCAGTGTCTTAACATCGCAAACATATATGATGGAATATGTACTTAGCAACACTTAGATTAGACCCACTGAAATAAATGGGACTACAGCTGCACTGTATCACTGAGTCTAAGTGAAGTATTCTAGGTAGGCTAAGATTAAAGGGATATCAAATAGTTTCATTTTAGGATGTCTCTTCAGTTCTAAAGCTGTTAACGTCTTTGTTTACTCTGATCTGAATTGCCAATGCAGGGGTGGGAATTTGGAGCACTCGAGATGTTTCAGCTGACAGTTCCCATCAGATCTAGCCAGCACAGCCAACGGTGAGGGACGATGGGATTTGTAGGCTGAACAGGTGCCATGTCAAGCTCACTTATCTCACAAGTTGATTTAATGCAAATTTTGGGATGATATGAAAGACCCTGCGATATCACTTTTCAAGCCTGGCAGATTTATTTTATTTTACGGTCAGATGGATGTAGACCTCTGAGTGCAGGGTTATTCCACCATTTTTTGTGGCGACATCACAAACATCTGTACTCGCCTTCTTGGCGAACATCTGCAGCCTTCCGTAAAACTGTCGTTACAAACTGAGAACCTGTGAATTACACGGGTTTGTTTGCACAATGGATTAAGGTCAGTGTACATTTTATCAGGGCACACCAGATGTCATGGACTACATGTTTATTAACGTTGGCTGTCACCAGAAGCAGAAATTCCAAACACACTGGCTTTGATTATAAAGACAAACGAACACTGTGTCCCACCGTAAACCTTAACATGTGAAGGGGAGGCTTGGCGGCCTCAGCTGTGCAGCTCCTTGCCATATGCTCAGTCCAGGTGTACAGGAACCAGGACAACCCCCCGTCTGTAAAATGGGAATTTGCACATGCAGAAGCTGTAGGTGTTGCAGAGCATGGCAAAAAGCAGATACACCAACAACTTCGCATGTTTACTTCTGCCCCACACTTGTAAGAGCCAAAGAGGAAACTCTTTGTAAGCTGCACAGAGAAATGGAAAGTCTCCAGCTATGCTAGTTTCCCTTTCAGAATATACTCTGCAAAGAAACAAAAAAGCAGAAGTGAGAGGGACTCTTTGGATAATATACATTTTGGTGTTATTTTTCCAAAGCCAGCCTAAGGCTGTAGCCCGAAAATATGGAAGCTGGAAACTGTACATTCCTTGAGACCTACAGTCTGTAATCAACATCAAGGCCCTCTTCAAGAAGTGTCCAAGGGTACCTTTAGGCAATATTCAGCCAGACAGTGAAAATTTCAGAAGGCCTTCGGTTTCAATTACATTTTATATGTGCTACTTTGGCTTTATCTGGTCCTGTTGTTGCAAGATTTTATACTGATTTTAAGTTATTATACTGTCTTATCTTAAATTGTATGCTGATGTTTGCTGTAAGGCAGCGTGTGTGCTTTTTAGGCAGTTATTTTAAACACAGAGATAAATAGACTAAGTATATCTGCATGGAGATTTTGTCAAGGTTGAGCTGCATTCACATTCATTCTCTCTCTCTCTCTCTCTCTCTCTCTCTCTCTCTCACACACACACACACACACACACACACACACAATACAAAAATATACCTGGCAGATTAATTAAGAAATACGTTGTGCAGTGCTCATACATGCAAAAAGGGCAAAGGTGTTTATTTCACTTCAAAAAGTATTTATCTCCAACAGTAAGCTGCACATGAAGCAAATGTGGGTTTTCCGCCTGCAGCAAGCACATCTGAGTGAGTGAACATTTCTTCATGCGAGCCGTAGTTGGTTTTGGCACACACGCAACACACACGGCCTCCGCTAGAACACCTTTGATGAGCCATTCATATAGCACAGGAACAGTTACTCCCTTGGCCTCCCTCCAAGGGGCTTCCTTGCAGTTCTTAGCAAGGTAATAAAGAGGAGAAAACACGGACCATGTTTGGAGCTTTTCTCAGCTTTATAAGCAGAGATATGAACACGGCTTTTGCCCACACAGAAGGTTCCTTCACTCCTGCCAAGTATGATCAAAAAGATAAACTAGATTGTTACAGGTCTTCAAAGCTATGCTTAGGAAATCTCTTGCCAGAGTTATGAGTTAACAGCCTATTCTGAGCAAGAAACATACAATTCCCATTTCACATTACAAGCCAGGAAGTCTCTAATTAAACATAGTTTCCCATTTTGCCCAAACTTTGGGCAAAATAAACCATAGTTTCAAGCTGGTTTGTCTTGGCTTGCTCCAGAGCTAATCAGTTCCCCCTCCTAGTCCAGACAAATTGAGAAATGATGTAGTAACTTTGTGGGGGATTTTTGCTTGCACTCTGCAGGAAGAGGAGATGGGTGTGAGCAGGCTTATTCGTATCTTGTCCAGACTGGGCCATTAACTCATCATTCCGATAAGTGGCTTTCTAACTATAGCTTTAAAGACCCACAGTAATCTAAATCAAGGCCTAGAGATTTTGTCAGTCTCTGGGAGACAAGTTTACTTTATAATTATATCTTCTTTAAAAAGAAAAAAAAATGCCTCAGTATATATACTGCCACGCTATGTATAGTACCACTCAGTCACCCTAAAAAATAATAATAAATCAGAGAGCAGAAACTCACATACAGTAAGAGTTATAATTAAAGACATTCCACAAAAGCAGCATTTTTCCCTATAACTCCGTCTACTGGCCAGCCACATATTAACAACTGCTATACAATGAATAAGTGCTGTTAAAAAAAATCCTCAGTCCTTCCCTGTGCATAACCAAATTTCTTCATTGGGGAAGCTGGCCAGATTTGAGCTGGTTAAGTTTCAGGATTTCTATCCCACCCTATAACTTAACAATAATTTTGAAATTATTGCGCATCATGATAAAATCCTATTAAATTATATCACATTTAAGCAGGATAGTGGGGCTGCAATGTTCTGTTTGCTGTGCCAATGCCACAATTTTCAGGTTTCAAAAAGAAACGGCATGTACAAGCATGGCTTTAAGAGATACTTTGATGTTTCCCACTGCAAAGATTTCTACTAAGAAAAGACCTCCTTGCACACATTCAAAACAGAATGCTTCCTCCTTCTGGGCATGAAAATACTTCTCAAAGCATTATTTTTATCTCAGCTCAAGCAAAATAGCTTCTGCTATCTGATAAATGTCTCATCATAGTCTACTCAGATTTGTGTGTTTATAAAAGAGCAATTCGATCTGTTCAAACACCATTTTTCAGGTTTATGAATATATTCTTATCAAGAATTAACAATTACACAGGCGAAACCAACAAATATTCTTTTAACACTGCAAAAAGATGAATTTACAGTGGCATATATTTTGTAGGATAGAGTCTGGAAAATGTACAGGGTGGCCTGGAAAGCAGACAGGGGAAACAGGTGAGACAACTCTGTATACATAATTTCAATGTTGTTTTAAGAGGGAAAACACCAGAGGGGAACTAAAATAGCTCCTAGTCTCTGAATGCTTGTCTTTGTAAATGTGAGGTGCAAACAGATCCAGTTACACACAGCAGCCGGGGTACACCAGTTTCCCCCCAGCATTTTTCGTGGTCAACATGACAAGTATATATTAAAGAGATCATTTAAATAATTTCACAACTCAAGTAATCCTTCTCTAAGCCAAGCACGCTTCTTGCCTGGGGCAATGAGCTCCGTACAGGTGCTCATTGCTTACCCACCTACAGAAAATCAGTTCTATTTCCTTTGCACAGTACATGTATATTAAGTATACTGTCAGATAAAAACAAGATTGTTCTGTCTGTATGCTGAAATTTCACTCCTCCTTCCCCCATCTAACAATTGCTTTGCTCATCTCTGCTCTAGTTCAATTCAGCAAATCAAAGTTTTTCTCTGTTATCTATCCCTTCACAGTAGTTGTGACCCTTGAGGAATAATTAGGAGCTGTGTTCTGCGATACAGATCACTATTTTACAGATGGTGCCCTTTTGATTTACACTGGCCATCAGCAATGCTCACAAGTTTTTCAAATTCGCTCCAACATTTAACCTCATGTGAATGACAACTGGTTCTTTATGCAGGATTTTATCATAACTGCATTACTTTTTCTTAGCCTAAACCAGGAATAAGCAATCCAGTCCCTTCTAGATGTTTTGGACTATTCCACCCATAATCCCTGACCTTTGGCTGCACTGGATATAGCTTAAAGGAGCTGCAATCCAAAACTTCGGCTAACAAGGTTACCTATTCCTAGTTGAACAACATCGCTGTAACTTTAAAATACATAGGGAAAGGTTGAACCTTCCGTTAACTGTGGTATGGAAAAAAAAACCCCCAAGAAATGGTCCCATTACAGAGCAGTGCTTTGTGTAAGGGGCAAGCTTTGCAAGGTATTTTATTTGTGCCTGTGAGTTATCAAGCGTAAGTGTGATACCGAGTATTTTGAAAAACAATGAAGTAGAAAGGCCAAGAGTGAACAAACGAACGAACAAACAAGCGAGGAAGCAGGCTCTGATCCTGCATATGTGATAAAACTGTATCACACAGATGCCAATGTAACCACTCTGTTTTCCCTTAGCACCAATCGTTTTTCCTCCGTGTGACATATTTAATTGATAGCACCTATTCCTATAAGGGATGTGGCTATCAAGGGACCGACAACATAACCAAGTGTCATCATTTTCGCTATGATATCAAGTGCCTTGTCTGGTAAAGAGGCTTGAACTGAACACAGTCTGTGACAAAGAAGGCATGCTGCTTTCCAGCAAAAATAATCTAATGTACTGGCAGATTTATGCAGATTAATCATTTAACAGATTAAAAACTTGGTTGATTATCTGAGATTTGTTCAGCTCAGTGACGGCGGCAGAGCAGAGGAGAGCCGCTGTAGAGCTGGAAAGGGCCCGTAAGCAGGTCCAGCCCCTGCTTCGCTTCCGCATGCGGTTACTCATCCGGCTCCAAGTCTGCACCATTCCAGCTTCGCAGAGGTGGCCTGACAGGCCAGCTGCCTGGATCGCCGTGCAGACAGACACTTGCTCCAGCTTGCTCTGTAACAACCAAAAGGTCTTTAACATGCCACCGCATTGTTGAGTTGTTTCCAGCCTCATTTTCAACATATCCTGAGCAACAGCAGAAAACCAACTCTAGGCCAGAATACTCTGGAAACCAGAGTACTTCCAACGGTTGATTGGATTATAAGGAGCTTCCTTCTAAAAAGAGTAAGAATGCATGAAAAGAAACATGCTAATTCAGATCTGCGAATTAGAAGCTTCAGAGTACAGGATATTCTGCAAGCATCTGGGGGATCCCAGATGACACTGTTGGATGAGCTAACCTAGTACGGTCTACTCTGACAGGCAGCCGTTGTCCAGGGTCCCAGTCAGAGAATCTTCCTGTCACCTGCCAACTAAACCTCTCCTTCCTCTGTCCTTCCGTCCTTCCTTCCTTTCCTTTCAATTGGAGAGGCCACAGATTCAACCTGGTATCATGTGCATGTAGAACTCATGTTCTGCCACTGTACATTGTTCCCTGTTTCACTTTTTCCTACTCTTAGGAAAAAGCCCAAGTAATGCCCACGCCATGTCCCCGCTGATGTCATCTCTCTCGGATCCAACCATGACCTGCTTGTAAATCTCAGCCCACCAGTCAGAAACTAAGTGACTAGGTAACTACATGCAACCCCTTCAAATAAATTCTGCAGCTGTACAAGAATTTCCAGAAGCCATAAAATTCAAATACCAAGGTCTCCCTACGAATATTAATTAGCCAATTTCTTTCAGTAACATCCAGAGTGTTGAGATAACAAATTCTATGCTATCTAAACACTTTTCTGCATTGTGAAGGAGTTAGATAATGTTATGAACCCATTATCTCGACACTTTGTATGCTTTCTTGCCAAAACTAGCATACTAAAACTAATTTGCTTGACTCTTGATATTCTCTTCTCACTGATTCTATCTCTAGCTCTCTTACTATTTCTGTTCACAAGCAAAGCGGAAAGGATCAACTCGCGCTCTGTATTCCAAAAAGTCTGTCATCAGCTACCCAGGCATTGAAAAGGGAAGGTACACACTGAACCTTGTTCACACTACTGTGCAAAGGAGCTGAACTCAGTTTTGCCAAATACTCAGCTAAATCACGTCTTGTTCGAAATTGTTATTGCACTTCATGAATGTGTCACCTTTTTTCCTCTTGTTGTTGTTAGTTGCGAAGTCGTGTCCGACCCATCGCGACCCCATGGACAACATTCCTCCAGGCCTTCCTGTCCTCCACCATCCCCCGGAGTCCACCTAAGCTCACGCCGACTGCTTCAGTGACCCCATCCAGCCTCCTCATCCTCTGCTGTCCCCTCCTTCTTTTTTCCCCTCTTAGAAGGAGCCCAAAGTGACTCACATAGTTCTGTTCCTCACAACAACAACCCCGTGAGGTAGGTTAGGTTAAGAGTTGATGAATGGACCACGGTCACCGAGTGAGCGTCACGGCTGAAGGGGGACTGGAACCAAGATTGCCTCGTCCCAGTCCAGCACTCAAACCACCAAACTGACCTGAGGCTGCTCTGTGCTTTGCTCAGTTAACTCTGATGAAGGAAATATGTACCATGCAACCTGTCCCGGCCAGAACACTTCCAAAATTCTGAATCTGTGACTGGAAAGGAACTTCAACTGCCATTTCGGCGCTTACACAATAACCGTAGGCAAGCCAGAAAATTTGCCAGCAGGATTCCAAAAATTGTCAGAGGCCACTGAGGGACTACAGTTTCCTCAATATGAAGTTCTCACATTCTCCATTTATTAGAAAGGTAAGATGCAGGAGTGACTAAGGACAGGTCTTCTAGGTGTTGTGCGGCATTAGGACTCTCTTCGCAGTATGCTTTAATATTGCTTTCATTATAATTTTAAAACTTTAAAAGTACCTAAATTGCTCTGAAGGACTTGGTGTGAAGGTCTGATATAGAAACATAGAAAGAGAGTGAGTCAGAAGGGGCCTCCCGGGCCATCTAGTCTGACTCCTGGCTCCAGCCGGCTCCGCTCATGACATGCCCACCATGTGCATGTCCAGCCTATCCTTGAACACCCTCACCGATGGGGCCTGAGCCACCTCCGGTGGAAGCCCATTCCACACCCTCGGGGTCCTGACTGTCAGGAAGCGCTTCCTGGCATCCGAATTGAACCTTGGCTCCCTGAGCTTTGCTCCATTGGAGCGCATCCTGCCCTCCTCTGCAGAGGGGAACAGGTCTCTACCCACCTCCGTGTGACACCCCCCTCACATACCTGTATGTCGCCTATATAAATAATGGAAATTAATAGGGCAGAAAGATGGAGACAGAAGCACTAAGACACAAAATGATACCAAACTAACTCTAAACAATGGTTTGACTTAACACTTGGATGTGAAATGGCCTGAGTTCTAAACTAGTTAGTGTAAGTAACCGCGATTTGGCATAGTGACTGAACTGAGCTTCAGTGCAACTTTAAAAAAACTAACTTTTTAAAAAAGTTAATGGTCTATTTGTATCCACCCTGGTCTGTGTTTGTAGACACAGTAAAAAGAGACAACATCTGAAAGTACCCAAAAAATAAGAGTTGACTTGAATTGCAGTCTACAACTGAGGAGAAGAAAGATTTAGAAGAGCAAAGACATAATGTTAAGAGACCTCGTCCAGGGCCGTGCGCTAATGTTTCAGCTTTATATCCCACTTCTTTATCCGGGCTTCCTAGACAGCTCCACTTTATATGAGCTCCTTTTCCATATTAATAGACCCTTTTTAATATCAAAAGCAAACAGAAAAATGGTTAGCAATAATCTTATACATTCCTTTTTGTTGCAGGTCAGTCCTATCAATTCAGCTGAATGGAATTCAAATAAGTTACTAGTAAAAATGCATCGCTTCTTTATCCCCGCAGGCTTGTGCTTTTAGACTGGCCATAAAAGTTTATTTAAGGGCTAGAAAAATCCCAGGTGCCTTAACCACCTTACACTGACTTCTAAGAATTTACACTTTCCCCCCTCTGCTAGTTAACTATGTAGCTCAACAACAGTACAAGCTTTGCTGTGAAGCAACTCATTCTAAGCATTTAGGAGCATCCCGATGTCCAAATAAACACATCCATGTGCTGTACACACGTTTTTTAAAAAAATCAACATAAATGAGATTATTAGATCAAAATTCCATAAAGCCTTTAAAAGATGTGGGGAATGCAAAACCCTAAGTTGGGGTGTGGGATGGGCTATGGAGGTCCATAGTCATCGATGCTCATGCAGTGAAAGAGGGACAAAATAGAGGGTAGAGGGGGAAAACGGGGGGGAGGGGGGAGGAGCTGAAGGCCCACCAGACCTCTCACTAAAATTCCATCTGGAATTGGGAATTAATTGGATTTGGAAGAAAAATGAATTCACTTTAAAATTAAATCTGCAATGTCCTTCCCATCCATCCACCTCCATCTCTGCTGCGTTTTCGTAGTGGCCGTGGCCTTGTTCCTGCTTTTTCAGCGACCTCCACCAAGCAGGTTTCCGATATGCTTTTAAAAAAAAGTTTAAATATTGCCATCTAGAAAACCACTGCACGGAGATCTGGAGATTTGCGTTTAAGTCTCCCCAGCCTCCCCCTGGATGTGTTGACCCTTTCCCCCCGGAAAAAGTGGGGCTTCTCCACACGTTTTCTCTCTGGCTCACATTCGTGAGGAGGAGGAGGAGGAGGAGGAGGCACGGGGGTGGGAGAAAAGCGTGGCGGAATTGCCTCTCTTGGTGGAGAAAAGCGGTAGCGGTGACTACCTGAGAGCCAGTGTGGTGCAGCGGTGAAGAGCGTGGGACTGGGACTCAGGCGATCTGGGTTCTGGCCCTGCTCAGCCATGGAGCCAACTGGGTGACTCTGGGCCAGTCCCAGACAATCAGCCCAACCTACCTCACAGGGCTGTTGTTGTGGGGATAAGATGGAGGAGGAGAGATGATGTAAGCAGCCTTGAGCCCTTTGTAGGAAAAAGGCAGGACATCAATTGCAATATAAAAATAAATTTGGGCTCACTGCAGAAACACGATGCTTGAGAGCCCCGGAAGGAGTTGCCATTCAAAGCAGCCACATGTTGCGGGAGCAGACTGCAGTCCCAGACTCTCCTTTTCCTGCTGTTGTGAGCTCTCTCCTTCCTCCCACCAGGAATTCCTGCACAGAGCGCACAGCCGCTTCACATGAGTAACTACCGTGCTCAGCACACTCGCTGAGCGGGTCTAATTCTACCTCAGACAGGCTGTTCTTGTTGCAGCATCTACTGTAAACACCTCCGTAATCCTTTTGAAGATTCTGCTGCCTTTTATTTTATTTTATTTTAATTATTTTTGTCAATGCAAATCGTTAAGGCACATCTCAAAGTAGCACGGCTTGGAATAAACTAGGCTTTGTAGAGACCAACTCTGTGAAGGGTCTGTTTTGCAAAGTGGCCAGAAGCATCTTAGTCCACCTAATGTTTGTCTGCTAAAGTGGAGTGGCTGGAACTAAGCGCAAGGGGAAAGGCTGCGTTTGCTTCTGGTAAGGTAAGAAATCCCCTCCTTGCATGTTTGTTTCTTTTGGTAAAGCTTCGCCCTCAAAGGAAGGTCTTTTCCCCATACTTGTTCTACTGGTGCTGTTACAATGTTAATTTTGTACTGGATAGATTTTTCCCTCAAACTGGATCAAACAGTTTAGGGATTCTATTATTGTTCAGTAGCGTACAGATACAATAAATAAATAAATGCCAAGGAACACACTTTTAATCAATGCAGTTAAAATTAGACTGAGTTCATTTGTGCCAGGTCGAATTAAGATAATAGAATTCATTTTTATACTGTTCTTTTCAGGCTATATTTAGAAATACCTTCTGCTTAAGTTCTGTGTAATTCTATTTTAATTCTGGGTAATTCTTTTTATTTGCCCGCCATTTTAACAACTAAGAATTTTCACTGGTTTTACTTTTTGTTTTGATTTCAATTTTGTTTTTGACTTTGTTCTCATTGTGAATACGTTTCTGTTGATTTCATGTATATTTTTAACTATTGCTAACTGAAGTTTTGATTATGAATTGCTTGTTCTGGTTTTTGTAAGCTGTCCTGAGACATTTTGCGTATAGGACGGGAGATAAATATTTTAAATAAATAAATAAATCTAAACATGGGTGCTGCCAAGTACACTTTGCGGCATTACCTTTCCAGTGGACAAATAACCAGTACTAAAAGAGCCCTTTTTTCCCTTCATGGTGGAATTGAAAAGAAAAATGTAGATTAAAAAAGAAAATCTAACCGTTGCACAAGGCCAGTTTTGCTTCTTGACTGGAAGTTGCCGATTGGCAGAATGTATATATGCTTGTCAAGCTTCTGAGGAATATTATGAGATGCCATCTCAGCTCTCTGGCCTGCTGGCCCGGCTAAGCATTGCACAAAGTTTTCAAAGAGGGGCAGACAACGCTTGGGCCCCATGCAGCTCCCGATCCTTCTCTGTAGCCCTAATTGCAGAGACAAAAAGTGGGCACTTGCTGAAGAAACTAAAGGGGGTTTTTGTTTGTAAGGATCCATAACGCTTTGGACATGCGATCCACACATGTGCGCCTGCAGCAGAAAATCGCATTACAAAGACGTGTCTGTCTCCCACACAGCTGCACACGAGAGACGCAAGCAGGCAAGATGCAAACATATATTTTCAGGAACATATCGCTAACCACATCAAGGCCAACCATCAGAATTCTTCAAATAAATCAGGAGCAGAAACCCAGCTAGAGAGGCAGTTGGATCACTGGATGATAATGGAATTAAGGGAGTACTAAAAGATAATAAGATTGCAGAGGAGTTGAAAGAATTCTTTTCATCCCTCTTCATATTAGACGATGCAGGACAGATACCTGCTCTTGAATTTATGCATCCAGGAAGGGAGTCTGCAGAATTATGGAAGACAGTGGTGACAAAAGATGAGATTCCCACCCTTATTTAAAAACCAAAAGTCAATAAATCACTGGGCCAAGATGGAATCCTTCCTAGAATTCTTTAAGTGTTCAAATATGAAATTGCTGACCTCTCTACAAAAATATATTATATGTCCCTAAGATCAGCCTCCGTACCCAAGGATTGGAAAATGGCCAATATAATTCCAATTTTTTAAAGGGGATGAGCTAGGAAATTACAAGCCCATTTACTTAATGCCTGTACAAGGCAGATTAATTGAAAGCCAATTTATTAAAGATAGAATCAATAAGTATATAGAAGATATCAAAATGGCAACTGTGGTTTAATGTAAGCAAGAGTAAAATAATGTGCATTGGGGAAAAATTTCCCAACTTCAAATATGGGCCGACAGGATCAGAGATCAAGAAAAGGGTTTTGGGGTTGTGGTGGGCAGCATGAACATGTCCACCCAGTCTGCAGCTCCTGGGAAAAGGGCAAAATTCAAGTTCATTTCTGGCATAATTAATAATTATTCTGAAAATAAACTGGGTGACTTTGGGCTAGTTGCAGACTCTCAGCCCAACCTACCTCACAGGGTTGTTGTTCTGGGAATAAGCTGGAGAGAAGGAGTGGGAGATGGATGTAAGCCAATCTGAGTTATTTGGGATATAAATCTAACAAAATAAATAAGACTTTTGTATGACAGCACTCAAAATATTGCATACATTTCTGTTTGCTACACTTGAAAAATTACAAGATTGTAGAGTTGGAAAAATTGCAGAGAAAGACAAGTAAGATCATTGAGAGGTTGGAGCAATTCCCCTATGAGGAACTGCTGACACCAGCTGGGATTGTTTACCTTAGAGAAAAAGCGAATGTGGAGATAGAATGGAGAAAGGACATGGAATGGGGTCATCCTACAAAGCCAACGGGTGGAGAGTCAGGAGTGATTTCAAAATGTGCTTCTTCACGCAATGTCTCTGAACCTTTGGAGTCCACTGCCAAAAGGGCTAGTGATGGACAGGACAAAGTTGTGGAAGAGAAGGCCGTGAATGGCTACTAATTTTGACGGCTCTGCATTACCTCTGGTATCAGGAGGAGTGTGCCTCTGTATGTGTGAATGGACCGCTGGACTCGGTGGGGCAGGTGGTTTGATCCAAGATAGCTTTTCTTTATGTTTTTATGCGAAGAAGCTAAGAGCTCTAACTTAAGTTCTTCACATAAGTTAACCTAAGTTCTAACTTAAACCCATGAAGATACCACAGGCTTAAGTTAGAGCTATGAACTCCATAGTGTCTTACTGAAATTAAGAATTTGTAGAAGCAAATTCACAGATTTTCCTCAGAACTAGGTCTTCCAGGAATGGCATTTTTGTCCTATTAAACTGGTAAATACAATTCTCAGCATACCTAAGGTGCAAACGGTTCTTTTCAGCTAACACCCATCCACTGATGGAACAGCCAGCAGGATGGATTTCCCCCTTTCCTACATACACTCAAAACTGATTTAGAGAGTTGAAGAATGTTCCCAAGTTGATCCAGAGAGGCATGGAAGGGTGTGAGGAAGAGAAACCACGATACAACCAGCAGGTTGCACAATGTGGGCTGGAACCTCACTTCCCAGGCTAATGGACCAAACAGAATGGCCTAAAAGCAAATGCCCAAATTCAAAAAGTTTCAAACACTCTACTAGGATATTACTATGAGTAAGAGAAGGGCGAAGAACAACTTCCAAGAACTTCTCTTTGTGAAACCCCACTGGCTGCTTTATTCTCACGCTTGTTCTTAGAAAGCACATCTTGTCCTAACACAATAAAAGAATCAAAGCACAGCTCCCCTACAGAAACTCAACAAGAAGCCTAAAAGGAAAAGTCTATATTTTCAAGAAAGGAAATTTACTTATAAAGGACTCGAAAGCAGAAGTGGCTCAAACGTTTTCAAATTACCGGACCAATCGGGGTGTGCCACTGAAGCAAAACTGCTTCATGAAAGCAGATTTCATTCTCTGCTCGTTCATCATCATCTGCACTCGGATAGCCAACATCAACAGCCACCGAATCCTGCCCCCTCTGCAGGTCCTGAAATCTTCAAATGAATCCCGAAGAGGGCTGGCCCCTCACAGAACATTCGGTGTCTTGGCACAGGGAAGAGTGCACTGCTGGCTCGGGAACCCTGCCAGTTCAAACAATTTTATTGGAAAGAAAACACTGTGAATATTGGAGGAGCAGTGAAATCTCAGCCACAGGCAGAAACAAAATAGCTGAAGTTTTTGAGGTCAATGTAATGCCATTAGCTGCTGTGGTGGATGGTCCCCCTGCTCACTGGTGGGAATCATAAGCCACTTTAGTTGAACTGGAGTGTGACATCAAGCTAGAATTGGCGATTAAAGCCTAACAGCTGGCAGTGTATTTGCAGCACAACCATATTTCTTGCATAGACACATTTGCGTGTTCTCTGACCTCAGACTGCTCAATGCTGGCTGGTGGAATGGGGGGGAAAGTGAACGCACCACTGGTCAATTTTCTGAGCAACACGTAACTAGCAACACACTACAACAGGGAAATCTAGGTTAATAACAGGTCAGAGATGTTGTAAAGATCACTTTTCCTTGCGTAGGAAATGAATTGTTAACAGAAGTATGTGGGATCTTGGGAAGCCACCTGCAAAAGGAGACCTGAGTTTTCCCCAAAATCTTCCTCCATGTTTGGCTCACAATTGCTTCTTCAAAGCAAGTCTTTTGCAGCATGATGCCCTCCAACTCCGTTGAAATGGAACTCCACCCTCCTTGAGCACCGATCAGGAAGGCTGGGGATGATGGTCCTTGTAATCAAACTTATCTAGAGGACTCCCAGATGGGAAAGCCATCCTCTAAGAACAATTGAAGAGCCTTCCTATTCATAGCATCATTAGGAAAAGCCCACACAAAGCTGTCACTGAGATTAAGTGAACAAGGAAGCTTTTGTACATCCAGTCCCTGACTACTGGTCTCCACATTCCGGCTGATCTGTGGGGAGAAGACCACCGAAAGGAAACTCCGTCAAAAAGCCACGCTCTTACCTCCAGTCAGTGATCAGTAGAAGAGCAATTCAAAGGCACTTACACATAAGCATTAAATGTTCACTAGTGCATTTAAGTTCCAATGCCTTTACATTTTACATACCTTAAAGCTGTTATACAAAGGCTTACTTCTGAGTAAATATGCATGGAATTGAGTTCCGCCTAGAGCTGTTGTACTGGGAATTATATTTCAGCACACACACACACACACACAGAGAATTAAGGTGTGTTTTCTAGGCTTGCTGAGGAAAATCACCAAATTGGTAAGAACTGCATCTTTGTATGTTTGCATTCACATCTAGGTGCTTTCCCCTATATGCAAACTCATAGGCCAAAAATGGTGTTCCGGCCCGATCTACTAGCCATGCACAGGAGTCTAGGACCAGCATGTACGCAGCAAATTCACAGAACACATCACATAATCCGAGCCAGACCAAAGACACCACACTAACCTCCAGGAGGTTTACAAATGGTGACAAAACTGGTTTCTTTGAAAAAAGCATTCAGTGCTCCTCAAGCATCAGCCACTTTGAAATCCGGTATTATTTTATTTGATTCGTAGCCCACCTGTCTCCCACCAAGCAACTCAAGGAGATGTGCTAGCAATCCCCAGGATCTCAACGCTCAAGCAAAGGCTGTTGGATCCTACCTTCAGTTTCATCTGCTATTAGAGGAAGCACATCTTATCCATGGGATCACAAAATACAATTTTGCTCTGTGCAGATACTTTTCAAGAGGTCTGGTTAGGCTGCATCAATACTGCATTGCTTTAATACGGGGTGTGAGAGCAACAGTAAATATACTTTCTTGGAGGGGCATCGGAGGGGTACATATGTGGGTTTATCAGCTTTATGCTTTCTTCCTTCCATGGAAGCAAATGGGGGGTGTTGCCAGCCCACCCATAAAAACTGGGCCACTCCTTAGGGTTGGATTGAAGTACTGAGCATCATTCCCTGGGGTGGGTCTATAGTCTCCGCAGGCTAATCAGAAAATGTGGGCTACCAAAGAAGCAAGGTAGAACCATCTCAAAATTCAAGGCAGGGAAGAAGACGGCAGTCCACCTTATGTGCAGTTTTCCCTTCCGTCTCAGAGGACATTCTTAAGTCTGTGTATTCAGGGAGGGGATGCAGAGGGTGGTGCTAGAGGGCTGAATGGATAGGTGAAACGAGTATTGCAATCCGCCAGTTTTGAAGCGCTGACTGAATAATGCAAGAGTTGGGAGAAAGAGCTGTGACAAGCTTCTCAGCTCAGTTCCTTTTGTGTCCGCTAACCTCGAGGAATTTCCTCATACGATCCTTCAGATTCTGTCTTAAAGAGTATCAAATTTTGAAGCCATATTGTATTTGTTTCCTTTAAAACCACATAACATTTCATAGCGATTTCAAAAATCCTGGGGGACAAACGGCACCGATTCTTTTCCAAACCAAAACAAGGTTCAAACCAGTCGCTGGAAGCCTCTTATTTATCACAAATGATAGCAGATCCAGAGACGGCTTCACACCCTGCCGCCTTACACACACACCCATGCACAAACACATCCCTCCCCTCTCTGAGTTTGCATGCACAAGTGTAAAACACACACAGACTGCAAATATCCAAAATAAGCTTTGGACTTGAAGCAGATTCCTGATAGATGGCCTCCTTCGCGATTTTAAGGGCTTCCAGACAAAAAGCGTTCGAAGAACTGACGAGCTACAGGTTTGTTCTCCATCTCTTCTCTGTATAGTCAGTTGAGAGAGAGAGCGAGACAGACTTTAAGGGTGGTTTGCAGGGAAGGGATAAAATCAGCTCTAATACCATTTTTTTCCTCTCAGCTCCACTCTTGCGTACCCTTCTTTGCCAGTAAAGAAAGAAGCTAGCAGACCAGAATCTACAAATCATGGATTTCCCAAATTTCCTTTAGCAAAACCTTTTCTGGACAGTTTCACAAACCGCCAATGGTCATGCCTACTTGTTCTGCCAGGGAAATCTGACTCTTTTAGCGGGTTTTGGGAACAGACACACAGACCCTAAAAAACTGCAGCACTATTTAATGATGAGCCGCTTAAAGGAGTAGAATTACTAAAAGTACCACAAGAGATTTAGGAGAAATCCTAAAAGTTGTTATTAACAAATACTGTTAGTAACAAACAAGTACATGATGATTTTGATGTGGCTTTTCCAATTTGTATTTGTAAAATGTTGTTGGGGGGTTTGGGGGGAATTAATGCAGTTCCAGAAAAGTTTACCTGTGTGACTGCTGGGTATACGAAGTATTAGCCCATGGAGACTATGCTTCCATGCAGCAGAGCTGTGGAATTTATGCTGAAGCAAGCCAAGATTTTAAACTTTAAAATTTCTATATATTTTCCCATGATATTATGCCTGTCAATGATAATCTAGGGCAAGACTTCCTTCTGTTCTCACCCAATATCTCTTTCCTCCAAGTTTCAGCTTGCAAAATGCTGCAGGCTTTTCTGTGTAGCTGAGCCAAAACAGCCCTCTTCTGTAAATATTTTACCATGTGAACTGAAACTGAAGTTTCTGCTTCGGGAGTGCCACACAGGGTGAAAAAGCCTTTATTTTATAATTATATCAATACGCGTATTCATAATACTTAGCAATAAAAGAAGGAAACAAACATAAATGGAGAATTTTTGGAGCAGTGGTTAAGAGCTCGGGGCTGGGACTCAGGCGATCCCGGTTCCAGTCCCCACCCAGCTGTGGAGCCAACTGGGTGACTTTGGGACAGTCACAGACTCTCAGCCCAGCCTACCTTGCAGGGTTGTTGTTGTGAGCATAAGGTTAAGAGGAGGAGGAGAATGATGTAAGCTGCTTTCAGTTCTTACAAAAGAAAACAGGAAGGATATAGATCTAATAACTGGAATACATCTTATTCCAGTTAGATGTTACTAAATATTTATAGTGCAAATAGTAGTTGCAGTGTAGATATTTTTTTTTTTTACAATATTGTTATCGCATTTGTCCACTCAGCACTGTAAGGGAAATTGAGTGTCTCCTTCCATATGTGAAGGAGACCAGGAGGTTGGCTCCCAGGGAAGGGCCTTCTCTGTGGTGGTGCCCCAGTTCTGGAACATGCTCCCCAGAGAGGTTCTCCTGGGTCTGTCACTTTATCCTTTTTGGCGCCAGGCTAAAACCTTTTTATTCTCCCAATGTTTTAAGATTTGATTGTTTTCATTGGGTTTGTATTGTTGGTTGGAAATTTTATTGGGATGCTGTTTTGTTTTGTTTTATATTATCTTATTGTTAAACCATCCTGAAACCATGGCAAGGGATGGCCTAGGGGGAAAATTAAATAAATAATAAATAAATATTACAGGGACCTGATTCACTGAGAGATCTCATCACTACTCTAACATCCCACTGGGCCAGTTAGCACAATCTAAATCAACCACGGTGATTTACGTAAGTTGCGACAAACACACAGCACAATCGGAATAAGTAACATCCAGGCACAATTTGCCATGTCATCCAAACCTGGGTCACAATGTCTTGTTGGAGGGGGAAAACAATGCTCCAAAACCCCGAAAGCAGCACGCGGAACGCGCACCGTGTCTTGAATGAGGCTTAATCAACCTCGAAGTGGCTTATTTTGAAAGTGCAAACCGGCCCAGTGCGAGGCGCATCCACGATCCTTTCTGAAGGGGGACCTGATCTTAAGAGATCCACGGGAGCTCTGAAGCAAGCATGCAATTTCCCTATGTGCAAGGATGTGCCCATCTGCTCTAGTGCTGACAGGGCAGTCTGTCTGCACATTCCTTAGCATAAAAGGGATGGTTGTGTCCTTGAAACAAACAACAACGCACAGCTAATGGACGTGGGTTCTCTGTCTCTACTGCGGCACAGCTAGAGGTAGGAGCCTCGAATCCAAGCAGCTTAAGCCCATCTCTCTATCCCCAAGACCATCCTAGCTTTCAGAGATTAAAAACAGGATAAGGCAGACTAACCAATCTCCTAATTTTAGCAACATTTGTAAAGAGTAAACATAATGGAGAGCCCTCAAGAACTCTTTACAGCTGAGGCGGGGAGGGGGAGAAGGAAACAGGGCCCATCTTATATTGCTTTAAAATACATATTTTAAAAAAACAGCAACATCTGAACACATAGTTGGTTTGAGGCAATGCTCGACTGCTGACATCATGCCTGTATCTTTGCTACTTAGAGCCAGTTACCATGGCAACAGCTAATGTCTCGATGTCACACTATGAATAATTGCTGGCTGAAAATGAAGAGTGCTACAATCACAGCAGTTCTATATTCAAAGAGGAGAAAAATAAAGAGAGTCTTATGTTCAACTTGTCATTAAAAAGTCAAATGTTTAAGTTACAGTGGCACTCATAGTACACAAGAACAAAGCAAAGGCTCCTTTTGTCTTGAGTGCCTCTCTCCTGAGGAACCCACAGCTGAAATGCGACAGCCTCTTTCGGTCTGGTGGTGCAACTCTGTGCAATTCATGGGCGGCCGCTGAAGCACTGACACTTTGTCTCCCCCCCCCCCCGCCAATACCGAGGCTCGGCTACTTCACGCCTCCGTGTGCGGCTTGCACAGAAGGGGCCAAGGCACAAGATACCTCGCCAACGGCCCTCAAGACAATGCAGCCACGGACTCCATTTTCAAGGATGCTTGGCACATGAAAAGACGCCTCGTTTGGAGTGCTGTATCTCTTTTTGTCCGCTAGATTCTCAGGATTGGTCACACGTCTGCGATTCAGAGGCTGAAGCCAAGCTTGATCTAGGAGATCTCTAGGATCTTCGGAAATGTTTTAAAAAATGGAATAGCAGCACGGTTTATATTCAAAGTTTGGCATGGGAGGACGGGATTTAACTGTTGCAAATTCACCTCTCCCTGCGGCAGAGGGGAATTTGGGCTTGACTTTGCCCTGCAGGGGAAATTCGCCAGCACTGTGGCCCCAACCAAAACACAGGCGGATGGAGTTTCAGAGGCAGATATCCTGTGCCAATATCCTGATTTGGACCCTAAGAATGTCCACACTCTGGAAAACTACAACAATCTTGAAGAAGAAGAAGAGATAAACATTTATGTTCTTAGATGACGCTCTGGACTGTTTGTCATGCTCTAGGAAAAGGGTCTACCCTTCCACCATCTCTTCTCCACTTCTTCTTTAAATATCAAGTGGGTTATAGTCCACAAAAGCTCACCCCTGGTTACAGTTTTTAGTTTGGGAGGCATGTGGGGGAAAGCCAAGACTAGTACTCCAGCACAAGACTCCTGTTATTTTCACTGCTGCAGGAGGGAGGTGAGAGCTGAAGCAAAAGACAGGAAAACTGGCATTGTTCCGTTGGGCTCCCAAACAATATGGAAGGCTGTGTGGCAATATCATTCGCATTTTTTGCATCGGTACCTGGTTGTCTGAGTACAACTGAAGAGTAAATCAATGTGTATTTGGTGTTTGGAGTACAACTTTCCCAACACAGGTGAATCGCTTGCTCTTCAAAGCACTAGAAACTAACATAGAAGCCTAACATTCATTGAATCAAAAGCAAGCCCTATTTTTCCGGGAGCTCGTGGAAGGACAGCATGTGTCCTGCATATCGCATGCAGGTCACTCCATCAAATGGAAAAAATGGCATTCGTAGTGCTGCAAGGGTAAAATTTAGCTTTCAAACAAGTTAAAATTAACCTTTGTTGTACTCAGCAGCACAGCGCTGATGAACCTCAAATGACTGTCTCAGACAGAAAAACTTGGACACTAAATAGTAAAGTTCACATAGCAACATAAACAGTATTTCCATCTGTACTTAACCGTTTCACTTTCTACATTCTGCTTATAATAGATTTTTACACTACAAAGCAATTCACTCATCTCAATTGGGGGTGTGGGGGTGAGCCAGGAGAATAGCCTCTTCTCACTGCCCAGGTGCCCCCAAAACAGCAGCTGATATTAGGAGACTATGGAAAGCCTCAGGGAAGGAGCATTGTCCTGATCCCCCCCAAACCCAGTTGCAAATTCTTAAACACAATCTTCACTCAAGCTCTGAAGAGCCTGACTGATTTATGCCCCGGGTAGTTACACTTTGCACTGTTATTTATTTATATAACACCAGCATGCCCATGGTGCCTTCCAGTTTTCCTGTCCTGAGAAGCTTTCAATCTAAAATTCAGCATAGGGGGAAGAGGGCAAGAGATGGAGGCGGTGGGAAATAGGGAAGCATCTTGTGGTGGCTTCATTCCCATGGGATTAGGGTTAGCCGAAGGCTACACTGCACTGTGGAAGGCTGAGCCACCAGCTTCATGGGAAAGGGCGCTCCAAGGAGGACTCTGAAGCATCCACAGGTGTTTGTACACAGTGCAAAACTGTCTGGCCCAGGGATCAGCTTCGTTTGTAGCATTTTAGAAAAGCCTCGACTATCAGCACAGATCTTCTACTGAAATCGAAATCAGCGCTGCCTGCTTCTGCACTCCAACCAGGCATTCAAGCCCAAGTCCTTCACACTAAGGATGGAAATGCCTAGCATATAAGCACTTCTCTCAAATGCTTAGTATATATGTGCTTTTCTAGTACCACCTGACATGCAGAGTCGAGCATAAAGAGATTATCTCGGTCTGACAAATAAATCAAGCAATTTAAATCAAACTATGATAATTCTTCAACTCTGACTTGATTTCATTTTAATTTTTTTAGTATACTCAGGAGGCATTCAGTAAATATTCTTGACACCGTAACATCCTGATGAGAACTCTGGAGATTAGTCCTGTTTTCATTTTTATGTTCCATTTTCAGTCCTCTGGAATCTGGAGGAAAAGAGAAGCAGCCCTAGGAATGTCCACTTCTTGTTGTTCTTGGTCGTGAAGTCGTGTCCAACCCATCGCGACCCCATGGACAACATTCCTCCAGGCCTTCCTGTCCTCCACCATCTCCAGGAGTCCACGCAAGCTCACACCGACTGCTTCAGTGACTCCATCCAGCCACCTCATTCTCTGCCATCCCCTCCTTCTTTTGCCATCTATTGTTCCCAGCATTAGGCTCTTCTCCAGGGAGTCCTTCCTTCTCATCAGGTGGCCAAAGTATTTGAGTTTCATCTTCAGGATCTGGCCTTCTAAAGAGCAGTCAGGGTTGATCTCCTCTAGGACTGACCGGTTTGATCGCCATGCAGTCCAGGGGACTCACAGGAGTCTCCGCCAGCACCACATTTCAAAGGCCTCAATCCTTCAGCTCTCAGCCTTCCTTATGGTCCAGCTTTCACAGCCATACATTTCCCTCTGCAAATTCAGCAGCTGTGGTGCCGGATCTAGTTTGGAGCCCCCATGGGGCTAAAGGATTAAAGATGAAAGAAAATACATTTGTTGTTGTTAGTTGAGAAGTCACGTCCGACCCATCACAGCCCCATGGACAACATTCCTCCAGGCCTCCCTGTCCTCCACCATCCCCCGGAGTCCACCTAAGCTCACACCAACTGCTTCAGTGACTCCATCCAGCCACCTCATCCTCTGCTGTCCCCTTCTTCTTTTGCCATCTATTGTTCCCAGCATCAGGCTCTTCTCCAGGGAGTCCTTCCTTCTCATTAGGTGGCCAAAGTATTTGAGCTTCATCTTCAGTATCTGGCCTTCTAAAGAGCAGTCAGGGTTGATCTCCCCTAGGACTGAGCAGTTTGATAGCCTTGCAATCCCTTTTCTACCTCCCCAGAAATTACCTTTCTTGAGCCAGGTCCACATCCAGTTTTCAAGTCTGGCTAGGAGCTGTGTCAGCTGCCCAAAACAGCAGGCAGCGGCAAGGCCCAAAGCATCCACGTTGCCTCCACAAGTCCTCCTCCAACTCCTGCATTCTGTGGACATCCCATTTCCCTTTTTATGCCTTGTTCGCTCTTGAAAACGGCTATTTACAAAACCCAAGTTTTGGCTGAGATTGGAGCTAACCAATAAGAATAGGCGTTTTATCTGCTTCATGGTGGAAAAGTTTCTCTGTCCCTTCTACACACACGGCCCCACAAGGGCTTGCTGTTCACTTGGCTTCAGAGGAAGGATGGCAGGCAGGAGATACGTGTGGTCGGACAACTGGATTCACTCTGGGAAATCTCCCAGGGATAGATGAGAACAGGGAATAGGTTGCAGGTACAGGTGAACACCTCCATCGTGAAGTACCTTCCCTTCCTTGACGCTCCATCCCTGATGGTACCTATCCCTATTTTTCATACAGAGGAAAGCAGAGCGTGATTCCTCGGTGTTTCTCTCGGCCCAAAGAAAAGGGATGCCACTTTCGCCATCCACAGAGAAGCATGGGGCCTTCACTCTGAGCCTTTTTCTGCAGGTGAGATAGGTGGAAGATTGTTAAAGAGGTCCAGCACAGTCACGTTTGACCTCAAAAGACAAAATTCCTCTAAAAGGAAGGAACTGGTAAAGAAGTTGAAGAGAGGATTCAAGAAGGTTAAATCCCTTAAAATTGCTTGGATAGCACTCAAAACTGTAATAATATAGGCACGGATAGTATGCATACCACAAGAGCGGAAAGGTATCACAGTGCCCAAGAGGTCACGAGCAGGATTAACTAAAAGAGTTAAAGAAGTTAGTAGCAAGAAGAAGCCTTCGTCAAGAGCTAGAAATCTTGCCCAGATCAGGAGAACAAAACAAACTTGCGCAAGGGAGAGACCAGCAGACCAAAAAAAAAGCAAAGCAAGGAAATTTTGTGAGGGTCATCAAGGCCAACAATAAAGAATTCTTTAAACAGAGCAGAAGAAAGAAATCAGCTAGGGAGGCAGTTGACCATTGGATGATAATAGAACTGAAGAAGCATCAGAGCAAAAGGAATAATTATTTTGTTCTGTCTTTGCAGCAGAGGATATAGGACAGATACATGTTTCTGAATTTATGTATTCAGGAAGAAAGTCTGAGACAGACAGTGGTGACAAAGAGGTACTTATTTGGATATCTGTTCCACTTTTGCTGAATAATTCCTGGAAAGCTGTATGCATGTCGTACAAAGCCAGGTTCATCTATTTAAATGTGGGGAAAATTAAAAGAGTACAGGTGTCCACACAGGTGCAACACTGGGTTGGGGTCCCCCATCACCACTGGCATTGGAGGTCTTCCCCATGGTCCGCATGGGAACGCCTGATCTATATCCCACTCTTCCACCAAAGGAACCAAGTGAATCATGAAACTTAACATTATGATATCACATCCAGTACATAAGACCAAGTAGGATGTGGCATGCAATAGAGAAGAATTTGCCACGGAGGAGGAGGAGGAGGAGGAGACGACAATGACAGCAGATTCTCAGGAGAGTTCCCTTCTCCCAAAAGTAACTGCTATTGAGGTGAAGAGAGAACCTGCCAAATATCTGACCATCTCTCTCAGGGGTCATGGCTGGACACTACTGAAATTTAAAAGCAAGTCCTTACATATATTATATAACTCTTGAGCTGAAAGGAACATAACCTCTGTTCTTTCAGGGGATCTTATATCTGAAACACCTTGATAAAAATCGCTTTTGCAACTTCCTGAAAACCAGCGAGGGGGATTCCTCAGTCTTCCTCGGCATCTCATTCACAGGAAAACAGCTTCCATGGAAAGAGAATCTTCCTTACATCTTCTCAAGAAGGGACACATCCCCACAATTTCTTTTCTAAATACCTGATGGCTACGGGGCACACACCATCTAGACAAAAAATAGTCCTGCAACTCCCAAATGGCTGAGAAGCTGGAGGACCAGCGGGAGGCGAAAGATGCAGCCGGGGTTGTTTCCAACAGCCTGATGGAACACGCAAACCAGTTTTCTCCTTAAAATGACGTGCCAGTTCATGGCTGATATGACACTGTCCTTTCAGCTGTGCACTCCTCCCCGCTTGTGGGCATCCTGCTATAGGACTGTGGTCTTTGCTAGCATATCCCTTACTGCCTCTAATTATATTTTATCCATCAGCTCCTGAAGGTATGATCACTGGTAACATACGCAGCCTGTCTGATATCCCTATATGACAAGCCCATGAGCCATTATGTCTGGACAGACTAGTTCAATTTGTTCCCTCACACATTTTTAATGATCAGTCACACTGGCGTCTTTAACGGCTCTTTAATTTTCATCCCAGAATCTGTGAATTATTTCCTATCACAATATATTATTGGCATCAATGTCTCTACTACAGTTTCTGACATCTGGAACCATAGAACAAAGCATGCTGTTTTTACAGTATCCATGCTTGTTTCAACGCAATAGGCTGCTAGCCAAGGTCACTGTAAATTGCAAATGGATTATGAAGCACAAGTCCAAACAAGGTGTCACTGGAGTAATTTTCTCCTCTGTTGCTTGAGGGGTGCGTGTAGTGCTTTAATCCTATTTGTGCCCAGATCTAGTGAGCATGCAGGCCATCATTCTGGTGCAAGAGGATCCAATCAAGTTAGAAGCTTTGTTCAAATGGATAAAGCTGGTTGCTCAGCAGCTTAAAATTTAGTGCTAGTCTCTCTCTCTCTCTCTCTCTCTCTCTCTCTCTCTCTCTCTCTCTCTCTCTGTGAGTGAGTGAGTGAGTGAGTGAGTGAGTGAGTGTGTGTTTGTGTGTGTGTGTGTGTGTGTGTGTGTGTGTGTGAGAGAGAGAGAGAGAGAGAGAGAGAGAGAGAGAGAGAGAGAGAGAG
>NW_025336169.1:832857-926264 GCF_004798865.1 Varanus komodoensis | reverse complement strand
AGAGAGAGAGAGAGAGAGAGAGAGAGAGAGAGAGAGAGAGAGAGAGACCCCTGTACAGGCCTGACACTTTAACAACAACAACAACAACAAATCAATCCCAATGCCTAGAAATTGGAAATCATTTTCCAGTCATGCAAATATGACCAGGCTGACACAGTGGGCAAAGAAACACACCAAAAGTGCTTTTCCATTAGGCCTCCATCCCTGGAGAAGATGCGCACGGCCAGATGCATTAATTTCAAATTGACAAAGCCCCTGTGTGAGGAAACATGAGCAGAACCACCACGGACAGCTTTTCTAAGGAAAGCAGAATGGTGCAAAGAGCTTGTTGCCAGCTCGCCAGAGATGGGTTTGATTTTCTCATCCCCCAGATTCAACAGCATGTTAGAAACAATGGCACAAGGACATGATTGCAGGTTGGGGGTGATGCAAGGAAGCCAGGATCCAAATCAGAGCTCAAGAGGTTGATTTTAGATGGAAACATGGAGTCAGAAGGGACCTCCCGGGTCATCTAGTCTGACCCCCGGCTCCAGCTGGCTCCACTCTTGACATGCCTACCATGTGCATGTCCAACCTATCCTTGAGCACCCTCATCGATGGGGCTTCAACCTCCTCCTGTGGAAACCTATTCCATATCCTCGGGGTCCTAACCATCAGGAAGTACTTCCTGGCATCCACCCTAAATCTTGGTTCCCTGAGCTTTGGTCCATTGGTGCACGTCCTGCCCTCCCCCGCAGGGGAAAAAAGGTCATGGCCCACCAATGATGGTGGTGGTGAAGTCCTCATATAAGGACTGGAAGGCATCAGATGATCCATGCAATTCAGCTAATGAATTGGACACAGACCTACTGTATGGATCATTAATGAGAGATGACCCCTGTGAAAGCACGTTTCTGCTGAGGGTATTCTTGTTTCGCAATGGTCAGAGGTGACTTCATCAGGGGAGGCTGGCGGGCTGTCTACTGGCCTCTGCCACTCTACTTTAGTCATCTCCCAGAACAGACTCCTGCAGACACCCGCTGTATAGGGTTACCTTTGAAGAGGGGGAAGAAACGTCGGCTCACACTCACGCGGTTTCTCTCTTGACAGGTGTGGCCACAGAGAGCAAGTTACTTTTTTCAGCTCAGGTGTGCTGGCTTCATATACACTTCTCACTTCAAAGTGCTGGTGATGAACCTTAAGCTTTAGGGCATGCATAACCTGAGACTTATTTAGCCGGATGAAAGACAAAGTGCGGGAATAATGCCTTTTACACAATGTGGCTGATGCGTATACAGGTCTAATGCTAGTATTGCAATAGTATATTGTAATGAAGCCACCTGGAATGGGGACATTTTGTATAGCAGTGATGGCAAACCTATGGCCTGTGTGCCCAAAGGGACATGCAGAGCCCTCTCTGTTCGCACGCGATCACCCCAGCAGCCATGCGCATATTCGGAAAGATTAAAGGCGCCAGGCAACGACGTCACTCATTAGCCGCAACTCCCGGAGCTTTCGCATGGCCGGTCAGTGAGCTGCCAGGGATTTCCTTGGACTGTGATTTTAGCAAAAGGTAGGAAAGGTAGGAAATGCACTCAGATGCCTTTTTCAGGGCCGGCCAAAAGCTGGTGGTCAGTGGAACGTTGCCCCCTTGTGCTGGTGGTCAGCAAATTCAAGTTCTATTGCAGTGCTGGCACTTTGCGATACATAAGTGGGCTCTGAGTTGCAGTTTGGGCACTCGGTCTCGAAAAGGTTCGCCATCACTGATCTATAGAATACAACTTAGAACTGGGCTCTTGGCACTGTTACATACACCTTATAATGTTCGTCTATATTCTTCCAATATTTCTGCATTGTCTTTTAATGTTTTACTTTGGTCTGGTCTCTGGCCCTAAGATTCACCACCACCACCACCACCACCATGTGACGATGCTTCTGAGGAAGTACTTCCGCTCATATTCCCCTTCCCCTTCCCTTAGATCTTCACGGGAGTGTCTCACATCCTTTCCAGATGGAAGAGCGGCAATGGAGAACAGCCTTCCTGCCATAGCACCTTCCCTGTGGAATGTCTTGCACACGGAGGCATCTGCTGAAGTTTTCTGTCACTGGTGACTTTTTTGGAAAGGGTTCCTGCAACCACGTGGTTGGTAGGGCATCCTTGCTTTTACCAGTGTGGAATTTTAAGTGTTCAAAACCGTCTCGTTGTTAAAATGTGTGCCATGTAAGTACATGTACATTGCCTAAATATAACAGAACATTTAAAATGTGTTCAATATTTATGTACAATTTCTTCTGCCAGGAAATAGCACCTGAAGCAACCACAATAAATACTAGATATAATATGTTCGATCCTGAAGCATGGATATGATCCATCCACCCTGATAGATCCCTGCATGCTCAATTCCACACTGGATCATCTTAAAAAAATAAAGGCAATGGCAAGAACTGAGCTTCCAAAGCCATGACAATATCTCCTGAAATTAGCAGAATTTGGCTATGGACTTTTTCATGGAGCTCACTGTAGCTGGAACAGAGCTAACATGTTTTGTGAACTGTTATAAGACAGTATGTGGCACAGTTTCTCTCCTCTGCTTAGTTCAAGAATGTGGCTATTTATTTATACTTCATCACCACTGTACCATATTACATTACTGCGTTACATGGGTGAGAAAGTCATGTCTCTGCCCCCAGTGAACTTACAATCTAAAATAACCACCATGAAAACTATAGCAAGACAAACAAGGGTAGGGAGAAAAGGATATGAGCAGATGGATACATATTTAGAAATCCGTTATCCTCTGGAATGAGACTTAAGAGAATAAGCCACAGCGCGACTTGGGAGCAAGGAAATTTGGGGAAGGATTCTGAAATAATGGAGATGGCCCCACAGGCATATTCAAGAAAGAACATAGTTCGCATGTTCAAGTGGCAAGAGAGTACAATACCGTCATCTAAGGGAACGGTTGGGTCAGCCGTGGTTGGTTACGGGGTGGGGTGCAGAAGTCATGCGAAAGACCAAAATGAGAAAGACAGAAACCTAGGAAGGGTCTGGCTCTGGTTAGATCTAAAAGGAAGAACAGAAGGGGAGAAATGTGCTTGGTTTGCATTTTGACGTGAGCCAACCCAGTCCACATCACTAACCGAATAAGCACACTGGAGCGCATAATTATGGAGAAGGGGTGTTATTCGGTTTCAAAGCAAATGTGTCGCATTTAGCTGGCTCCATGTTTGATGCCCAGTATTAGGGCTGGAAACTGCATCCAGTGCTGGGCTAGATGGCCCAATGGTCTCAGTATAAGCCCACTTCCTATGCTCCCATCCTCCACTTTTTTCTGACTTTTGTAATGTAGCTCTCCATTCAAAGAGTATCTACAAAAAGGCTTACATTATGGGAAATTGCTTATCAAAATTGCATATCCTGGGAGCACAAACAAACATTTTTCTGTGGGCTTTCAGAAACAATTTTCATGTTGATGCAGAAATGGGACAGAACCTTTGCCTGAAAAAATTGCAAATGGTACTGGGAGAGAAACAGACAGATTCAACCATCCTCAGATAAAGATGGGAGGAAGAGGGGAGAGAGGAAGGTTTGTGGAGGGGAGCCATATGGTTAGAGCTTCAGGAAGGATAAATAATTTTGGCAGCTGACTACAGTCCAATGCTTATGTAGATTTACTCAGAGTCAGTCACCCTTATTTCAATTAGATCTGCTTTCCAGTAAATGTCCAAAGGATTGTAGTTCAAGTCTTATTGGGCTTTGGCCACTTAGCAACTAAAATGAGGTATTTATTCCACAATGTTTTATCTCAGTAGTTAGGTCCCGTGGAGGTTCAACTTAGTCACCACTGATCTTTCTTCATCAAAAACGAAAGTCTGGCTTTATTTAGATTGATGCTGCTACAAAGGAAGTTGCTCCAGCCAGCCTTATATATCTTCAGTTTATGAGTCTACAACACCCGTTCCAAGTTCCCTCTCTCTGAAACTCGCAACAATTAATATTTAATACAAAGCACGAGCCATTTCTATGTGGTGTGGCATTATTCCCTTGAATGTGTAAATAAGGGCAGCCAAAGCAGGTTAAAAGAATCCCTCAAATGATGCCGTAATTCGCCTCATCTTTATAAACAGCTTCCTTCACATCAGGCAATTAACTTGCACCTTCCACAACTTTTATGACTTACTGGTAATCAGGACATGGCTGAGTTTTAGTCTATGCTCAGATGGTCCTGTAAGTAAACAGCCATGCTGCGCAACAGACCACAGGCAACTGTGCTGCTATGTGCAGCTTCGTTCGTTTCAGCCGCCCGTCTCCAAGCAGAAGTCTTCGTGTACCAGTGATGGGCCATGCTTAGACTCCTCCCTTCGGCAGCACCTGGAAAATCAGCAGCCCCAGCTCAGGCATCCAGTGGAGAAGCTGCACGATGCAAAGACGGAACCGCTAACCCATTTCTGCAGGGAGTGGCACCAGCTCACCTGGAGTTGCCAGGAACTGAACCCGGGGTCTTCTACACAGCTCTGACGCTTCCTCACATGGCAGGTGCTGTAACACTACAGAGGAAAAGAGCAGCAGTGCAGCTCTGGCAGCAGGCACATGGGTGGCCGAGTGCCACTCTCATGCTTCAAAACCCCTTCTCCATTACACTCATCCCCATGCGTGGGCCCGGTCGGGTATCATGCCAAACCGTGGTCAAATGAACATGGGCGATTTGGTGTGAACTCAGCATGAGAAGCCGGGATTGCTAGTCATCTGAAGAAGCAAGGATTTTAGAGACCTGGGTCTACAGGGGAATGAAGAGCTGTGGGTGTTGCTGAGGTCTAGAGTGCCTTCTGAACTGACAAACCGTCATTACAGCTATCTCTCA
Organism: Varanus komodoensis; assembly: GCF_004798865.1. Lineage (NCBI taxonomy): Eukaryota > Metazoa > Chordata > Lepidosauria > Squamata > Varanidae > Varanus > Varanus komodoensis. The sequence goes on along the minus strand of NW_025336169.1, from coordinate 921,423 downwards.
TTCCCTGAAGGCTGCTGCATCATGGAGTGACTGCACATGTTTATGAAGCTGCACCAAGAGAGCAGAAAAGCAAAACAGAGCTGCTCAAGCATGTTTAGAAGGGTGGTACAATCTATTAAGCAGCAACCAGCTATACACACTTCACACTGCCTCACTTTTGCTCAGTACTTAATACATTCAGATGCAATGAATTAAGTGCAAAGAGAGAAAGCAAACTGTTAATTTACACAGACCTTGTATAACCGAAGACACAAAATGTTCTGCAAAATTCACCTGGAATAAAAGCAAATCAAGATGCATCTAACCCAAATGCACAGCATGGGATAATGGGGGGGGGGGGGGAGAGACCCCAGCAGACACCTACCAAACGTAAAGGCTAAATTCTACCAACCATGTATTAAAAATTGGCCAGCTGCCTTCCCACTCCATTTCGGCTATTGCAAAGCAAGCAAAGGGGTTAACATCTTTTTTGGAAGTTGTTCTGGCAGGGAGTTTTAGCAATCAAACTGTTTATTTTTAAGAGCAGAGCTTATTCTGAAATCCAAGTTTCTCCCTGATGTACAATTCAAGTTGTCATGCAGGGGCAACCATATTATAATGGCCATTCAGAAAGTGAAAAAGGAGCTTCTCGATATTTACGGATGCCCTTAAGACAATTCATTATGGATATAGTAAGTGACAACATTGCGTGGCAGGCAGCACAACTGGGACTCCTGACAAATCTAATTAACGGCACATCGGGGGTATTTTGCCTATCCTTTACATACTCTGCCAGCTTTGAGTGCCTAATGAGGGAAGCAGCTTAAACATTCCTAGAACTTTGCTAGTTGGACAGAACAGCCTGCAACCAAGCCTCCCTTCGCAAGCACGGCTGCATAGAGGCTTCACATGTCTGGGTAAACAAAGACATTCCCATCAAGACAACTCAACCAGCCCTCTGTAATATTGACAGAGAGAACTGCCAGAAAGTATACAAACATTATAGTCAGTTGCCATTGGTAAATCAAGATTGGTTTGAGTTAATGCCATAATTGGATTCAAAACATTAAAAGCGTTTGTCTTCAGCCTGTGTTCCTTGCTTTACCCTTGCTGAAGTCCATGCAGACAAAGAGGCCTTATATACCGAGTGGGTACAAGGACCGGATGCTCTCTGAACAGCTGGCTTGATTCAATGCAAGTATCTTCCCTATTATTCCTACAGACACCAGCAGTCCAGTTCCTGAACTCAGCGTATACTATTATAATTACAGTAGTGCATCCAGGTCACCATTTGTGAACATAATACTCACTCTCTGGTAACGTTTACAGCCACCCACCATATTTCAGCGTATTTAGTCCGTTCGATAAAGCCCAGCCACCACCCACATGCTGTGGATCCAGGCTGAGACCAGGCCTTACAATTTCAAGAATGAACATTAGCACATTCCACATGTCACACATGCAACGGATGCCCCATGCACTGAAAAGACAGCAAGGTGAGGCCACGAAACCAACACACCCCCCCCGCGCATGTCACATAATTAATAAACATGTGGATGTTGAGAACTAATTAATGTGTTTAAAGTATCCCGCCCTTCACGATCACTCCGGGTGGCAACACAGTGAAATAAACAAATAAAAACTTTGGAGGGCTGTATTTGGTCTAAAGGGTCAAAGGAGGTCTTAAATTAAAGAGAAATGGCAGATATTCTGCTAACAGCAAAAACTAATAATACTCTTGCTTTGGGGAATGCCATGTTAGGTAAGGAACGGAACAAGTACGGATGCAGGCTGCAATCCATTAGCCAGCAAATTTCCTTATTCTAAAAGTGGGCATCTGCTCGGCATACTTCCATTGCCTCCGCAGGCCTTCCCTGACCATCACTAGACCAACGGGGAAGTCTTCCCTCTTTCAATAAAGCACATTAAAATCATAAAGCGTGTTGCTGCAGCTTTTACTACCAAGGATGCAAAGCTGGAGTCAAAAGTGCAATGAAGGAAAGATGGTCTCAGGGGCAAAGCCAGGCTTTTAAACTGAACCAGCTGTGTGCACAATAAACATTGGACTGGCAGAATCAGTGAAACCAGAACACACTGCAGCCTCTCTTCACAGCTGGGGACACAAAGAACAGCACAACAGACTGCCCGAAAATTGGAGTTTTGCTCTTTCGGTCTGAATCTTGGTTGCTAAGCAAGCACACTTTGGAATACAAGCACGGTCTCCTTTACCCCTTCTAAAAATAAAGCTACATCTTTCATAGTTCCCTCTGAAATAGCTGATTAATGTCTTCAAACACAATTTTTTGAAGCAACTGCATTTATACTGTCTAGCCAAGATTAGTCCATTTCTGCACTGCTATGATAGGAATGTTAAGAAGAGTAACACATGAGATCAGTAGAAAAGCTATACACAGGAATCGCTTCCTATAGTTACATTTATTTCAAGGACTGAAAAAGACCTTGGGTGGGTATAATTTTAAACAAAAGTTTCTTGCAGAACAATTTTCATATATCTAATCAATGGCGGTCATATCAATGATATTGCATTTTCCATTTATTTTCCAAAAACTTCATGAGTTTCTCATAAGCTATAAAACATACAAAAGAAAGAAGACATGGGGGGTGTCCATTTTCTTCTGCTTTAACAAATTAACACCCATATCCCCTACTGGCACCATCATAATTGTTGTAAACTGTCCCAAGACCTCTGTAATGGGACAGTATAGAAGTTTTAAATTAAATAAATGATAACTTGGGAAAGGCAGGATCTATAGATAAAGAATTCTCACTGGCTGTATCTCTATGTGAAGCAGAAAAGTTGGGACAGTAGCCCTCTGCTGGTCCTGGGGCCAATGCCACGCTTGCCACCTTCCAGACCCAGCTCTGAATCAGAGCAAACTTTCCAGACATCAAAAAGAACCAGCAGGAACAAAAGCAAAAAATTTACAAGAAAGGCTTTAGAAAGCCAAATATATCCTGTATCTAAGCAATTGATTGTGTTTGACACTGATGGTTAACTGAAGTTTGATATGTTTCAGGAGGTTTTTGGTGACTTGAAAGCACAAGACTAAACCCAAAAACTATTTTCCATTAACACATCAAAGCAAAGATTAGCATTCATATCATAGAATTCATTCAAATCTGACCATACAAAGCACATTACAGAGATGTTGTTTGAGCAAACTATTTATTAAAGAAATGGTTAAGACTGAACTAAGTCATACATTGTATGTGTTTGAATGTGGGTGGGAGCAAGGGGGGCAGGTAAGCAAATTTTGTGCCCGAGCTTGTTTATCATGGCACTCAAACCATCAATACTGGCTTGTTGCTCCCAGAGTTGCCAGACCCATAAGCCACAGCTTGTCACTGGACAGAGAGATGTCAAGATCTCTACTTTGCATGACATGTTAAACCATGGGAATGTTTGTGGTTTGTTTAGCTACACACACACACACACAAACACTCAATAGCACTCCCTCCTTCCCTCTCTCCTTCCCTCCCTCCCTCCCTCTCTCTCACACACACACTTCAATTTATCCAGCTCTAAGTCAAAAGAGGAAGCCGCAACTTAAAAGATAAGTTGCGTTTATTTTGGGACAGTTAATAGTTTTTGCTTGCATACCGAAGATATAATAGACTGACATATGGTGGAGTCTTAAGTAGGGCACACTGAATTCTGGAGGCTGAAATATCTCAGGTAAAAACAGCTTTTCCAAAGCTATTTTGGGGAACCCAGACCTGCAGCAGAAAGAAAGGAATTGGTTGCCTGTGAATATAAACAGAGCACTTTTCACGGAGACAGGTTCTGCTAACTGAGCCAAAGATGCCCACGCAGCAGGTCATTTTAACTGGCGAATCAAGGTAGCAGTCTGAGGCAAGCCCTCCTGAGAAAGGTAAAGATCAAACCTCTTGCCCAAAAACTCAGCAGGAACACAAACTGACCCTCACTCAATGGTGAACCGTCCACGAAGAGCAATGAGCCTGAACACAGAAGAGCTAACAAGAGTTAATGCAGTTGAAATCCTAGACTCAGCTATTGTACCTGGACCACACAGACACTCAAAAATACCACTTTCGGGGTCACAAGTACCATAAATTTGGAAAAAGAAAGGAAACTCCATCGCCGCTGGTCCTTAAATCACCTGGTTCTAAGCTTCTGAAAATATCCAACTGTCAAACAAGGAGTGTTGGTAAACTTAGTTTGCAACCATGTCCAGCTATTTGCTTTGCTGTATAGGACAAAGTTCTAATGTTTCAAGTCTGTTTGGAAAGACAAGAGATTAACAAGGTAATCTTCACCCCTCTAACAGGAACTCAAAAGACTGGTTAATGAGTGCCATAAGCTGCACATATAAAACTGGGATAAGTGTAAAATAGGCTGGAAAGGAGACACATGACCATATAAAATTCCCATAATTTAAGCATCGAAACAGTGCTGAGAATACTAGCTGCTGACTTCAAAATATTTAGGGTCCTTACCTTTTGTTAATGGGCTTTTCATCTTTCTCATACGGCCGAATGAACCATTTCCCAATCCTTACAAAATTCTTATCCATTAGGCATCTAAGAGAGAGAGAGAGAGAGAGAGAGAGAGAGAGAGAGAGAGAGAGAGAGAGAGAGAGAGAGAGAGAGAGAGAGAAACAATTAAATGAATAAAATGGAGAAGAAGATTACGAGTATGTGAACTGCCTTGGGCTCCTTGCAGGAAAAGGAGGGATGGAAATAAAAACTATTCCAGAAAAGCTCTGAAAATAGTATAAGAATCAATACTCTTCCTACCAGCTTGATATTGGATTAAGGGCTTAAATATATGACCAGTCCAGAACCAATTTGGTCAGCTGGTCAGTTATTGGTAAGAGTTAGTCAAACATTTTTAAAACAAGTTAATACTATCTTCTTGATTTGGAACACCTTCAAGATATCCTAAGCCAGGGATTTCCAATGCAATGCAATGAGGAGCACAGAGGGACCCCCAACAACACCAGCAAAGCTCTCCACCACCTGCCCCCCCCCTTCAAAATGCATTTTCACAAAAGAACCTGGGCCAGAATCTTCCACTGATCAGTTGTCTGGCAGGCAGGAAGAAATGAAAGAAATGCTTCCTGATCTCATCCAATTCACTTTCACCCCCTTTGTTCTATCTCTTCACTGTTCGTTCATTTTGTTTGTTTAAAACTTTTATACCCCATCCTATACATAAAAGTCTGAGAAACAGTAGTAAATACTAATTTGGACATTTTTCCTTTCAATGCATCTAACTGAATTTCAGGAAAGGACTCCGCATCTCTCATATGCAGAAGAATACAGCTTGTGAAAGTTGTTCCTTGATTAAGAAGGCAACACTGAGATGGAAACAGCAAAATTCTGCCAGTGTAAGCACAGAAAACATTCCTAAATTATTCTCCCGCCTTCCATAGAGAAAAACAATTAATTTCAATCTATTTCATTCTATCAATATAATAACCAGCTACTATTTTATCTGCAATGCAATCCTGAAGAAGATAATAAATATATCCGGCAAGTTAATTTATTATCTAAAATAGGACTGTAACTGCTATCGTAAACATGTGTTCTTACCAATACGGTAAATGTATTTTAATAAAAATACAAATGGATGCATATATAATATATATAACTGTGTTTGTAGCATAATGGTAATGGGCAGTTTTTATACAAATTTAATTAACAAATAAATGATGTTTCAAATTTTGATGCCACTCAAAATGAATATTCCATTAAATTACCCCCACCTCACCAATCTCTAGACCATATGCCAGAATCCAGTGAAAATATCAAACCATGGGCATAAAATGAAACTACCCATTAAATTATAGTAATTTGCTGTATGCCTTTGCAAAAAAAAAAAAAAAAGGCCACAGAGTGACTTCTCACAACCAAGAGCATCCCTCACTCTCCAATCAGGATTCTCATGCACTAGACAACTCCAGCACTGAAAAATCTTGAATCACTAAGGCAACAGTCTAATCCTCGTCGAGGCACTCCTAATCCTCCAACCATTTGGATCAGTTGGGCAACACAAGGGTACATATCCTTTGTATTAATAATATGGACTCCATTTTATCCATTCATTCCTTGTGAATCTTGCAACCTGTGTAGGAAAACTAACCATGCAGAAATGTTATCAATTTGAGAGTCAAGAATCCAAGGGAGGAAGGATTAACATGGGTTCATTAGTGATACCTTCTGAAAATGAATCAGAAATCTCAAATAGAACAGCCAATTTGAGCAGGATGGCGTGAAGAATCAAGAGCTTCGAGATTCAGCTATCCACACTCCTGAAAGTATTTGCTTGGATAGTGGAACTTTATCAGAAAGTTGTTACATGCTAAGGCCTGTAGAGATATTTTAAACAGGAGCAGCCTAATTAAAGTAGGACTGTTTGTTCGTGTCTTTTGGCACCTATCCCATGCTGCTTTTGCAAGTAGCAAGGCAGTGAAAGGTACGTGCGAAAGAGAACGATAGATGGCTTTCCTGATGAGATGACAGAAGCCATAGCCCTCAGTGACTCACCCTGATCCTTTAGGATCAGTTTCCCCAGGATTTGAAGGACAACTAAACCTTCCAGGAATAATACACCATCTACATCTGCATACAAGGCAATTTGCGTAGAAGATGAGGTCAATATTTTGGGCTGTTTCTCTGGTCAAGCATATGAGCCCCCAGAATTTTTGCTTTGCTATTTCTGGATTCAAGAGTCATCTTATACACCAATATATATGCTAAATTATTATATTATGCTCCTGATGAAAACAGTCACCAGGAGATTTGGAGAGAGGGGTCCGCAGGACACGCCAGCTCTATTTCGCTGTGAGTTCTGAACCAAGAGACACTGTGCGTGTTTTCCACTGGTGTCTGGACTAAGAAATTAAAGCTGTTAAGTTAGAGGTCCTCTAGGCTGGCAGTTCCCAGGCCCCGGAATTCAGCTTGATGCCTCTGTCTGATCCGGACGAATTCCCCCTGCATCTTTTAGGGGTGCTCCTGCATCATCTCAGTCCCTGGAGCCCAGGTGACCTTAGTGGCCCAGGACACAACAACCAACTTTGGCTGGTACACCACAGGGACCAGCCGTGGACAGAGATAACCCAGCCATGGTAATCCATGCACTGCAACCTCATGCTGCAACACGCTCGGTGTGAGGCTGCCCGTGGGCTTGGTCCAGAAGCTGCAGCAAGAGGAGGCAGCCGCAAGCAGGATGCCCACCGGGCCAGCAAGCTACGCTCACACAATACATGGCTTAAAAGAACTGCACCGCCTGCCTGTTGCACCATATTTAAGGTTGGAATTTAACATACAAAGCCTTAAAGATCTGCTTTCCCTTATAGATACCCAACTAGCTCTTATTTATTTATTTATTTATTTATTTTCCAATTTATATCCTGCCTTTTTCCTACAAAGGGCTCAAGGCAGCTTACATCATTCTCCTCCTCCATCTTATCCCCACAACAACAACCCTGTGAGGTAGGTTGGGCTGAGAGTCTGTGGCTGGCCCAAAGTCACCCAGTTGGCTCCATGGCTGAGTGGGGACTTGAACCCAGATCCTCTGAGTCCCAGTCCCATGCTCTTAACCACTACGCCACACTGGCTCTCACCAGGGGAGTTATGATCACCAGGAAGGTTCTTGTTACTCATTCCAAAATACTAGAAGGTAACCGTGCAATGCCTCAAGGGCAGGCCTCCTTGGTACTGGCACCGATCCTACAGAAAAGCCTGTGCATTCTGTTTGGGTGGAACCAAAGTAGCATCTTTCAAAGGCCTCTTTAAAATGCACTTGCTCGCCTAGGCTGTCTCTGGCTTGTAATTAAATTAACCATGGCACACCGCTGTACTGCTCTATATTATTTCTATAACCAGAATGGCTTTTTTAATTGTTTAAGATTGGTTTTAAGATTAATATTTCAAATGTGATTTTAATATTTATGAGCACATTACTTAGTGATTTTTAAACATGTAGCAGTATAGAGATATTGCAAATAAATGCATGGTCTGCTCTTCCATTGGGTCTAAAAACAGTGGGTTACAGTAGTTTATAAGTAACAAGTGTATTTAAGTGAACAGACAGAGAATTCTGCACATTTTTAAATCACACATGTTTAATACAAGGAGAGAAGAACTACTCCCTTCTTTGGCCTAAAATTACTGCCAATGAAGAAAATACAGTAAGAACAGGATGGTTAAAGTTGAAATATAAATGGGCTGTTTGCAAAACAGCAGGACATGCGTGAATTCACAGACCAAATTATCAAAGATCAACACGAAAGCCACAAGGTCGTCTCAGGTTGTTACAATTTTTACCTGACTTGATAATTTAAGAACTCTATTGTGAATAGGTATGCTATTCTGCTCCCTATGTGATATGTAGCAATAAAATTTGATTTCTAAGCTCCTAATGCGATGGGAGTAGCCCTTAAAAAAAAGCAATGCTTTATCCGAAAATGCCCCAGATGTTTGCAAGCAGCTTAATGAGCTTTAATGTCAAGCATACTAGGCATGGTACCTCTTTGGACTACAATAATGCATCAGCTCTGCACCGGGGGACTACGATCTGCATTCAGCAATGAGATTGGAATACCTTTATCCTCATATACTTATTTATTTACTTACTTATTTATAATTAAAATGACGTTTAACTTCAGCCTAGTTGTTCAATCATTCTCTGAGATTCCCTAGTTGTGTCATGTCCTACAGGTGTCCATCTGGTGACCACCCAGAAGAGGATTTTTCCTCTGGTGGCACCCATACAAAACAGTCCCAATTCTGATTCACTTCAGGCACGTGTAAACATTTGAATCCACCTGGGTGTTGGTTCATTCGCGACGCCTGCCACTTTGCCTTTGTTTCCTTGATGTGATCGGTTATGTTTTAGTATGTTGCTGTTATATTGCATATATACACTTACATTATGATTTGACGGCTGTGCACTGCCTGGGCATGTTTTATACGAGAATATATACAGAAATATTTTAATATAAATAAAAAAAGCACTGGTGTCTGCTTGCACTGACTTCTCCAACGCTCTCCAGTTTTTACGTTTAAGCTCCAAATGGAGAAAGGGTTCTGTTGTGTTAAGCAATAAGGGCTCTAATGAGTTGTCCTATTCATGGCTCCATAATCCCTAATTTCAGGTCTCCCATGGCAACTGCCCTTCTGACCAGTAAACTAAAAAGGGCTCCAGAGAGAGGCAGACACCTTGTCTCATATTTATTTATTTATATTTATTTATTTTTAGATTTATATCCTGCCTTTTTCCTACAAAGGGCTCAAGGCAGTTTACATCATTCTCCTCCTTCATCTTATCCCCACAACACCCCTGTGAGGTAGGTTGGGCTGAGAGCCTGTGACTGGCCCCAAGTCACCCAGTTGGCTCCATGGCTGAGCGGGGACTTGAACCCAGATCCTCTGAGTCCCAGTCCCATGCTCTTAACCACAACACCACACTGGCTCTCCCTTTAAATATGCCAGAGCAAATGAGAGATTTCATGCTTCCCCCTCTGCAAAGGGGACTGAGAGGAAGGGCTTGGTGGCAGGCCAGACCTGAGCAATGGACCCCCTGCGCCTAACACATAACAATGACGTCGGCACAGAAGTCGCTCCCCTACCTTTCCAGCAGGTTGTGTATCGCCTTGAAAAGCAGCGTCCTGCATTCATAGGAAAGCCCGTTCTCCCAAAGTCCTTCTTCCACCACTGTAAATACAGACAAAATGTGATTATATTATCTGGGAACAGAATGTGGGGGTAGAGCGATTCAAGACAACGGAAGCATGTCTTTAAAACAGCAACTGGTTTCTTCAAATGACTTTGTTGTGGTTTAGTTGCAAAGTCGTGCCCAACCCATCATGACCTCATGGACAACATTCCTCCAGGCTCTCCTGTCCTCCACCTTCCCTCAGAGTCCACCCAAGCTCACACCCACTGCCCCAGTGACTCCATCCAGCCACCTCAGCCTCTGCCGTCCCCTTCTCCTTTTGCCGTCAATCATTCCCAGCATCAGGGACTTGTCCAGTGAGTCCTTCCTTCTCATTGTGTGGCCATCCAATAACTTACACACTCAATTACAGCATTTTCCGTCTGGTCAAATCAACCAGCAATAGGAATTGCCAGACACATAAGACATATTCTTCCTTTCTCTTTTCAAATTTTGTCTCATGATGGGAGGGTTTTTCCAGGTTTAATTGTGCAAAGTATTCAGAGACAGCAAGTAAACCAAGAGGACTGTCATTCAGATTATTCAAATGTTAAAATCAGAGACTGAAGTGCTTAGCTGCTCATTCTGTATTTAGACATTTCATCCAAGTTGTCCAAATGTTGCAGCCTTCACTAAGATGGGCTTCGGCGAAAGACAAGGCTGCCAGTTGTACAAACAGCTACTGATGATAACAAAAACCAACACAGGCCAGAGAGTACAGCTATGGAGCCAGGTTTTTTCCATCTGGAAAAGCAAAAGTTCTACCTCTGTTATGAATGCAGTGGATGTCATGGACTGGGTCTTAGACCCACAATGTCATACACAAAACACAGTGCGCATGTTCATATGTCTTCAGCAGGTGGGGGGGGTGTGGGGGGGAATCCAAACACAAGCCGGTTCAACATTTTGGGAACCAGTATTGAATTCCTCATGTATAATTGTGCTGTGGAAAACATTCCTATCTCTGGAGATAGAAAGAAAAGAAAGAAAAAAAGGAAAACTGGAGAGTATTTCTTTGCAGGAGCCAGCTAAACGTTTGGTGAGAGCTGAAAATTAAACAACTCCGAAGCAACGCAAGTGTGTTTTGCTAGATTGTTCATTTCATGTTATAGGAAAGCATTAATCAGAAATGGCACTCCACACTCAACTTCTGCTCCTTTTCCTGGTCCAGTTTCATACCTTGCCAAGCTGCCAATGCCTGCAAATCGTTTTCTGCATGGAGGGCTGAGATAAATTGATAAAAAAAACCAACAGCTTAAAAAAGACCATAAGTACAGCTTCAACACTGTAACCAATCGGAATCACATGCAGCCAAGAACAACAACGAAAAGCCTAAACATATTTTTTGTAGTTTCCTCCTTTGAAGCTGCTAAACATTTCTGTACACATACTTTCCTCCCTGCCTGCCAATGATGGGAAAAAGGGAAAATAAAAACAACATATATGTTAATAGTGAAATAAAATGTATAATTATATTATAGGCAGCTCATATATAATAAATTATAAGTGCACTGTATGTGGGAATGAAGATGCAATTCCTAACAGAGGAAATGCCATAACAATTTACATATGTTGTGTTTTATAGTTAAGCAGGCAGGTGCACTGAGAGCCAGCTTGGCATAAAAGCTGGAACTGGACTCAGGAGATCTGAGTGTAAGTCTCTCTTGGCCATGAAGTTCCCTGGGTGACTTTAAGCCAGTCTCGGATTCTTGGCCTAACCCACCTCACAAGGTTGTTGTGAAGAAGAAAAAAGTAGAGGAAGAGGACTACATAAGCTGCCTTGGGACAGAAATACAACACATACGAGCGAACAACATATGATACGTACGCAATGTAATAATTCGACTGGTGTGCAGACGCACGCACACACTGCACCTGATCTGTTCTGAGTAATTCCACTACGACAGGAGTAAGCAGCCACGTCCATCCACGTGCTTCAGATGCAACTCCTGTTCCAAGGCCCAGCCAGCATGGCCAACGGTCAGGGATTATGGAAGCTACAGAACAATGTGTCCAACGCTACGGGAACTAGTGAAAAAGTATTACACTGTAAAGTTACTGTTGTGACTGGACGTGACCAGGCGCTGCACATCCTCAACAGACGCAACTAGCTGTTACGGGACGCAACTAGCTGTTTATCCATTAACAGTGGCTGAAAATCAATTTTTATTCTGCTGTGCCGACAGGCTCCTACACCAAGGCAAAGTACACGAAACGGGGAAGTCAACAATTACTGAAGAGGTTACGTTGTGAGCAGAGCTATAGGCTTTTTTCCTAGGATGTCTTTTCTTCCATGTTTAAAAAAAAAAAACCATTTAAAAACCCAATTGATTGGTAAATATCTGCATTAAATATATATCAAACATTCAATTACCACAGACTTGTATTAAAGCTTATATTTTACTTTGATCGAATTTGGCCATTTAGTAATAAATGCAGACGTATCAATTGCCCTAGGATTTGACTTACAGCAAAGTAGTACAGTGCATATACTGATTCTGAAATAGCCATAAAAAGCTTAAGTGCAATAGTATTGATCCATCACTTTTACTATGCCATTGATACCATGTAAAACCTGTTTCAAGTACTTAGAGGTGGATATCTTACATGCAACACTCCTTCCTGCTCCTTGAACTGCTTATAATTCTAAGGAAATGGGTTTTCCCTTGCCTTTCCGAACTCTGGAAAGGCAATTTCCATAACGGGTCAACACTAGAAATGGGCGAATCTGCCAATTTGGTTTTCTTCGGCTTCTCTTTTCTCCTATGCTGCATTCGGCTCTTCCTGATACCACATCAATGTATGATTTTTTAAAGATAAGTATGAGAATTCATTTTCATGTCCATGTGCACATCTCCAATGCCCACATTTTGTGCACATTTTTGCACACATTTTTGCAAGCTATTTCCCTGTGTTTCTGTGCAATCTTTTCACTGTATGTATTTGCACACTTGTTACTTCACATATGGAATTTTATGTTTCCTTTCCTCTGATGGGCACCCTGTTGGGCACATTTTGTGTGAAAGACCATAGCACTAAATGTGAAAAAGATATTTACAGAGTACAAATATTCAGTTCACTCCGCAGTTTGGCTGTCACAAACTTGCTAAATCTTCATAATCATTTGAACAGATGCACTGTTTGCTTGACCTTTTATGCAAAATCACTTTATAGTTACAAATTCGCAAAAGATCTCACTGTGTTGTCCATTTCTTAGTTTCAGTCAGTGACTGAGTTTAAACAGCATGATAAGCTATGAGGGCTAATAAGCCAAAGTGGTTTCGTAACCACTCTGGCTGGGTTCAGCCAACACACTAACCCTAATCCCAACCCCAGCCTATAGACTAGCATAGCTTATATTGCGAACCCAGTCAGTGAGAAGAAAGAAATCTTTTTCCGTTTTTGTTCATACCCAAATATGAGTACTTTGCTGTTGATTGTCTGAATGGCAGACATTTCTTGGCCCAACACTGGATTTTCTTTGTGTCCTCCAACAAATGGTACAGTTAGAAAGAGAGTTGTCAACTGAGAAAAGGGGTGATGCCAAATCTAGAACAGTTGTCTGTTACCACCATCCGAGCCATGACAAGAAATCCCACCAGCTGTACTGGCTGACATGCAGCTGCCTCATTAACATTTCCCCTACCAACAAAACACTCATCCAGAATTTCTGTGCTTGCAACAATAATCTTAAAGAGCATTTTACAGGAGACTTAGCCCTGAGTAAGGGCACTCTGCAGCGTGATCAAGAGAACATTGAAACACGATTCATTAGACACGCCTGGAGTGATAAGAATGGAGCTGGCGGCCTTTCATTTCCTTACATTGTGCTGAGACTAATGCATTCCCATTACACAACAAGCAAATTTACACCCAGAAGAAAACTGTAATCACCTTTGATTAAGAGATGACATTTTTACTATATTAGGAAGTTGGCTAGGTCTCTCTTAAAACAACAACAACACACACATTAACATGTTAAACTAGTGAAAACCCAACGGGCAGAAAACTTTCCCAATCCACATACATTACCAAAACATGGTCTTTTAATAAGTCTGTTATGTAGCTTAAAACAATCTGTTGAAGGCTTTCAACCATTGTGTTTGACTGCAGCCTGGCTGTTGCTTTAAAAAGGAGCCCACAGCTCCACAGTCTCACAATTATGCTAATCCACACCAATATTTTTTCCTGTTTAGCTGATGTTGGCTTCCTTTGAAATGTTGTCTGTATAACTATTAAAAACAATGCCTCTTTTATTTCTTCTTTTCACTTGCTTCAGCAATGCATTGTCCTCTACTTTCATTTCTATTTATCGCTAACTATCCCACTTGTTACAAAACCATGAATTTCATGATGGACATCTGAAAGTACACTTTGAGTTATATTGTTAATATAAAATGGAGTAGGTGGTGGTGATTTTAAAAATGTACCAAGAAAACGTTTCAGCACTTCAGCAGCACTTACTTTGATCACTGAAATTCTGGATTGTGTCAACATAAACTGACAATATGCAGACTGAAAACATCCAAAAATCTCTATGGTTTGAAGCAAGATGCAGCTTTTGTCACAGAAATTAATGCTTCCTACTTTCCCAGTATTGCTATACTGATATAATTAGGGCAGAACAAGGCAGTTGCTTTTTTAAATCCCACCCTTCTAGTGAGTGGGAAGTTCAGTCTGAAAAGCAGTAACGGACTTGACGTGAACCAGGATATTTCATAGCTGAGTTGGGTTCTGAATCCAAGTCTCCATTACCAATTTTGTTCTGACTACATCACAACTGATTCCCTATTGTTTATTTTTATTCATTATGAACAACACAATTTCACATAAATTAACTATGCCCAATACCCAAAGTAAAGGCCTGTGAGACTTTAAAAGTTATGAAGGGGAAGTTATTCATTTCACTAGCTCTTCAAAAACCAATGGGATGGCATCCTATACCTCTGGCAACACAATTTCTTCCCAACAGCTTCTCTCATATCACTATAATCAAAACATTAAGCCACAAAAAAGCAGATTTTAAAGCAATGATGTTAAAGCATCTGATAAAAATATACCCTTCTGACCAGGAAAATGAAAGACAAGCCTCATCTAAGAGAATATTAGATAATGCTACTAAAATGAAGCTCTATGATCAACTGCTATTCCACAAATCATTAGAATGGTATTTGTTGCTTCTAAATGAAGTACTGGCTGTCCCAGTAGAAATGGTACATTTTTAATTCTAATGGCTAATCACTGGAAAATAATTCTAATGAAACCTGATATGATGGCCTGGCTGTATTTCCGTGCAAGGTGAACTTTTACAATTTGCCAGAATTGGAAAACTTAGAACCTTTCATGTTTTGATTCACAAAAACATTCATAAAGCTTTTATTTATTTTGTGCATGAATTTGCAAGGCTATTATATAACTTAGGAGGCAATAAAAAGGAATCTAGCTGTTTTGTAAGAAATGGGAGAACAGGAGGACTGGTTATTTGTGTCTATTGATTACCTGATTGCCTGCAGCATAAAAGTGACTGTTTGCATGCAAGACAGTCACTCTAGATTAAATACCACAAACAGGATTGCATGCTCCCAGAGGTGCAAGGGCAGGATTTAGCTGCAGAGGGAACTCCCAACAGAGCAAGCGCTCTGCTCTCTATCATGGTGCCATTCATCTTTTGGGCTGAAAAGATCCCCCCACCCCCAATAAAACAGAAAGTCCACAATGCACATGAGCATCAGGAGCAAGGCGGATGAACAGAACCAAACATGGTACCAAAGGACTGCAGCTTCGTTCATCCACGTGGCAGCACAGTTCTCGCTAGGGTGGACCTCTCTGATTTAGTGCTTGGCACAGATTACGCAAAGCCATTCCAGGGACTTACCTGGGCACCTGAAACCTGCCACTATTCAGGCATGTTCCCACATGGAATGCTGAAGCCGAATGTGCCAGTTCCGCCTCACCTAAGTAGTGAACCGAGGCAACGTAAATTTGGTAGGCACACCCACAGTTACATAAAGGATTCCTGCTATGAGGCAGGTTTCAATTATTTCTTATGGTATCAGCAGAATGCACCGCACTGCCAGTGCTGAATAGTAGTAACCCTTGATTCACTTGCTGAAGGTTCTCTTGTCTTTGTCTGTGAGTCTTCCGAAAGACAGGCCAAAGCTGCCAGATGCCCCTCTCTGAAATATGGGAGGCAGGATGTGTCCCAGTCAGATGTCAGGACCCCCTCCCAGGGATGGGAATTCTTCCAAAATTATTTATTAAATAAGTATTTAATAGAGTATTTAAAAAAGGATATCTACTCGAAGCAGGGCCTTCTCTGCGGTGGCGCCCAGACTATGGAATGCGCTCCCTGGAGAGGTTCGCCTGGCGTCGAGTTTATAGTCTTTTCAGTGCCAGGTTAAAACCTTTTTATTTAACTGTTATTTTAAAAACTAATTTAAATTTTAATGTTTAAGTCGCTTTTATTTAACTTATTTCATTTGTATTTTTTGGATTAATTGTTATTTATTGCTGTTTTATTGTGGTTGCTTTAATTATTGTAAGCCATCCTGAGATGCCATGCATAAGGGATGGTATACAAAAGTTTTAAATAAATAAATAAATAAATAAAATTGGGTCCTTAAAGCCAGAAGCCCTAACGGAACTGGTGCCGCCACCAAAGGGGCAAACATACTATACATAAAATGCAAATGAGCGAAAGAGAAATATCTACACAGGGAAAAAGAAAAATAAGGAAAAACCCACCAGGGAGAGCTCGATGTTCTTGCAGAGCTAAACTGAAGGGGCGTAGTGGCCCTGCCATGATCAACAAGCAGTCCAGCAGAAAGGGGGCACAAAGGGGGTCAAGCACTGGGGCAGGGCAGGGCTCCCTCCCTGAACCTCTTCTGTTCAAAACATTCTGGGAAGGGCTCTGTGCAGGTACAGAACCCGCAAGTGTGATGAAGGGATGCATGGACTTTGCTTTGCACATGCTCAGGTTCTTTTGCTCCACCGACAGAATAGGTCTTTGCGCAAGTGCATTTGCATAAAATTATTTGTATTTGCTTGAAATTATGGGACGTAAAATAAACAGATCCTCAGTTCCCCAGAATCCGTGTAGCTCAGGAACTGCCAGTCTGCTGCAGATTTTGCAGGCTAGATTCGCAGAAGTCCAGACTCTTTGGAATCTGTGGATTTTCTCCAAATACGTAGTGTGATACAGAGAGGCATAACTTGCTACAGACACAACTAGGACAGAACTGAGTAGGACGATGCTCACCCTGCCTCTTAAGGCTTCGGTATTCCCCCTTTCAGGGAGGAAGGAAGGCATGGGTTCCAGTAGCCTGAACTTCCTGATCCCGCCTAATCTTGGAAGCTAAGCAGGGTCAGGTCTGGTTAGAATCTGGATGGGTGACTTGAGCATATGAATGTAAACTGCCCAGCAAGCGTTGGCGGTGGGCAGTGTGGAAATGTGATGATGATGTTCTAGAACTTCTGGAAATGGTTCATGCAAGTGATTGCACAGTAACGAGAAAAAAGTCTTGCAAGGAAACTAGCCATAGTATGAGCAAAGCCTCAAAAGGGTAACAATAATAATAATTGTTAACAATATTTGCTTATTTATCTGGCCAGGGCGACTTCTTTTATATTTTTTATTTATTTTATATTGTTAATTTTAATTTTATATTGCTATTTTTGTATTTTATTGTATTTTATTGTGTTGTAAGCCGCCCCGAGGCTTCCGCAAGGGGCGGCATAGAAATGTTTAAATAAATAAATAAATAAATAAATAAATAAATAAATAAATAAATAAATAAATGGCTATAGCTGTGCTCCTGTGATGCAATTCAACTTAACTCCAATGAGCAAAATGAGGTCACGCTTCCTCATTTATGCAAACGACAAGAAGGCCGCTCCTGACTCCTTCTTGGCTGCCTTACTTGAGCTACCATCCTGGCAAACTGGAACGGAGGCGGGTTTGACAGCCAGGAAGGTAACGTAGCTAACACCAAGCATACATGGACTCCAAATGCACCCAACCTGGGGTCTCCCCATCTGAATTTTGTTGCTTTGTTCTTCCAGACAATATTTTCTGTTGCCTTGTCCCTTGCAAATAAAGGCTGGTAGCAACAATGTAAAATATCACCACTGAAATATCCCCGGTAAAGCCCCCCCCCCCCGACCCCAGCAATAAAAATCCCATTGAAATAATAGCAATAGTACCCAGCAAGCACAGTAAGGCCGTTAGTGCAAAAAGACACTGTCTCTATGGCTAAATGCGGCCACACGGCCAGCAGGGGGAGCGTCTCTCACTACACTTTCCGGCTAATTGGTCTTGGCTCGTCAAAGGCAGGCGCACATGGAGATGTCATCATTTTGCTACTACTGGTCCAAAACAGGAAGTTTCGGGGCCTGTTCCACTACACAGAAAGTTGGTAAACAAAACTCGACAGGCTGAAGGCTAAGAGGAAAATCTGAGAGATGATTTCGAGGGAAGAGTCACAGCCCCCAGGCCCGCCCCAAAAAATAAGGGGAAAAGAAAGGGCTGGCGAGCTAAGCTAAGCTAAGCTTAGGAGACCCGAACTGGGTGCCATGGCATGGACGATGGTCCTTCATAACTCTCCACACAGGGTTGCAGTGTAGAGCGACACACTTCGATGACCATCTCACCCCAACCCTCCAGTTGGCTTCTAGCTCTGAAAGCCAATTCTGTAATACAAAATATGGTGTTATTGTGCCTCATCCTGCGGTGCTTCAAAGTTACTGCGCCTCCTGCTCTGAGCACGAATGTCTATCGGAGCCATTTTTCCAACAGGGGTCGCTCACCTCCTGTTTCTGTCTGATGTTTTGGTTCTGTAATTCACAGGATGCTTTACTCTATTTTTTTTATTATTGCACTGAATATTTGTCATGGTTATCTGCGATCTTTGGTGTTATTGTGATCTCTGCAATTGCTTGGGGGTGTTTTGACTGCTCCGTTGACCAGTCCTACCTCTTCCTCCATGTCTCTCCCTCCCCCTGGGTCTCCCTATTCCCTGAGACACAACAACACATATGCAAATTAGCCAATTACTGTAATAGTCCCACAATGGCCCCACAGCTTTCAAGTGAGAGGAAGCTAGAAATGATTAAGCTTA
This sequence comes from Varanus komodoensis, assembly GCF_004798865.1. Taxonomy (NCBI): domain Eukaryota; kingdom Metazoa; phylum Chordata; class Lepidosauria; order Squamata; family Varanidae; genus Varanus; species Varanus komodoensis. Next base: position 902,625 of record NW_025336169.1, on the reverse strand, counting down.
GTAAGGAAGGCCTGTCGAATACCAAGACAGGCCAAACGCTAGGCCTCTCACGCCACACCGTCAGGCAATGGTATGACTGTATGTGACCCACGTTATTGTTATTGTTGACTTATTGTGGTGGTCTGGAATGGAACCCACAATAAAAAAGGGAATTAAAAGTCTTCAGTTGAAGCTGAAAGCTCAACCATCAACTGTGCCCTTAGTTGGATGAGCAGAGCCTAGTGACAGTGACGCATGCTCTGGTAACCTCCTTATTGGACTACTGTAATGCACTCTATGTGGGGCTACCCTTGAAGATGGTTGGAATACTTCAATTGGCTCAGAATAGAGCAGCCAGGTTGCTAATAGGGATCAGCAGATATACACACAATGCCAGTCCTGTACCATCCACACTGGCTTCCAGTTCAACTCCAGGTCCGATTTAAGTAATGACTTATAAAGCCCCAAGTGACTTAGGACCTGGATACGTGAAGGAGCACCTCCTTCCATATATATCTGCTCGGCCTCTAAGATCTGGAGTGAAGGTCCTTCTTCAGGAGATCCGAAGAGTGGCCACCCGGAGAAGGGCCTTCTCTGTGGTGGCACCCTGGTTGTAGAAGCGTCTCCCCAGAGAGGTGTGCCTGGCACCAATGTCAACAGTGCCAGGCCAACCCCTTTTAATTCTTCCATTATTTTAAATAGCATTTTAAGATTGGGTTTTATTTATTTATTGTAATTTTTCAATGCTGAATCCTGTTTATTTATTGTATCATTGCCCTGAGGCATTGCGAAGGGTGGGGTATAAAAGCTTTAAAAATAAATAAATAAATAAATAAATAAATATGCAGTTCTACATTATACTATTTCTATCTTCCATACATTGCAAGAACCCACTAAAGAAAAACCCACTTTCTGTACCTTTAAGACCATCTGCCTGGCCTTCCCTTTAAGACAAGCCAAAATGCCCAATGCCTCGAGGTGGAATGTGTTTGCACACCGTTAAATGGCTTGGGGCCTGGAAACCTGAGGAATGCCTTCTTCCCTGGGTGTCCGCCTGCCCCTTGGGATCTGAAGCAGGTCCTTCCTCAGGAGCCCTCCTTGAAGCAGCTTAGAAGGGTAGTTACTCAGAGAAGGGCCTTTTCAGCGGTGGCACCCTGACTCTGGAATTTGCTCCTCAGGAAGATTTGTCGCTTTATTCTTTTCAGCATCAGGCAAAAACCTTTTTATTTCCCCAGCATTTTAATGTTTAAACATTTTAATGTTTAATCGGTTTTATTCTGGGTTTTATAATTGAGGTTGGATGCAGTGCCTTGTTTTGTTTTATATTTTCGGGGTTTCTTTTCTTTTTCTTGTAAGCTGTCCCGAGACACTTGTAGTGGATGGCCTAGAAAACCTTTTAGTAAAGAAAGAAATAATAAATGACAATATTTGGAAAGCAACCGCACTCCTTAGAAAGTCACTGCACCTACGGAAAGATCTACTATGCTATCGTAACTTTGTGTGTGCTTGTGACGCCGAAGAAATCCAGACAATCAACAACGTAGTACTTTACGGAACCCTCAGGTATTCTCAAACTCGTACCTTCCAGATGTTTTGGACTCAGGTGTTGGGATTCCTAACTATTGGCTAAGGCTGATGGGACCTGAAGTTCAAACCATTTGGAAGGTACAGTTTGGGGAAGACAGACTTGCAATATGAAGCTGAGATTCTAAAGTCTTTGTAGCTCTTAGCTATGTCTGAAACCACCAATTTTGGGAGCCAGACAACTACTGAAGAAACTAAGCAGAAACTCAGTGCCACAACTCATGACTGGAGAAAGTAGAACAAACGGAAGCAAGTGTGGTCAATCTTGGACAAGAGTCTGACAAGAGTCAGAATTTTTACAGGATGCTGAATCTGGGGGTTTTGGCCATATAACCTTATGCTGACCTATACACAAAATGATCACATTTATGATCTGTGCTCTCCACCTGGAATGGCAATAGGGCACTGAATGACAGGTGCTATGGAACAGCAGCAGGAATCATAGAATAGTAGAGTTGGAAGGAGCCATGAAGGCCATTGGGTCCAACCCGCTGCTCACACCATCACACTCAGATGGCTGTCCAGGTTCTTTCTGAATGTCTCCGGTGTGGAACAGCCCACCCCCCCTCCAGGCAGCTGGTCCCACTGTCGTATTGCTCTGACAGTGAGGAAGCTTTTCCTGACATCCAGCCTGAATGTGGGTTGTCCCGATTATGTGGGTTGAACGGATTATTCCATGTTCTACACTCTGGCCTCAGCAAGAAGAGATCTTGGCCTTCCTCTTTGTGACAGCCTTGGAGGGACTTCTAGAGGGACACCATGTCCCCACTCAGTCTTCTCTTCTCAAGGCTGAACATGCCTGTGAGCAAACTACTAACCCCCTCTACTACCTGTAGGATTACCAGACCTGGGAAGCATGATGCTAGACTAGGTGGCCTATTATTCTACTCCAGTTTATGAAGTGCTTTTGTTTTTTTAACCATGTTACGTCATTAGTCCTTGTTCCATACTGAATTTAGACTCACCTGACAGTGGCTCTGCAGGTCTTTAGACAAAGGCCTTTCCAAGGCTTTCCTGGAACCGCCATGGATTAAACCCGTAACCTTCCATATGCAAAGCATGTGTTCCACCAGAGCATCGCCAATGCTTATGCTTTTATAGTCACATTACTCTTTCTGACTGAGTGGCTGACTGATTTCTATTCTGTCTCTCCAAATGCAGGCCCTCAAGGTGGTTCTCGCCAATCTAAATACAGAGTATGCATAATGTAAAGATCTGTAAGCAAGAACAGGGGGTTGGGGGGGGGTGATTATTACAAGCAAGAATAGTCGGAGGTTGGAAATACGGAGGCTAGGGAAAAATAGTAAAGTAAAATGTGTAAGAAGGATGCCGGCAAGATGCACTTTGCAAGAAAGAACAATAAAATGAATATATGATGAGGAAAGCACCGCATGCACCTCAGGCTTAATTCCCACATTTTCCATGGCAACCAGACCTGAACCTCAAACCCAACAGCTATGCACCACTTTAAAAAACAGAGCTAAAATAATGTATAAATATAAAAGCATGAACAAGGCAGCTTTCCCTTTCTCTTCTGCAGGGCAAGGCAAAAAAACAGCTAGACCATGGATATATCTGAGTGCCCCATATTTCCAAATGAACAAAAGATGACTTCACATATTAGGCTTCTGCAGGCAAGAGACACGCTAAATGCTTTATGTATTCATTTACTGCATTTTGGAACAAGAAAAAGTAATTCCAGGCCGAGTACACCACTCTCTTAACACAATCGGTTCACTAAAATCTGAGCAAGAAATTAGCTGCTGCAGTCAAGAGTTGACAGGTGGCCCTTTCTGGCATCTTTTACCGATATCTGTACACAGCACTTTTCATGCTTACGAAAACGCCCCTTATCTACTGACGATCTTTATCCTCCTGGCCCATAAAGTTTCTTTTTCAACCACAGTACTTTTGTCCCTGTAGCAATCATACCAAGAAAAATGTTGCTGGGAAAGATAAATACCCAAACTTTGCAGCAACCACACGCCACTGTATATATTGTTATCATCACTCCAAACAGATTCACTGATTGTGTAGAAATCCCATCCTACTTGACTAGTGAAAAATACTTTGTGAGCAATACTAACACGGACATCAAATCAAACCACGTTGCACGGTTAGGTAACCAAGTCCTTATCAAGCCAGTGAAGCTTCTATATCTGAAGAAATTAGGGGGCACTGTTGTAACTCTATGCTGTTGTCATAAAATCATGTTTTATATCGGCACTCCCGGTCTCTTCCATCTCTTTATTGGTAAAGCAGCCTCCACATCAGTTCTGAAATCCTCTGCAAAGCATCTAGCAATTCAAGTTTATTACCGACTTCTTAACTTGAACTGTTATTCTAGAGTAATTTCCTGCAATGTATTCGGATTTTCATTCAAGGCTTAAAACATGGAAAAATTGAAGGGCTTTGTCTACAGCAGAGGTGGGAAGTTCTTATTTTATAGCAGATCTATGTGGAAAATACCCAGTAGTTAAAGTCCAGCCCCTTTTTAAAAAAATGAATTTGAAGACCGATGCAATTTCGCCCAACCACAGCCCTATTTGTATATCACCATCTGTCAGATGGTGGAAGGAAGCAACTAACCATGAACCTGTTTTTTGTCAGCTGGCCAAGAGAAAAGGATGCAAGTGGTCGAACTAAAGAGCGCGTCCTGAAATCCCAGTAGATTTTAGACATTATATTCACAAAGATGCAAAAGCATGCAAGGAAATGGATCCTTACCAGTGCAAGAGTTCCCACACTAGGCAACGTATATTTTAATTGATGTGTCTCCATGCATCCATTTCCAAACGTACATTTTATCTGCACCTTGATCTTGCATGCTGCTTCAAGCACTATCTTTAGGAGAAAGGTGGGTGATAAATTTAGCAGGATACAGTGTCAAAGTAAATCAATCTCATCTGGAAAAAAGCTCCAAGACCCTCAGCAACACCACAATGCTTTGGGGGTGGTGTGTGAGTGAGAAGCATGGACCTGGGTTCTTATGCCAAAGCTGGTAAGGGAGGTTTCAGATAGAGAGCTGTGCCCCAGTTCGGGGACAGAGCAAGGATATGTACTGTGCAAAACGCAGATGGCTTGCTTTCTCCCACAGTGCTGCTCCTATTAGGGTAATGAGCCCCATGTTCGTCTTCCTGTTCTAATGCATCCATCACACAGAGAAATGCACCTAATCTGAGACAGTCACGGAGAGGCAATATTCTGAAATTCCGTGTGGGCAGAAAGGTTTCAGGATACCAACCTCTGCAGTTTGAGTGCAAAAGGAAGCTTTTCCATAAAAGCAGTAGCGCAGGTAGGACAAGCCTGATATTTTATTTTTTTCTCTTACTGTTAAACTGTCCTGAGAATTCGGTAAGGGACAGTCTCAAAAAGTTTTAAATAAATAAATAAATAAATAAATAAATAAAGTATTAGAGTGATAGCCTGCCTTTTTGTTTTTTTAATGAACTCAGAGCAGCTTACATAATTCTCCCCCTGCTTGCAATCTTAGCCCCACAACAACAACCCTGTGAGGTAGGATGGGCTGAGAGTCTGTGACTGGCCCAAAGTCACTCAGTTGGCTTCATGGCTGAGTGGGGACTAGAAACCAGGCCTCCTGCATCCCAGGCCTGTGCTCTAACAACACACTGGCTCTCTGATATGCTGGGTTTTAAATGTGCCACCCCATCAAGTGTAAAGATGTGCTAAAACTCATCACATGCCCCTTTGAAACACTCTGAGGGATCAGCCTACATTTATTTATTTATTTATTTATTTATTTATTTATTTAGCGCCTTTATATACCATCTGTTAGCCACATGGCTCTCTAGACAGTTCACATAATAAAAACCAACCACATGAAACATCATAAATAACACAATTAATACCATAGTATCAAAAATAAAAAACCATTAAAAAATTAAAAAACCATTACAAATTTTTTAAAATTTTTTTTAAAAACCATAACCGTGGCATCAGTTTTGGTCATTCAGGTCACTGTGTATCACAGCCGTTCTTCTCTAACTTACAGAGCAAATTAGTCCTAAAAGGTACATTTCCAAATACATGAATGTTGTCACCTTTTCCCATTTTGCCAATTGCGTTTCGAATGGGAAATGCCAGGTTTCGGACCCTTTCCTGCGCTTCTGCTTTCAAGTATGTGAGAAAGTCATGGAACATGGCAGGGGTTTGTGTTGTACTTGGGGATTCAAATATCCTCAAACGGTGATTTTAAAACAGTCATTCCAAGTCATTGCGCTGCATTCTGTAACTATGTATGAAAAGTCTATGTAAGTCTGATGCTAAGAACAGCCACTGCCTGAGGTCAACACAGACAGATAGAACAAAAGCTGCCTTGGAAGTCAATGCCCAACAAAAAGTACCACAAGATCACACAGATAGTGTGAGCATTTCTTGCATTACCACTACGACCAAGTGGGACACAACTCTTGTCTTTCGCCGAATGTGAGGTGGCAGAAAGAATGGCTTGGCCCTATTTTTCCCAGTGAAAATTATATCCTAAGTTTATACAAAATAAAGAGCTCAGCAGTCAAGCAGAAAGCCTGATCCGCAAGAATCTTTCCAAGGCCTTAATTGGAATCCGAACTGACACTGCCATCGCCGCAGTCTCCGCGTCGCCCTCAGCAAATATTTTCATTCTGGATGACCATGCAGCCCACGCCGCAGTGAATTAGCATCAGAGAACTCAGTCAGCAAGCATCTCATCCCGTCGCTTTGTCCCGGGGCCAAAGGTTGCCTTAGTTTACAGTCCAACTTACTCTGATGGGCGGCCACACCTTCATTTTCACCGCTCAGGTGTGAAGAGGGTCACTGAAATCTTTCTTCATGGACAGAAAAAAAATAAGGCTGTCTCGAGATACAAAGCTCCCCACCAGATGTCCCAATCCGGTTTAAATTACTGGCACAATTAAAACTGACAATCTTCAGGAATTACCTAGTACAACTTTTTCATTCTACTATGTACAGCTTCGTAATGGATAATACATTTAAGCACCAGAATTAAAAACAAACCATGCTTGGCACTAGTTATCCAAAACACAAGTCATACTTTGAATATCCAAACGTCCCAACACATCATGGCTTACAGCTACCTGCCCGGTCTCATATCCCATGCACTTTTAATTTTATTTTTAATTTAATTTTTAATTTAATTTTAATTTTGTATTTGTAAATCAATGTATTTTTTGTATTTTTATATTTAATGGTAATTTATTATGTACTATTGTATTTCAATGTATTTTATCATGTTGTAAGCCGCCCCGAGGTTTCGGCAAGGGGCGGCATAGAAATGTTATAATAATAATAATAATAACAACAACAACAACAACAACAACAACAACAACAACAACAACAACAACTTGACACTGACTACCAAAAGTGGAGGAACAACCATGATTTGCCAATTTAACTGTCGTTAAACGATCGTTAACTCCAGCTAGCACAACCCATGAGACAGTACTGTTATCTGATATTTACTGACACTTGAAAGTTTGGGTTCACACAATTATTTTGTGACTCTTTCACGCCATTTCAATTAGTTATATTGCACTAAAAAGAAATGTTTGGATTGTCAATATTCTGCTAAGCATCTCAGAGGTGATAGCAGGGATGGAAGAGAATTCCTGCTGCTGGCCAAGCCCTGTTGAATCCCCCGATCATGCCAAAAGCATTCAAAGGCCTAGAAGCTTCCATTTTTCTCATACCGCTCCTCGCATGAATCTAATCCTCCTTGTTATCACATCTAGAATATGCCTCCCTTGCACACGTGGAAGCCCACTTTCCAGAAACAATGACTGAGTCCATACAACATGACAATCTGGACTCAAGGGGGAGTGTGGCTTGTCACGAAACTATGGGTTCCTGTTTAACCATGGATTATTGGGTTGTGTAGACCCAGCCACATTAACCAACCAGAAACCATGGTTTGCTAATAATGAACAACTTTCCAAGAGAACCCATGCTTTGATATTAGATTCTGAATCTGAACTATGACTTGTTCATTTTTTTTTATTTATTTATTTATTTATTTATTTATTTATTTATTTATTTATTTATTAAAACATTTTTATGCTGCCCCATTCGCCGAAGCCTCGGGGCGGCTTACAACAAATAAGTTAAATAACATTTTAAAATATATACATTAAAATAAATCACGAGTATACAATATAAAATAAGCCGCCCTGGCCAGAAAAATTCAATAATATTAACATTTAAAATGCTGCTTGAATAAAAAGGTCTTCGCCTGGCGCCGAAAAACAAATAATGACAGCACCAGGTGGACCTCTGTGGGGAGCGCATTCCACCGCTGAGAAAGCCCTCCTCCGAGTAGCCACCCTCCTAATTGCTTTCACGGAGGGCTCCCAGAGAAGGGCCTCTCCCGCCGATCTCAGGGGGCGGCTGGGCATATATGGATGTAAGCGCTCCTTCAGGTAAGCAGGACCCAAGTCATTCATGGTTACCTAATCATGGTTTCTTAGTGTGGCTGGGTTCACACGACACAACATCCATGGTTCAACAACAGCACACACTCAGTATTGTGTGAACTCAGCCAATGATGGTATTTGGCCATTATTGCCGTGAAGTTTTTTTCCTCCTGAGAAAGGCGTTTCTTTACAAAAAGACGTCTGGCAAATATTTACTTTTCTGAATTTTTGGGGAATTCAAGGGGAGCTTTAGCATGTAATTCAGTGACTGCAAGCTATCTTTTGCAATGAAAAAGCAGGGCTAGGCTCACATCCTAGCATTAAAGGTATTGATCTCAAAGACCCTTGTTTAAGTAAATAGAATTGCTTTCCAAGTAAGTGTGCTGAGAACAGAAGCTCTAGGCAACTCGTTTGACATATAAGTAGAACAGCAGCCGCATCCTGACACCAATCCTCTGTGAATCTCACTGGAGACTTGGAAATCGCATTCACACAAAAAGAAAGGGAAACCAAGCGGGTTGGCTGTCTGACCAATTAGATTCAAATGATTAATGTCAGCATTTTGCTACAAAGAGGGAGGGGCTCCGGAAGAAACATCCAAAAGATACTCAAATATTCAGACTACAATACCATGCATCTTTACTTAGGAGTAAAACCTTTTGAATTAAAATACATTTTCTTATGAGTAAACATGGAAACATTCATACTATTGGAAACTTTATCATAAATGTGAGCATCTTGTAAGCCAAAGAGCTTCAGGTATGCGGTAGTGTAGAAATGAAATAAATAATAACAGTAACCTACCTACCTACCTACCTATCTATCTATCTATTTGGGCTATTTCTAGGCCGTCCAATCACACTGAGTCTCTGGACGGCTCACAATGGCTCACAAAAGATGGGAGAATCTTTTGTACTAGTTCACAGACCCCCGTTTCGCCTAAAGTTAAATGCACACACGATTCCCAAAGCCAACTTCCTAACCGAGAAGAAGAAAAGACTAACATCTGACAAAATCTGAAATGAGCAGTATTTCTACTGTTCAGCTACTAACCAACTGAATGTTTTAGGGTTCTAATGATAACTAATGACTTGTTGTATAGCACGGACCACGCATGTGAGTTAAAAAGCTGGGTTTTTTCTCCCTCATCAACCCAGAGTTCTTAATTCACACATTCATTCCTTGGGTGAATGTGTGAATTCCTTGGTTGTTTTATAAATGAGAAACGTAGCAGAAGTGGCAAGCGGTCAGTAAAGAGCCGCTCCCATGGGCCCAAACGGTGTCCAAAATTAGGTGTACAAATAAAGCCTATTATGCAGTTTAGATGGCCTATTAATAAACAAAATACTGGGGTGCTTCCTGATATCCTGCAATTGCCCCAGGTCAAACACGGGGGGTCGGTAGCACTCTGTTTCTCCATCACTGCTTCTGTCCTCCCTTTCTTTTTCTTTTAATGAAAATAATCAGTTGGGGAGGAAAAGGCAGCATAAGTGCAAAAAATTGGTTGATTGATAGCGCTATGAATTTATAGTGCTATCAATCAACCAACTAAAAGCACACTTGGTTTCACGTGATCACTGCTATACTTCTTTCAAAGTGCCTTAAGCATAACATTCAGTCATTTAAAAACACAAAAACTGTTGTCTGCGCTGAGTTGCCGTCATCTCTGTGGTGGGAGTGCAGCTTTCTTAGCACAGAAATGGTAGCTGAATTTCTTTCACTTGTTCAGATTTGGGCATAGTTAATATGCTGGGTAGGGATGAAAAATAATATCTGGTATGTATACATATTAGTCACATATATGCTTTCTGTTGAATGGCAGAGCTTCAGATATGGCTGGAAGAGCAATGTAATAATAGATGCCTAATTGAGAATCACTGCTACATATGGAAAAGACACCCAGAACTATCATTACTCAAGCTGGAGTTCCTATGTTTATATAATAATGATGATGATGATGATGATGATGATGATGATGATGTTTTTATATCCTGCCCTTCACAATGTCTTGGGGCAGTGATGCAATAAAATAAATAAGATACAGTATCAAAATTATAATGAATAAAATCCAATCTTAAAACACTATTAACATTTAAAATAAAGGGAACATAAAAAGCTTTCAGAAACCTTCAAGAACATTCAGTGACATCAAGCCAAAGTGGAGCTTTGTGGCTTCACTCACAAAGTGGCTTCCCACAAATTTGGGAATGTCATCCCAAAGAGGAATTGCCAACCTGATCACTCCCTGCTTTGCCTCCCCCCCCCCACCACAAATAGGTAAACAATTCAGCACATCACATTTAAACACTCTTGCCATTATGCCCAATCCAGGAACTATTATTAACTTCTTCCAAACAGGGAACATTGGAAGGTGGCATTAAACAAGGCCACTAAATTTATTATTATTATTATTATTATTATTATTATTATTATTATTATTATTACATTTCTATGCCACCCCTTTCATGCTTTCCGTTTTCTTCATTAGAAGCATCAGTATCAAACCATCCCATATGCTTCACAAATCTTTTTGAAGATAAGGAATTCAGCCATTTACTTGCAATAATGCTCTCTGGTATTTGTAGAAGTTGCTTTTCAAAACTTGTAAGTTTTAAAATGAACACTCCAATAACAGATTTCCTCCAAGTCTGTAGTCCAGATTAAGTTTCCATTACATAATGGAAACAGCACGTGCAGGTTTATGTCCAAAATCTTTTAAAACATAGTACAATCCATTTACCAAAATAAACAGCTACATCATTTCCAGGTTTGGTGAAATATTTCTGCAGATGATTTCTGCAATGGAAAATATGTATCCATTGTCCTGGCAAGCTCAACCTTTCCATACAACTTCAGCTTTAGAGTGATAACTAAGTATCACACAGACTAATTTCATTTGTGATATTATGCTACAGACAAACACAATATGCAAGAATGAACATTTCTCATTACAGAATCCAAAACCTTCCTTTAACCAAAACCACAGCCTGACATGATTACTTACCAGACAACCTTAGAAACTGAATTCCAGAAAGGAGAGTTTGCAAACAAAGTAACCTATTTGTTTTTCTCTGCTTTAGACTTTCAGGAAGGGTAGCGGCTCAATTCCACAGCATATCCTTTGCATGTAAAACATCCTAGTTTTAATACCTGAATTTCCCAGGAGAGTGGAGAAAAGACCACTGCCTGAAACCTTGGAGCCACTATCAGTCAAAGTGGGCATACTAAACTAATGATCTGGCTCAGCATAAAGTAGCTTTCTCTGTTCCTCTGTTTCTTCCTATGTGCCAGGCCTGGTAATATATCAGCTAAATGAAGCAGATAGGCAGCGGAAAAGGCACCTAGAAATCTGAAACACTGCCTTGATTTTGTGGCCCAAGTGGTCGCTCGTGAAAGTGAGTGCAGCAGCTGAGTCTGTAGCTTACCAAACCATTACTAACCTCCCATGTTCTGTGCAAAATTGCTAGACAGATTTACTCAAAAATTAATAATAAAAACTTAATTGCTGAGACTTACTTCATCAGTTATTCTAGCAAATTATTTAAACTGCCATATTTCTCTCTCGGGAATAAAGAGCAGAGACAAAACCATAAATGAGGCAAGGAAAAAATAATGGGGGGAATGAGACTAGTGACAAATTGTGGAAGGAAGGGAGGAAGGGAGGAAGGGAGGGAGTCAGAAAAGTCTAATGTAAACACCCAGTAAAGAACAAAAACAAAATACTAGCTCAAATGTTAGTGAAGTCAGCAAACTGTATTAAGTCCAATAATGAAGCAATATAAGTGTCATCTTCAACACTACATTTCGTCTTCATTACTTTTGGAAAGGCTTAAAATAGTTTTCATATTCACTTAGGAACATTTTCAGCATTTTCGTAAGGTTTCCCAAGTGCCATTTAGAAGACGTGCCCCAACTGGCTTCAAATGAGACGTGCATTGTGGCCATAAAACCATCTGAAAAAGGACATTTTCACACAAAGCAAACGTGAAGTCCAACTTACGAGACTTTAAATGCTTATCTACCTACACAACTCTTTTATTACTATCCCAGTAATTCTTTTGTCTTATCATAGGCCGATTTGTTTAAAATCTTTCCTTTACTGTGCACAATCTTTATTTAATGGCATGTGCCCAGAGGGACAATATATTTTTGTAGCCAGCATTCAGAGAACTTTTACTATCTAGATGTAAATCTTGTTTGAAATATCTAGGTTAAAACAGGGCTGAATTGGTAAGGGATTTTGAAACAAAGCTTCAACTCACTTTTAAGGGAACAATAAGATTTAATCAAAACTGTAATTTGTACTTCCTGCAGAGCTGCCCACCAGTTTGAGAGCTACGTTTGAAAACAAATTTCTAAAAGCTCCAGTCAATATTAGACCTGGCAGGATCTAGTAGGTATATCTGCCATAAATTTGCTCAATCTTTATTGAAAGCCCTTTATGCTAAAACCATCACAATGGTCTGTGGAAGTTAATGCTGTGCCATACATTTGGCAACCACAGTGTGCAAGACAAGACCTCCATTCACAGAGGGGTACCCATCTGCAGCCATCTACCCCACCCCCACCAGAGACCCCAACCGGTCAGCTCATAGGGGTAACATAGGGAGAAGGGACAATAGCCCTTCTCCCCCAACCCTTCAACCTTAAATTCATAAATACTCTTCATTCATGCAGCAGAATCCTGGGACTGAATCCAAAATATTTAAAATTATTCCAATCCCAAGATAATGAAGCAGTGACTAAAGCATAAAACCAGCATTCTATCTTCATAGGAAGCAGCCTTTGACCAAGTCAGTGTTCTCCGTTCTGACGTGGGAGAGCTCTCCAGTTTCTGGAGAAATCTTTCGCATCAGCTGCTACCTTCAAACTCTAATCGCTGGGGTGCAACCTGGGACATTCTGCATGCGAGACGTGTGCTCCACCACCAAGTTCAAGATAATCAAGAACTGGAGACAGCAATGAACAGCAGCCAAACAATCAAAAGCTTGTCCTTTAAGTAGCATATTACTATTCCTTATTGTTTTATCCATGCATATATCTAAGGCTGAAATCCTGCAGGGTTTAACTTACTACATCACACAAAAAGATAGTCTTATTTAGTAAAGATTCTACCGGTTTAATTCGGGTTATTCATTCTTCGGTAGTGCCATTGCTCACTGAACATTTTCGCTCACCTCACCATAAAAAACACACCAAAATATCAAGTTATTGGCTTGTTTAATTATTAATGCTTTAATTTTGCAGAGTGTCTTTTCTTAAACTGTGTTTGAATTAGACAACACACCGAAGCAAACTTGACCTTTAGCTTCTACTTCGTTTTCTGTTCTCCAAATTAAAAGCAGCGAAGCCATATCAGGTTTGGCACTGAGGAAGGGGAGAACCTGTCCATTTTAGATAGAGTGTGAAAGCAAGGCCCATTGAAAACAATGGGCTCAGTTTAAAGAAAGTTAAATATCCATATGCTATATTGAGATCAATAGAGGTCGATTTCAATGAGATTTCAGCTCTCTAAATTTCAGCTCATAGGTTTTGCTTTCAAGCATGATAGCTCTGTGACCGCCTTTCTTGGAAGATTTCAGGAAAAGGATAAATAGGTGTTCTTCAAAGATGATCCAGGTGTACAATATCTTGTCATATATAAGAATATTTGTTTCATAAGGTCCTCTACAGCTGTGACACAATAAAAATCTTGCAAGAGAATTAAAGATATGACTTATCAATACAGCTGAGGATTGTTAAGACATAGAAAGCCAGCTTATTTACTGAATAGATAAGGTACGTTCCAATTTCTGCAAATGTTAAAATTATTGCTTTCTTTTTACCTGCAACTGTACACTGATGAATAAATAATGTTCCCACTTAACATTGTTTTTTTTAAAAAAAAATCCAGCACACAGCTAATCAAGGGGTTCCAAATGAAGCACATAACCCATGAAACAGATGTTAAGTTCATTAATGTAGTCAAGCAGCAGTGTGGTGTAGTGGTTAAGAGTGCAGGACTGAGCGATTAGAGATCTGGGTTCTAGCCCCTGCTCAGCCATGGAGTGACTTTGGGCCAGCCACAAACTTTCAGCCCAACCTACCTTGCAGGGTTGTTGTTGTGGAGCTAAGACTGCGAGCAGTAGGAATAATATGATAAAAGCCACTTTGAGTTCTTTCAAAGAAAAAAGGCAGGATATACACCTCATAAATCAATACGAAAGACCAATATAAAATGCACTTCCCAAAGTTCTTGTTTGTATGGAAGCCAGTTCAATGCTATGGATTTGGAAATGTCTTACATTGACTGACATCTAAACACGCCAAATTGAATGCTTTGAGCCCCAGTATGTATGGCGCAACTTATTATTTTCATTGCCTCCTTGTTACCCAGGGTGGTTGGGATGCATAAATCTCAAGTAACAAACTAAATAGAACAATTCTGGGGTTGGCAGTGCATCATTTTAATGTTTTTTGCAATAGTCCCTGTTCTAGCAGAAGAGAATTTTAAGGCTGTGTTGAATAAGACAGTTTGACTCCAAACCCAATCTTTTTCTAACAGTAAATAAATCTCTTTTATGGGGTGCCTTTTCAGCAATGAAAACACATCTTGGAAAAAAAAGCAATAAAAGATTAGATTCAGCACTCATTTGTTGATATAGTTTGCCTTGTTGCAATTTGAAAGATAACAGGTATTTCCCATGAGGTAAGACTCTCTGCTGAAAAGTTTAGAACACGGCTCCTCTTAATCTTACTTCTGAGATAGTGAGAAAAATACTCAGCACAGGATCAAATGTTTAGTCTTACCTTAGACAAATCGTGGTACAGTATCTGAAGATTTTCCATACATGAATAAGAGGAGGGAATGAAAAGATAATTCCTTCCATGAGGGCAGTTGAGTGGAAACGAAAGCCCTCCACCCCGATCCAATCTAATTTAACTTGTAGTCATGCACAAAACATTCATTCCCATATGCAAGTTGTTATTTGCATATGAATGTTTAATGCATTTGGCTATCCAGTTTTACTCGTTCTAATGGAAGTATGAAAATGCTTGTGATGTTTATTAATCCCCTGGCCGTTTTCCACTGCAGAACTTGTGTAAGACTAAAGACAGAGTCTTTCAGTCACTAAGACCCTCTGTTCCTAGGTGTATATTTTAGTCCATCTTCTTGATTGATTACTGCTTTAATCCCATCTGAACCAGAGGTCCAGTGAAGTTCTACTGCCCAATCCCCTAAGTGCAGTGCGAGACGAGAAATTCCATGGAAGCAACTTCCCCCATCCACTGCTTCATCTTTGTAAGTCAAATTATGCCTGTTAGCGTGTGTGCATTGACCACAGCATTTCTTAGATTCATAAAAAGCCCTTCGAGACATCAATCTTCACAATGCGGTATACAAACAATAACTAGAATGCAATGTAATAATGCAAATATAAAATCACAATTATATAGTTATATGTAATTATAAAAATGGTGAAAAACCCTCTGGAGCGCAATTAATATGAAGACAGAAATGAAAAAAAGTACCCAGTTTTCTTTAAAAATTGATAAGGAATGGGAGAGTTGGCAAACACAGGGTCGTATGTGAGAAAGCCCTGTTTTGGTATCCGCAAATCTAACATCTATTGAAAGCTGGGTCAGAGATTCATCCTGAAGCACAGACAGCCTTGCAAAGGTACATATAGCCCTTCAGGTAGTAAGACCCCCAACTTGCTTAGTGTTTTAAAAGCTAAGAGCAGCACTTAAGTTGGGTCCTGAGCATGCGATTTGCCTAGCGATGCTGAATTGTGAAGCAGAGTTGCTAAGCTTGGATTAGAACCAGGCTCACCCCACATGCCCTGTTGATTCAGAAGCTGGCAATCATCTATCCTGAAATTTGCCAGGTGGCTTCTACTTTCCCATGAGTCACTTATCCTAGACACCACTGGCCCTAAGCTGTTAACCGTTGGCAACTCCGAAAAGGTAGGAAAAGTTCACAAGGCAGGAGACAGCTTTCTCCAGTATGACTCAGGACTCCCCTCATGGTCAGGACCATTTCGTTAGTAATTGTGGGAAGAAGGCATTTGGTAAAACCTCTGACACACCATCCCAATTCTTCTGTTTTACTCTTCCTTTTATTCACTATTTCAAAATGCCTCCCTTGTTTACAGGGCAAGATAAAACTGTGGTGATGGTCCAGCTGACCTTACACTAGCCACATGTCCAACTTTGGATTTCAACCCAACAAAAGGCCATTTCTTTATAAGACAATGGTTTCTTGTAGTTCTTATACTAGTGTTCTGATTATCCACTCGATAAGTACATATAGAAACATAGGAACAGAGTGAATCAGAAGGGACCTCCCAGGCCATCTAGTCTGACCCCCGGTTCCAGCCGGCTCCACTCATGACATATATACCCTGTTGTTCTCCTGGACCTCCAGCACCTTTGGATACCATTGACCATGTGATCCTTCTAGGGCAGTGGTGGCTAACCTATGGCATGTGTGCCACAGCGGGCATGCAGAGCCCTCTCTGTCGGCACATGAGCCAAGTTGCCCAGCATCACCCCAGCAGCCGAGCATCAGATAACAGTGCACAGAGGGGCCATGCACACGCTCGGAAAGGAGTGGCGGGGCCAGGCGATGATGTCACAAGCCGCGACTCATCTGAGCTTTCACATGGCCAGGCAGCGCACTGCCAAGGACATATATATATATATATTTGCTTGGACTGGCTGTGAGTTGTTTTTTCTAAACTAAAACCTCAGTTTTCAGGTTTTATTGCAGTGTTGGCACTTTGGGATAAATAAGTGGGTTTTGGGTTGCAGTTTGGGCACTCGGTCTCTGAAAGGTTCGCCATCACTGCTCCAGAGCAACCTTTGGGTGAGAGGCACTGCACTGTGACGGTTCTGTGTGGTGCTTGGGGGATGTTTATTTATTTGTTTGTTGTTTGATTTTATACTGCTCTGAGCCTTGGATCCTGCAGTACGGGTCAGTCTTCCTCCAGGGGTCAGTCTTGTCCTCCACGTTATTGACCGTTTACATGAAGCCACTGAGTGAAGTGTTTTGAATGTGTTGCCATTCATACACGGACGACACACAGCACTGCCTCTCCTTTTCATCTTCCACGGGTGAATTTGTGGATGTGCTGCACTGGTGCCTGACTGCAGCAGCGGACCGGAGAGAGGCTAACAACCTGAAGCTCACCCCCAACAAGAGTGAGACGCCATCACTGGGGGTTCTTCTGACCAAGTGGAGGGAATGTAAGTTACTCCAGATGGGCCACAACCTCCCTGAAGGAGCAGGTTTGCAGCCTGGGCAGGCTCCTTGAGCCGTCTTTGTCGCTTGAGGGCCAAGGGGCTTCAGTGGCTTGGAGTGCCTTCTACCAGCTTTGGATGGTGGTTCAGGTACCCTCCAGTCTGAATAGATACACTCTCGGTGATCTATGCTCTGGTTATCCCTGAACTAGATTGCTGCAATGCACTCTGCATTGGGGCTGCCCTTGAAGGCTGTTCAGAGGCTGCAGCTCGTGCAAAATGTGGCAGCCAGACAACAGTGATCATATTATCTGATCGCACAACACCAATTCTGACCCACTTGCACTGGCTGCCTATATCCTTCCTAGCCCAATTCAAGGTGCTGGTTTTAACCTATAAACCCCATGAGGCTTGGGACCATGAAAAAGGACAGAATGCCTTTCCCAGTATTCATCTTCTCAGACATTATGGTCAAGTTCTGGAGTCTCTCTCCAACTCCCACATCTAAGGGAGGTCCAAAAGATGGAGACAAGGAGAAGGGCCTTTTCAGTGGTGGCCCCCAATTATGGAACGAGCCCACCTGGCACCAACTTTACTATCTTTTCAGCACCAGATGGACACCACCTTCTACTGCAGGGCATTCAAGTAGCCCACCGGAGCCTGCTAGCTGTAAAACGGTCTTAAGATCTTCTTCCAAATTGTTTTAAATCTGGTTTTAAATTTTGCATCGTACATTTTACATGTTTCAACCTGATGCATATTTCATTATAATGTGCTGTTGTGAACTGCCCAGAAAACTGCAGCTGTTGGGAGGCATAGAAATTACATAAATAAATAGTAGCAGCCACTTTTAACAATCGTTGACCAATACTGCCGCAAGTCTTTTTTTCTAGTATTGTTCTTTACTGGGCTACTGCCAACACTGTAACATGAATGCAAGATTAGTATTACACTGCACATAAAACTAATTATAGCTCATTCTAAAACAACAAGGAAGAACCTTGGGCCACTTCAAAGAGGAGGGATATATACAACAGTTCGAGATGGGAGGAAGAATAAGGGTCAAATGTCAATGGCAACACTTGGTAATTGTGGTGAGGCGGTTCTAAATGAGCTGTATTCTGTTGCTTCATTACAAATCTTTCAAGATGTGAGCTCCACGGGGAGTTCATTCTGGGACAGACTTGCGTCACTTTGGATACAGTGCCACTCCTTCGAATTCAGGAGGTGCTTTTTCAAAAAGTTGGTGGCCGTTTTCTCAGACTCGAAGTAATACTGCCTGAAAGAACCAGTTGTGTGTACATATATTACAGGAGGCACTGCCAGGCAAATATAGCTGGGCTTTGATCTCAAAGGATGCCTCTTAGCAACTGTAACACAGCTGCATCCTAAAATGCCAATTCAGCCAATTAAGCCCTACAAATGCCAATTAAGCCCTCCAGAGTTATTTCTTAATAGGTTTTTTCCCTAAATAAATCTATTACAGTTAACAGCTCTTTGTGGGTCTCCGGGAGGTGTCCTATCGCTAGCCAGAACCACCACGGAATGACAGGTGCAAACAACACATGTGACTTGAGAAAGAAGATACGGTAGATTAGAAAGGCAGTAAAATTCAACTCTAAACAGACGTACAAAACTGTACACCCAGAATCCCCTTACTCAGGAGAAGTGGAATGACCAGAACATCTAGAGATACACCTGAATGACGCCTGATCATCCGAGAACTACGGGATTGCTCAGAGCGATCGCCAGACTGAAGGTGAGGAGCCTGTTTTCAGTGGCATGGTGGGATGATGCTCCACACACTGAATCAAAGGCCGGGGGGCTCAACTTTGCTGCGTACCGGCTCTCCCGCTGTGGGAAAACCCACATGCAGGAAGCCTGCCCCGACGGAAGGGCTGAGAGAGGAGCACTCCTCCTCTGGAGGAGACGTGGGACAGGCGGAGCGAGCAAGGAGAGGCATTTCCCCTGCCGGCTCCTATCCATCATTTCATGTGTTCTGTGGCTCCCGTTCCAGCGATCAGAGCGAACCGCAGGGATTCATCAACACGCCGCTTCCCGTCCCTGTTGGAAGGGTGGACGGCATGCTAAGGGGGGCCCTGCTGTTCTCTTGCTCAGAGGTAGCAGCAGGGATCCCCTGAGCACACCGCTCCCCCTCCCGAGTGGAAGATAAATAAATTCCAGGAACCTCTGCTGACTGCAGGAGAAGCACAGACGTGGCCAGGTCCAGTTGGTCTCCACGAATGACCCAAACCAGTGTGGTGTCGTGGTTAAGAGCGTGGGACTGAGACTCAGAGGATCTGGGTTCTAGTCCCCGCTCAGCCATGGAGCCAACTGGGTGACTTTGGGCCAGTCACAGACTCTCAGCCCAACCTACCTCACAGGGTTGTTGCTGTGGGGATAAGATGGAGGGGGAGAATGATGTAAGCTGCCTTGAGCCCTTTGCAGGAAAAAGGCAGGCTATAAAATCGAAAACAAACAAACAAACGGTTCCACATAACGAGGAGCCGAATGAACCAGCACGCCCCCTCCCCTTTTGCCGATTTCCCAAAGAAAGAGCAACTGGCGACTAACCAGTCTGAATAATCTACAGAGCCTCAAGAGCGCTACTTTAGAAAAGCTCCTCTTCTTGACACAAATCAATGAAATGCCTCTTGAGCGCAGCAAGAAAGGCGGCCGCGCCGTCTACAATGCAAGCCACCGCAGAGCCAGGAGAGCCAGCAGAAAGGTCACATTTCTCCCCCATTCACTAGATCCTTTTGAGCTTCTCATGCTCGCAATAATCTGAGCAGCGCCATTGCTTCCGACTTTTTACACAAACCTTTTTACACAAACTGTAAAGCATATTGTGAAGCCACACAAAGCTACTGCAACCTACTGTCCGTGCCATGAGCCAAGTGGATCCTGCTCAGATCTGTTTATTTATCCCAGGCCCTACTGGGATCCTGACCCTTTGCCTAGATTAAGAAAAGCAGAAGAGATAAAAGCTAAGCGCTGCTGCCTCTGTGGGATCCCGATGCTTTGAAGTATACCTGAGTGGGACATTATTCATCCAGGAGAAGCAGCCAGAGTGTTCCAACTCAGGGAGCAAAAGTGAAATTGACCTGCTCTACAGATACAACAGGGCCCCCAGTTCAGTCGGGTCAAAAGCCCGCATCAAATAAGATTCACCAACTGCCACCAAGCAGTGGCTGATCCCAAGAGGAAATATCAGGAAATATTTGGACCCAATAAGAAATAGATTCATTAAGTATCTTGACAATCTCCCCCTCTCCCCAACTTCTTTCAAGAGCCTCTCACCCCAGCAAAAAATAGCTTTAATGTTAGTTTATTTAATATCAGTGATTGTCTCTGTATCATATCTGATAAAAATGGAAATCCAATAGGTACCAGTCCTATCACACTGGCACATGTACCTATACAAATCAGCATTAGTCTGGGATGTTACTAAAACCATAAGGCCTGCAAAATGAAATAAATACGGGCATCCCAAATTTATTTACCATCAACCCCAAAATTTACAGATTTCTATGCATGCTTTTCTTTTTCAGCAATTATCTCAGTAGAAGAAAAGGAGTGAAGCAGCCCTTCACACGGATGTATCAAATTTCGGAATGTAGATGAAATTTCTCTAGCATTGCTTTTCCTAATGTCAGTTCACATCACATTTGTTATTCTAACTCTGGCACAAGAGGGGTTTAAAATGGAGGTTAATCCAATCCTAGGAGGCAACAGACAGAATGTAATTCAAATTGGTAGAGATAAGTTTGTTCTTTTTTTACCTCTATGCAAATTGGTACATCATAACGGATCCAACCACTTGCTTTAGAAAAGCAAAAGGTCACAAGGAAGACAATCTAGAATGAGTTAAAAAGCAGACATTATTTATAATATTAAAAGTTAATATTATGGTCTTTAAGCACCATAGCTCCAAGACCATGAAACCTAAACACCTGAAACTTGGCATGTAAATAAAAAGTAAGTTTTTAAAATGTCAGGTTATAAATTATTAGGAGCCAGTTATATGTCCTTAAGTAGGTGTGAGACAAATTGATAAAGCACAATACAATATCTTAAATGTCACATTTTCATTGTTTATACTGTAGTTTTAGTTGCTGACCGATTCTCAAAGCATAAATCTTCACAGTATTTGCACAACCTTAACAGGAAGATGCAAGGATATAGGATGGAAATTTTTCGATGGAAAATAATTCTTGTGTTGTAATTACTTGCAATCAACAATTAAGTCCATTAGTTGCCAATTTTAACATATGGTACTTTAATTTATTTTAAATGATGCTCAGTCTGGAATAGTTAATTTATCTTATTTTATTGTGGTCTGAAATAATGTTGTGAGCTGTCCAGAGATGACAGTAATAGACAGCATACAAATTTTTAAATAAATAAACAAAATAAATAATATTGCAAATATAATACGAGTCAGGCAGTTTCAATTGTAACTCGTGCTTTCTAGCTTGGCTGGCTGGGTTCAGACAATGCAGCCGCTCACAGGGCTGGCTCTCGTACGTGGTTTGACACGTCATCCATACAGTCTGCCCCATTCATGGGGGCTTGCTTTGTTCTAAGAAGCAGCCCGGAGAACCTACGGCTTGTTCTAGGGTTGTGGTCACCCAAGACAGCTTGTTGTGCCGTCCAAACCCAGAAAAGCGATGCTATTTATCATTGATATTGTGACTTTAATAGTTAAGCAGGTTTAATTGCGTGTTGATGAAGTCTTCTGTTGTTGGTTTTTATTATGTAAACCATCTAGAGAGCCATGTGGCTATGAAATGGTATACAGAAGTGCTAAACAGATAAATAAGAGCTGTTTTATCATGGGTGAGTGAAAACTGCTCCCCACATGGACCGCGTTCAAGAACTGCTTTTCTCTTGCCATTCCACCCTCCTCCCTCCAACATAATCTCAGTGCAGCATTTCTCAGCGGGGGGGGGTTTTTTTTGGGGGGGGGACACAAGAGGCTGCTCTTTGCCAAAAGCACTGCAACCTTGAAGGAATCTGTACTTTTCCCAAGTTAGCATTTTCTGTCTTACTGTTGTCCTGCCACCTCACCTCTCGGCGAGATAGGCTCTTTCAAATAAAACTCTCACCTTTTACCTGAAATTATGCAGGAAGGCCTCTCATAATTCATGTTCGAATGCAGCCCGTCCTGAATTTTAAATCTGAACTACCTGAAGACACAAGGGTGCACAAGTCGGCCGGTACCCCTGGCTCACCCTCCCTTCTTGTGCACACGACAGCCACAATTCGTGGCAATGTCCTTGCTCGTCCGTGGCATCCCAGGAACTGTCAGCTTTCCCCAGCTTGGACCACGGATGAAACGTCATCCTGGGTAGCTCTTGGTCCAACTTCTGCAGAAGCCATTATCCACTCCGCCTGCTTTGAATGCAAACTGAGCCCCAGCCCAGCAGGGATAGGACAGAGGAGGCGGAGAGCAGGGGCCGGCCAACATCTCACCGGCTCCAGATGCCTCCACACAAGCATCATGGGTCTTGCCACTTGTCAAGAGGGGAAAGGAAGGTGGCTGAGGGGGATGTGGGCGGCAGGGAGAAGCCAAGCTGCTTCTCAGAAGAGAATGAGAAAGCAAGCAAGGGGGCTGTCCAGGGAGAAGTCAACACACTTCTCGGGCTACAAAGGATGGGGGTGCAAGGAGAAGTGGGGGGCAGTCAAATTACTTCTCCACTGGCAAAGGGAGGGAAGAGTGCTCCCGTGTGGCAATGTGATTAGTGATACAACTTTCCTGAGGAGTCAGTCCGTCAGAGTGGACTGCTGGGAAAAGTTTTCACAGGGAGGCAGCAAAGTCCCATCACATCCAGTGGGGGGACCAGCTGCACAAGGGCCTGCTAATATGGAGAGGGAGCAAAGGAGTCCAGGCTGATGACTTCCGTGCAAGGCCTCTGGAATACCAGCCGGAGGCAGGATGCATGATCTGCTCCAAACAACCCCCCTCTGCTCTTGCACCCTCGACGCTACCATCGTTGCTTTGTGAGCGACCCACAAGATGGGCCACTAGCTGGCACCTGAACGCGGCCAAAATGTCAATGTCAATGAACTACATTTGCACCTCAGTGTGAAGTGGAACTGCTGAACAGTTACAACAAACCTGAAGCTGCCCCAGCACCTTCAGTGGAAGCAAACTGTACTGCTGAAATAGAGTGGCTGTAAGCATATCATGCAGAATTATTTCCACTGCTAAAATTCATTACTGCATCCTTCTCCAACCTGGTGCCCTCTAGATGATTTGGATTATAAATTTAAGCATCCCTGTACAGCCATGCTGATTGGAGGATTCTGGAAATTGCAGTCTAACATATCTGGAATACACCTGGATTGTGGAAGGCTGAATTTATATAATAACAGGTTTTAGTACCTTTGTTTTCTCTTATACATAAACACTGAAAGGGAAATACATCCTGCTGTCGCTAATTGTTACAAGTATCCCAGTAAAAATGTCTACTTGAAATAAGCTTCAATTTTCCCCTCCACGAATAAGTGGTGGATTAGAACAAAAAACTAACACAGACTCTTTTTTTAGCTTTGTTGTTTACTAAATGCAAGAAAAATGAGCATGCTAAATTAGATCACATACCAAAACATGCATGCACATTAATTTGTTTACACAGAGCGTTCTTTAAGTTTATATTCTATTGTCCTTGTTCTTTTCAATACCCATCATTTTGGAACAGATACTGATGAATATTTCAATGTCCTCTGAAAAAACATTGAAATTGAGAATAACAAAGTCTACAGATTAGACTGCATGCTATCCAGATGCAAACTCTGCATACCAGCTTCAGACACTCTGCACACTTCAGTTGTACAAGTTCACTAACCAGAAGCCATTTTGCACTCTTATTTCCTCTGACATTTATTTTATTTATTTTATTTAGAAAATTTCTATGCCGCCCCATTCGCCGAAGCCTCGGGGCGGCTCACAAAACATCAATTAAAATATAATACATCAAAAATATAAAACGAATTAACAATATAAAATAAGTCGCCCTGGCCAAAGAATAAAATAAGCAAATAATACTAGCAATTAAAGTGACGTTTGAATTTCCTTTCACTATCTCACATTCTTTGTCAGCATGTGCTTTGTTGCCTATCAATTCAGAGCAGAAAGAAAAAGAGGAATCCCATCATTTTGCAACATTAAAATTATGGGGAGCAAGAGAAAAGTCTGCTCATCTGGAAACATTTTGGAAGAAACACTTACTAAAGACATTGGTCGGGGAGCAAAGCACTTTCTTCAGTTCCAAAGAAGGCTTCATATATCCTTACCCAAATTCAGAATCAGGGTCTCTCCCACAGTCCTTCCTCGGGTTATCATCCAGAATGAAAGCAACCAAAATAACTCCCTCCTTTGACAGAGCCCACACTCGGAGAGCACCTCTGCCGCACATCGCGAGGCTCGTGCTACAACGGCCAATATTTGACATCTCCCTATTTACGTGCCAGAAAGCAAATTAAAGCTAGTGTCATGCTCTTCAATAATGCATGGCTTTATTTGGACAACTTGTGGCACAGTAGCAGCTTAGACTACAAAGAAGGGGTATGCACTGATCTCAGGATTAAACCTGGACCCCAGTTCAGTGCTTCGGAAAATTTGGGGGCGATTTGGGGACTAAACCCTAGCCTAAATTCAGACCGATGTGCCTCACGTACGTCAAAACATGGCTGTAACTTTTTTCTTCTGCTAGTCTGAGGTGGATGAAAAGCGCAGGCAGAGTTGCCTTGTAGGAGAGATTATGGCTGCTGAATGTTTGTTGTACAGATCTTTATAGTACACTTCTAAGGAAGTAGCCAATAAAACCTTGTTTCCTGATAAAATAGGATGAGATTTTCAGGGATTCTTATCCCTTCTGGAGGGGATCAAGCCTTCCAAAGCAATAGTATACACTGACTCACATGCTGGCTGTAGATATTCTGTGTATAACAAAGAATACTTAAGAAAATTGCAGAGTTTCAGAAGGAAAGGTACTTTTTCCCAATACCTCCCAGCCTCTGCTGGTATTCCACACTTGAAAGGGCAAGTGGAAAAGCCAGTCCACTTCTCCTCTCTGGATCCATCTCTTCTAGGACATCAAAAGTCCCCGGGATCGCTTTCTAGGACATGTTAAGCAGGAAAGAGCAAAGGAAAAATCTTAAGTAGCAACTAGAGCTGAGTCCATAGGATCTTCAGCTTGGCTTGACCTGTTGGCTCTGTCGGCAGATTGCAGAAGAGATTCTGGTCTGCCTACACAATCCAGAGGGAGGTGCCATTGCAAGGATAAGGAAAGCCCTCCGTGAGTCTCTAAAGTTCATTACCGTGTTACAAGCGATCCCACACATGAATGGAATGTTAACCAGCCTTTATTATTCATCCCCAATTCTGACTGAAATGTTTTAATTTCAGCTATTAAGAGTGATTTTCCAAAAGGACTGTGTAGATTTTTATTATTTTCTGGCTAAGTAATGAAGATTATCTCACAGACTTTAATAGAAATGACATATTCACCAGAACAACTAGCAAGCAAGATTCAGCAGGAAGGGGGCAGTATTTTAATAAACAAACAGATTGAAACGCAGTAACAAATGATCACAAATTTCTCCAGTTGCCAAGCAGTGAAGAAAAGACAATAAAGCCAGCTACATCCAAAGTTGCATTCACAAGGGTGACACCAAATAACCAGAGTGACTTAAAAACTAATCTTACGACGCTTACGTAAGTTTTAGTAGTGCCTAAAAATCAAAACTGTGATACTGTTTGCTTCCATAAACCAAAACCAAACACCACTGAGTGATTAAAGCAAGACACTGTGAGACAGCGGCGAGAGTTTCTGACACAGAAGAACTGAGAGTGAGCATAGTTCTGAAATACGTGCTTTTACTTAGAGACCTAGGCTATCAGTCACCAATCCATTTTGAAGCCTTCGGCAAGTCACCTTCTTGTTTCTCAACAAGAAAAGAGGTGTGATAATGAGTGTCCCTGTTGTGAAGGCAGACAAAATTGAAACTACCTTAGAATCCTTAACTGGGACTAGAATCCTGCACACACTTGCAGTATGGAAGTAACTCCCACTGAACCCAGTGCAGCTTGCCTCTTGCACAAATGCAAGGGCTGAACTGTAAGGAGCGCTTTTGAAACTAGTAGCATAAAACAAACTCATGGATCATTCAGTGTAACATTTGCTTATCTTGTGGCTCAAGTCCAGGAATGACTTTCCTAGAAAATAATTTACAGAACAACTTTACTCACTGCTCCAGAACTGTTGATACAGCAGTAGAAATATTCCCATTACAGTCTCATTATATTCTTAGTATTTAAAAAGGCCCTGGGTGTGCAAAAGTCTGGATTATAGATGGCTGGGGAGCAAACTGCAAGGGGAAAGTATTCTTATCCCCTTCCTTTGCAATCTTGCCCATCATTGGAGTCGACCCTGACTATAACACAACATTAGGCTAAATTGGCTTTGTTGTCCCCTGTTCGACAGCGTTTGCTTCACCAGAACCTGAGCTGTGGAAAACTGTGCATTAACAGGTCAGCACAGTGCCCATTAGAACAGTGGGATACAAGTGAAAAGTAAGGTCAGCCATATGAGATGACAGTTTTAGGCCACCCGGTGTGAAATCTGGCCTGTTTCTTTCAGTTCTCCAAGGATGGTGCGATAGAGAACCCATTTCTGGATATAGCATCATGCCCTATCCATCAACAGCAACACCGGCCCAAGATGTCTGAAAGTCAGTCCATGCTGAGCCAGGGCGCTCGCAGTCTAGG
The DNA here is from genome assembly GCF_004798865.1 of Varanus komodoensis. Taxonomy (NCBI): domain Eukaryota; kingdom Metazoa; phylum Chordata; class Lepidosauria; order Squamata; family Varanidae; genus Varanus; species Varanus komodoensis. Next base: position 875,640 of record NW_025336169.1, on the reverse strand, counting down.
AAACACCAAACGTGGCCCAGGGGGACCACTTCACATGCAGCATCCTCTAAAAGCTCAAAAAATCTTCTACTTGGCTAGGCACCTGACTGATCCAGCCCTTTTTAACTTCCTTTTTGCTGTACCCTGTGTTCAGGCTATTTTTGCCTCGGATTTCAGCCTACAATGCTCAAAGCACCGTTTTCAAGGAGATGAGGGAGGCTAACTCTGTGCCTTTCAAACAGCCAGGATAAATTCTTTTAACTCCCTTTTTTGTTGGCTGTAGTTGATGCTTTTTTCTAAGAGTGCATTTTGCCAATGATTTTTTTAGGCTGAAAGGTTCAAACCTACTATAATTTTGCAAGGGAAAGTAGAATCCTTTGAGTCTAGACACTGAGTTACTGAACTATTCAGATAACAGGTGAGATTGGAAAAAAACACAGGTAAGAAAAGGTGGAGATAGCAGATTTGAAGAGTACTTTTAGCAATTCCTCTGGGTTGGGGGCACCTGGCTTGGGGGAAAATAGTTGTTTAGGAGTATAATGAAAGATTAACAAGGCTCAGTATATTGCAGAAAATCTGATTTTACATAAACTGAGGGTGACTCTTAGGGATGCTACCTTAGCCACATGGGGATTGGTTCCACAGGATTTTGCCCTGTTGTCACAGGTGATATTTAACATCCATATGAAACCACTAAGCAAGGTTAACCAGAGCTTTAAAGCTGGGCATAACCAGCACATTGCTGGCACTCAGCTGTTCAATATCTAAGTGCTAGTTAGATAATATCTAGCTGCCATCTCTGTCCTAAGGTAATGTTTGGAGGCCTGGAAAAGAGTACAGGTGGGCAAAGAGATGAAGGTCTGAATCCAGATATGACTAAGGTAATGATGGTGGGAATTTTCAGCTAGGCTAATGTTTCTGTTGCAGCCAAGAAATTAAAAGACACCGCTCCTGGGGAGGCAAGCTATGGCAAATCTAGACAACATACTAAAAAGCAGAGACATCACCCTGCCAACAAAAGTGTGTATAGTCAAGGCTGTGGTTTTCCCAGTTGCAATGTATGGCTGTGAAAGCTGGACCATAAGGAAGGCTGAGCACCGAAGGATTGAGGCCTTTGAATTGTGGTGCTGGAGGAGACTCCTGCGAGTCCCTTGGACTGCAAGGCGATCAAACTGGTCAGTCCTAGAGGAGATCAACCCTGACTGCTCTTAAGAAGGCCAGATCCTGAAGATGAAACTCAAATACTTTGGCCACCTAATGAGAAGGAAGGTCTCCCTGGAGAAGAGTCTAATGCTGGGAACAATAGATGGCAAAAGAAGGAGGGGACAGCAGAGGATGAGGTGGCTGAATGGAGTCACTGAAGCAGTTGGTGTGAGCTTGCGTGGACTCCGGGAGACGGTGGAGGACAGGAAGGCCAGGAGGAATGTTGTCCACGGGGTTGCGATGGGTCGGACACGACTTTGCGACTAACAACAACAACGTTTCTGTGACAGGCAAGTAATGATATAATCATCTCAACAGGCTAGACATCAAGGGACGTTCCAAGGCTGAGCTTTGTTTTTTATGTAACTGCTATTGCCAAGAGTAATAACAAAGGCTTTCTATCCTGCACTGATTTAAAGAGGGTAGCTCTGTTAGTCTATTGCAGAAAAATGACCAAGACTTTGGGCACCTCAAAAATAACAAATTTATTCTGGCACAGCCTTTTGTGCACACCACCCACCCAGAGATTTCTGTACTGAAAAAACCTTGGATGTCAATCCACATTTGGGAAGCTCTAGGCTCAACTGCTGGTGGAAACGTTACATAGGGTGACCCCTGAAAACAAATCAAAACCTTCACTTGGTGCAACATGCTGCTGCTGAACATCCAGGAAGGAATCATTTAGAGATGGTGTCATGACGGCCTCTTTTAAGTTGGCCAAGGCCACCCCTTCCAGATACCATCACTGCTCTTACTAACGATGAAGAGAAAGGGTCCACCAAAAATTTAAAAAACTAAAACATGGTAAGCTGCACCTCTCCAACTCTCTTGTCCGTGTCCTCAGATGAACACAACTGAAAATCATCTTGTAAATCGAACTACATACATAGTGCACTGGGCACACCAACTGACTGTTAGAATGTGCAACATTTAAGTTGTGAAAAATGGAAGCATTTCTATCATCCAAGCGTCGAGCAAATATGTCACAGCGTGCTGCAAAGGGCTCTGAAACACAACCCTGTAAAAAGGTTAAAGCATTTATGTATTTATTTAAAATTTTGTACCCTGTCCAGCACGGATGTCTCGGGACAGCTTACAATAAGGAACAAATGAAATAGCAAAGCAAAGCACAACGCAAAACCAACACAGCATCCAGTAAGTCAAGATAAAACCTCAGTTAAAACCAACTAAACATTAAAATGGGTGGTGGAGGACAGGAGAGCCTGGAGGAGCGTTGTCCGTGAGGTCGTGATGGGTCCTTTGCAATTAACAGCAAACAACAAATCATTAAAATAATGGGAGAATAAAAAGGCCCAGGACCGCTCAGCAAAGCTTCTGGATGGCCTTGTAAGGACCCAGTGGTGGCCCAGAAGTACTGGTTGTTCACCACCACAATTGCCGCAAAGGAAGCACAGTAGAGCACTCTTCTCAATGTTTAGTTACCTTTGCACCTAAGCGCTTCGTCACTCCCAGAAAAACTAGGAGGCTGACGGCGCTTGCAGAAGAGCACAGACTAGTATGATCAGGTCAACGCAGCATTCCACAAAGAGGTTAAGGCTTGGCCAGAACCACCAACCACATCAGGTGGATTTCCTGAAGGCCTTGAAGAATCCCTCAAATTCTATCAACATGGGGGACAAGGAGGGGGAAGGCTTTCTTATTAGCGCTGTTGTCCCATGGAATGAGAAAGCCACTCTTCAGTATGAACCTCGTTGTTGTTGTTAGTCACGAAGTCGCGTCCGACCCGTCACAACCCCATGGACAACATTCCTCCAGGCCTTCCTGTCCTCCACCATCTTCCGGAGTCCACTTAAGCTCACAATAAACCTCATTAGAACATGATCTGACCACAACAACAGAGTCAGGAACAACTCTTCACGCAGATCGTCACTTTCTAGTCTCATAAGTCAAATAAATAAATACAACAGAGATTTTGTTTTTCAACAGTGCAATCAGACACATCAACAGGTCCAGTAAGAAAGGAAGATAACTGCATGATTGTAAGGGCAATCATGAAGTCCTGAGGCATCCCAATGTGGTAGCCGTAGCTTGGATGTCGGAGTCCTCCAGAACAACCAATCTGGACACCTTGGGAGCCAAGTCTAAGACTATTTCCCTAAGTTCGGCAAGTGCAACCATTGAGCAGTGATATGGTCTGTACAATTAGAGAATACCGAATCTGTCCTCAGTGCTTAGGGCCATACACCAAATTTCCAACAGCTCAGAACTGCTAAAGTGGCTTTAAAATAGAGCAAGGATTAAAGGGCAATGAAAACAAGGGCCATATGTAACTACACAGGAATGCCATTGATCCTAAAAACATAACACAATCATCAAAGTTCAACAGAGGACTTTTTAAGTGTGCCACGGATCAACATACTTTGATAGCCAAAAACCCATGAATCTAGTTCTGGTGCTTGTCAAACAGCACTCTCCCATTAGCAAATTACCTTGAAACTGAGGGATATTTTCAAAACACCTAGTAATATGGCATAAGGCACTGCTCTTACAAGCCAAAAATACCAGGAAAGTGCACAGACTCCTGGGCATAACTGACATAGTACTGAATATATTTGTATTAATGCTACTAAGAAAAATATCTGAACTATTATAAAGTCAACAGTTGCAAAGTTCTATTTCTCTGGCCATGTATTCCCAAGAGAAACCTCTGATCACATTATGCAAAACGGATGCCATATTTCCATTTTTCTCCAGTAGACTACCGAATAGATGCAGTGAATTTTGAAAAACAGAAAAATGCATTTGCATTCTGAACATGAAAGAAATGCAACTGGAAAAACAGTATAATTTTCCTTAAATGTAAATGGTTAAGACTGTGAAAACTTCCAGCTTTTAGCAAGTGGGAGGAGCTTTTTCAGAGAACTGCAAGGATAATTACTTGAGCTTATGAAAAGAGATGAGAAGAAAGAAAATGCTCAGCATGGGACATCAGCAACTCTGGATTACTATAATATAACCATCACAATAAAAATGCTATTTTGATCACTTTGCTTATCTTTGTGTGTTTTTGTCCTTGTATGCCTAATTAATTTGCATTTTCCATATTTACTATTAAGTTACTTAAAGCAATATATCATTAATATTCAATGGGTTTTTTAATATGCCTTAATAGATGTACTTACAGGTCAAGTAAACTATGAAAAACAAAACTGGCAGAAAAATGTCAGATATGCCACTGGAATAATCGCATACATGTTTTTTGTTTACATGAAAAGTTACACAAACCTTCACAGTCCATTGCTATAAAGCCACACAGAGACTGTGCAGGAACAGAAAGTTAACTATACTACATAGCAAATTTTCTGTGGCTTACTGATTTTTTGAACGGAAATTCTACCTTCTGCTTTATCATACAATTGCAGAAGTGTGAAACACAACAGGCAAGGTTCACTACCTCACTGCTTAAAGGAGAAACACAAAATTAAGGCTATACACGGACTGGCTAGACTTGAATGGCTTGGCTTACGATGGTTTTCATCATCATTTCTCCCTTTCTGCCTAGGTCTACCCTAGGAGAAAACAGAAGGTGTTTTTCATTTCCTTGCAGATTGACCATAATTGTGTTTAAATCCGGTGCTCCTATCAAGACAGTCTTGGTCACCCTACAACACTACAATAATCTGATTAAAGAGACAGATCAATAATCATCTTAGCTGCAGAGTTTACCCATTGTAAGCAAAGGACAATTGCTGATATATTATTTCAAACATGGGCCTAAGGGCACTAGTTACTATTTTGCAATATCAGAACGCTCAAAATCATCCCCCATAAAGCTTTTATTTAAACATTTGCCTAGTCAGCGGAAAGACACACCAAGCTTTCTCCTCCTTCTCCCTCTCCTGTATCAGTTCCTTCCTCACAAGTAGACATGCATACAATCCCTTCAGATTTAGAATTTCAACATGGGGAACAGCCTGTAGAAATGCTTCACAGAATGAAATTAAGCCACGGTGAACAGGCTTTTACAAATTTATTCTACACATTAGTCATGGGCATGATCACACCAGCAGATTGCTTCATTCCAGGCAAGATTCCACAATTCATACCATTTTGCTTCATAGAGGGTCTGGGCTGCTTTTGATTAACTAGTTTTAATTTTTCTGAAGCTCTCCGTCTTCAAATTGTTTTGCATTCTCTATCTCTACAGAGCACCTTTGACTGATGGTGACCCTAATTACATCAAAAGCAGGTCGACACCTCCCTTCATCCACCATGTAAATCTAGACGCATAAAGAATAGAGTTAAGCTCTGATCTCAGCTAATGAGGTGTATAAAGAATAAAAACATAGAATAGAATGCCCTAGATATAAGAAGGCTGCTGTTGTTTGGGGACAGAAAACTAACATGCTTGAAATTTAATGATAGCTCCAGACATACCAAAAAAATATTTGCACAACACCCTGTTTGTCTCTTGCAAGACAAAAACAGCAATATTTCTTAAAGACTTGAGCTCTTTAACAACAGAAAGAATCAGTCAGGGAGCAATAATTATTGGTTGTAACAAGAAAATGAACATTCCAAGGTAACAGTTCATCTGTTTGTAAGATTAGTCCTGGCTTCGTGCAGGATGACTCAGTACACAACACAGACATTAGAAACAAATTCTATCAATGGAGATCTCACTGGAAGCAAACTCAGGTTTACTTTACACAGTTTACTGACTCTGTTTTGCTAGAAAAAGGATTTCCCCTGAAGCAAAGCATCTATTTCTACAAGAGATATTGCTCAAATTTTCTCAGTAAATAGCAAGGGGGTAGGGAGCTTCCTGATTGGAAGTTTCCCTCAGGCAACATTTTAAAAAATGCAATCTTTTAATGATTGTTTAATTTTCATATAACTAGAATAAAGACTGCTCTGCTACTACCTCAGTATAATGTCTTATTTTCATGGAAGGAAAAAACTAATTATATGGTTCAGTAACTTGCCTGTGGTGACACATTGATTTTATTTATTTTTAAAAGTTGGACCTCAACTCGATCTTAACACTCCAACTAATTCCAAGCACATTTAATAGTTCTCTGAATTCCTTTCAAGCATTTCGATTACAAGGTTTAAGCTAAGATACTGAAACAATTTCCCCATCATTTGTGTTAATTTGTTGCTGAATTTGACAAAGGTTTGTTGCTGTTCTTTGAAGGATATAATTAGAACTAGACAAAACCTTATTTCATAAATAGAAGTACGGCTTGGCTTAGGTAATTACCAGACAATGAATACTTATTGTTTTATGATGTTTTTGAAAATACACAATATAAACTTAGATCTGAAGAGCCCTTTGTATGAGCAAGCCATATCTGCTTGCACAAGGGTGGGAACATGAATTTCCAAATGTGGATTCATGTTTGATTCACCCGATACCAGCCAGTCCACTGGCCTTCAAGATGTTCAAGGGACTGCAGTGGAGAAGAAGCAGGAAAAGTGGCAGCACACTAAACAGACTTCTGGAACAAGCCACAAAAAAACACTGCTTGCCAGTCAGAATCTCAGCTTAACATCTGGAGCGCCCAGCTCCAGTCTACCCTGAAAATGGGTCCTAGTGCCAGGACTGAGAAACATGTGATCGGAGAACAGCCCTGCCACTCCGAAAAGCCCATGGGGCCCGGAGCACAGACGCCTCCCCTGGCACCCAAGACATTCCTTCTCCCCTCCTGATTTTTCAAAAGTTGTCTTAATTAATATAAAAGCAATCTAAGAGGCTGCATGCTGCAAGACAAAGTACCACTTTTATTTCCAAGGCGAACTCTGAGCCCCACGAAAGCCCGGCAGCATCTTGGAAAATGAAAGCAGCAGGTGGGTGCAGCTCAGCCCTTTGTCTTGAAACACTCCCAGCCACCCAGGAAAAAGGAAGAGGTCAGAACTGGGGTTGTGGGCAGAGTGCGCACTCTCTGTTGCACGAGAACGTGATTCTCTGCACACCCCCGGTTTGCCTTCTGCCAAACTGGAGCAAGAAGAGGTCCAGACCTGCGGGACTGCCTTGTGCTCCATTTCTTGACCATGCTACTTGCCCCTCCGCCTAATTTATTTGCTTTCTGTGAAATGGGTGCTGGAGCAGAAAATTGGGGGTTCAAAAGATGTTTTGGAGCTCAGAGCTCACCCCTGGCTTGTACTTATGTTCTTAAAAGCAAGTCACTTTTCTCTTTTCCTCATCACTTGGCCTTCTGAGAGCACAGCCTTCTCTCTGCTCCTTCTCTCGGTGATCTGTTACTGAATGCGGAAAGAGTAATGTGTATCAGATTGCAGAGAAAGAGGCTGAGAAATTTAGCAACCGGTGGTGCAAAAGTCGTGGCCAGAGCTACAATAATACAGAATCGGTGTTGCGTGTGAGTCAATGCTAGTCTGGCAGCACCAACTCAAACGCCATGGTAAGGTAAATACTGTTACTAATACCAACTAACAAGTTACAACGCATAAGCCACCTTCATTTAGATAGGCTTAATCGCTATGGCAAGCAGTTAGTGTGTATGTATTATCAGGAAATGCACAAGTTAGAGAATGGGAAACCTGTTTCAAACAGCAACACTTTTTATTTGTGTTTTAGACCGACATGATTGAAGTTAATCCCCCCGATCAGCACGAAGGGCAGCTGGAGAAGAGCACCGTGAAGCAGGCCAAGAAACTTAGCTGACCCCACCTCGTCTCCGCACCACTTATTCTCCCAAGCTGTCTAAATCCAAGGAACTTAAACACACACACCCCATGGTGGAGTTTTTGTAAGTTAGTGCCTTTTAGCAGGCTGCATGAAGCCCCAAACGATTTTAAGAATTCTTTTGTCAATTCCCTGTTCCAATTTCCTGAGGAAGGAAGGAAGTTAAATATACATGTATGGAATGTGCAGGAACTGTGTTACAGATGGCAAAGAAATACAAATGTTCAGGAAATGCCCAGCAAGCTGCACAGAGGCCAAGTAATAGCTTATACTACTATTCTGCTTCTAAGATGTCAACCAGATGTTGAAAGAGTATAAGAAGGTCAGAATATAATTGATGTGCAAAGGGCGAGTCTCGGGCTTAATATTCCATACTTTTCATCTTACTAGCAACAGTAAAACTAGGCTGGCCAGAGCGTAAGAGCCCTGAAAGTAGAAATGTGAAACAATTATCAAATACCCCTCTAAGCACATGCAAACTGCCTTTCACTTATCACTGAACTGCAGCCCTGCTCACAGATATCTGGGATTAGGAGAAAGGCCTTCCAAGTTAGAATTGGTATCGTCAAGATAATTTTTCAAGCAACAGACCGAACTCTCTCAAAAATTAGTGCCTGAAGTTTAAATTTCCAGCTTACTAAGACAACCAACCTGAAGTTTAAATTTCCAGTTTAGTAAGACAACCAAACCTGTAATCTGCAAGATTTTTTGATGCTTTTGAATTATATTCCTGTTGCAAACCTTTAAATTTAGAAAATGTAAAGCTAGCTTAGTCCTGGATTTTTCCATCAAGGGAAAATGGTCATGCTGACTACACATATCAAATAAGTGCTACTGGCCACACACACACACACACACACACGAGAGTGAGTGTGAGTGAGTGAGCGCTAGTGACTCTGTAGTGCTTGTTGGTTCTTTTGTTTAACACAAGCTATTATTTAAGCATGCAAAACAGGAAGTAACTTTTTTAAAGTTTCCCATTCTAATATATGAGGATGCTAAACATTAATTCTGCCATATTTACATAGGAAGCTTAAACTCTAGTTTGGTTTAATCGCTGAACTGACAAACCATAAGCATGTCTGTTCTAATGCTGTTCTAATCTCCAGGAAGAAGCAAGCACAGGTGACCAGATCTGCCTTTATATTTGGAAATGCAAAGCATGGTCTGGGTTCTGAACTCTGGCTAGGACAAATAAAGATTTGGTGCCATGTCCAAGCTGAAGCTGAGGTTCAGTTTACGCAGGACATAAGGACACGAGCTGCTTGTTTGCACCCGCACCCTGCATTCCTACAAGGCTTCTTCCTCAGGCATTTCCTACTTCCCCCCTTCCTGGCTAGAGCAACCCAAGCAGTTTGCCTTCATGCCCAAAATGGAAATTATGGCAAAATAGTTTAGGAAGATACAGTGGTACCTCAATTCACAAACACCTCGGTGCACAACCAAATCGAGTCGCAAACAGAAATTTTGGCAAAATTTTGCCTCAGGTCGCAAACTCAGCATTGGGTGACAATCACGCCCATCGTCCCTGCATGATCGTGCTCGGGGGTGAGGAAATGGCCACCATCGTGGTCGCGCTCGTGCAGGGAAGGCAGGCGCGATCGTGCTCGGGGTGGGGGGAGATGGTTGCAGAACGGATTCACCTCATTTGCATTCAATCTTATGGGGAAATTTAACTTGGCTCACGACCAATTTGAGTCACGACCAGAGTCCTGGAACGGATTAAGTTCGTGAGCCGAGGTACCACGGTATTACCGTATTTTTTGCTCTATAAGACGCACTTTTTCCCCCTTCAAAAGTTGCCACGGTTTAAAATATCTGTGAGTACTCCAACAAAAATAACTCCCAGGTAAATACAAACATTAGCCACATTAAAATTAAGTTGATTACTTTTTGCCCCCAGTCAAGCATTTCAGTTTAAATGTAATGGGATACTCAAAAAACATAAGTAAAATTAATTGGTTAATTTTTAGTTTTATTGACTCAACATAATTCAGGCATGCTGGATCAGATCCCATTAATTGAGGGTACTGTATTTTTGTATTCAGTGTTTTCTACAAGAGCACGTAACTAATGTTATATGTTGTAAACTGCCCTTCAGCTACCAGGTAGTAAAGAAACATTAATATTAATAATAATAATAATAATAGACTTCAGACAAAATTCTGTTCCAACAGCAAGTCAGTCATGCTTAAGGTGTGACCCAATGAAGTGTTTTCCTACCTCCCACGGGGCTTTCCTTATACCCCAGAAGCCAAAGCTAAAATCCAAGGGTCACTGAGCAGGACTACCCTCAGAAGCAGCAAATTTAACAATAGGCCAGGTTTGTTTCAGTTAAGGTTTCTGTTCTTCTCCCTTTTGACAAAATGTTCCCAGACATCTCCACTATCAGATCTATTTCTGGAAACTTCCCCTTTCCTTAGCAGAAGTGCTGAGCAACAACCTTCTTGCTATCTTATGTAAATCCTAACCAAAACAGGTGCTATCATCGTTTCTTGGAGATAGATTCCCTTCCAACATATGAAATGCAGCTATACAAACGCATCCATATGTACAACAACCCCTCCAGCTCCCCGAGATGGTACATGTTTTTCAATTTACAGTTCACGCCAGAAACAGCAAGTACTATAATTCAGTTACTCAAAGCATTACACGGAAGCCAAAGACACCGTCCTTATAGCAGCAAGGGGAATGGCAAGCTGCAATTTCCTTCCAATAAGATGATCACTGAACATACTTAAGTTCCAAACTGCACTTGAAAAATAAATAAGCTAGATTTCATAAAGAGAAAACATATTATTAAAGCTTAGCTGGGTAAGCAGGAATGTCACCCATGCCTCCACTCGGAACAGGTGCCTCATAAAAAATTAACATCCATGGAATCGCTTGATGCGGCACTTCTGAGCCATGCCTTTAATTATACATGAACACTTGCTACCTGCAAAAAATAGGCCAAGAGGCACACAGAAATCGTCCCTGCTCCGAGATTTCTCAGCTTCCTTGCCAAATCAACGGTCTGGCATTCGTGAAGACATGCATTTTGTAAGACACAACAATGACAACGGCTGGTAGGTTACAGAGCAAGGTAAAGACACAGCAACCATGCTAAGCAGGGGGGACTATCGCCAGAACACAATCACTCTCCAGAGCAGTGCTTATTTCTGCCACCAGCTGTTGGCTATTCTGACCATACAGACTGCAGATTGCACACCTTGCTTGCTTTATTTGGGATGCTGTTTTTGCCCTGCTCTTCAGATATAAAGCAAGGAAAGCGATAAAAGCTGTAACAAGAGGGAGGTAACAGAGATGGGTGGCCGTTCAGCAGGTTCAGAATCCTGGACAGAACGTGCGCTCAGATTTGGGACAATGTAAAGTGGGAGCCTGCTAAGGCAAGTGAACCTACCACTGGCTGAGAGCTTCCCCACACCTGCTGGCTCCTTGTTAAGCCGGTACGATACAAAACGGGGGAGTAAAGAGCTGGCTGGGAATATTCTCCAGGGCCCGCTTGCTCACGGGAGGGAAGGAGCTGGAAGACCTCACTTAGGAAGGCTGAGAAATGAGATCTGTCTCAACCTCAGAGTTATCTCCTGCTAGTAGCTTAGCCTCAGGCACATCTTGGTCCTGGACCATGAAATACATCCTTGTCACCCATTTTGCTCAAAGGAGAAGGAATGCATTTCCCTCAGACTGTGGATTCAGCTCAGCACTACTACTGGGTTCATCAACACCATCAGTATTAAAAGCATTGTGTTCCAGCCAGCCAGAGCCTACACAGAGCAATCTGACAGAACGTCCAAACCATGTCAGGTGTGCCAGAAATCTGATTAAATATATTGTATGGCATACAAGCAGAGAGCAAAGGATGGCAAAAAGGCACACAAAAAAGGAAGATACCAAGCAGAACTGAGAGTGAAGCTTAACTAATTAAAGTTTATCAACGAATGCAGGAAGAATATTTAAATAATGACAATTAGGTACTTAAGTAATGGACGTATATGGTCACTGGGCTTCATCTATCTATTTTAGTTCAGTACTGACATCTGAATCTGTATTCAAAATTGCCCGCATTCCAAACCACAAGTATCTCCACATTCAATTCATTTCTGGTCCGGAACGTCATTTTCAAAATTGATTTTACATCTATTAGATGCCTTTGTGTATACACATTCTGAAAATCATTTCCAAGACAAAAAGGAGCACTGCAAAATCAAAGTTAAAGCAGCAGAAGGAGGAGAGGAGAAATATACTTACTGTGCAGCTCGCGATGTATTACATCTACTAAGTTGGGCTCATCGCCCCACCAGAAGATCCATAACTCCTTACAATCCGGTTTGACATCGCGACGCCAGACACACAGCAGGTTCGCCTGCAGGCAGCGGATGTAGCTCAGAAGAATCGGATCGTCTTGAGCAGGGGCCGAAATAATGGGGCCACAATCTCCATGCCCTTCAAAGTTGTACCGACGCCACTTGATGCCTGTGAGTTCCGCCTGCGGGGAGAAACATTAGAATTGATTACTAAAGCCATTTGGTTTCAGGATTAATTGCTATGCAGGTAAGCCTATAGATATAAAGATCCCTAGTTTAAAATGTTCTAATCTGATGACATCCAAGAGTCAAGAGAGGAACTAGGAGTGGGCTGTTTGGAATTAGACAGTGCTATCCCTGGTCCTCATCACAAAAGAGGCTATTGTTTCTTTACTTGTGCAGTACAAGACATAGGATAATCCTGCATAAAATGAATAATCATAAACTTAGCAGGAAAAAATGCATTCCTATATAATAGGACAGTAGTCTTTTAATACTTTAGCATCCTTTGGAGAGAGATAGGTGTTAGATACTGTTGAAAACTGAGATTCTACATACATCTGGTGATTAATTCAAAACTCCAAGCACTGCTAACTGTTGCAAAGAAAACACGGGCCACTAAACTGGCTCTGTCAGCATTGTGGATTATTACGAATTCGGATCGAAAGAGGAGGAGGCCTGCATAGAACAGTTTCCCATGCTTCTGTGTCCATCTTCATAAATATGCAGCTCCGGCCACTGGCATTTGTTATGTGCCGTCAAATTGTCTCGCTTACGGTGACCCTACGAATGAAAGACCGTCAAGATGCCCCGTCCTTCACAGTCCTGCCCAGCTCTTGGCTACTGACCATACCATCAACAAATACAGAGGATTACGACACAAGGTGTTCATACTACAGAGAAATACTGCAAGCGAGTCTTTAGATTCTACTTCCCTTTGGAGCCAGGGTGGTGTAGTGGCTAAGAGCACAGGACTGGGACTCAGGAGGTCCAGGTTCGAATCCCCACTCAGCCACAAACTTCCTTGGGTGACCTTTGGCCAGTCCCAGAGTCTCACCCCAACCTACCTCACAGGGCTGTTATTGTGAGGATAAGAATGGAGAATTATGTGAGCCACCTTGGAAAATAGGCAGGATATAAATATAATCAGCGCCAGGTGAAAACCTTTTAATTTCCCCATTATTTTAATGCTTAATTGGTTTTAACTGGCATTTTTATCTGCATTATTCTGATGGTTGAATGCTGTGTTTGCTTTGTTGGTTGTATTATTTTATTGCTCTTCTTGCAAGCTCTCCCGAGACACCTGTGTGGATGGCATATAAAAGTTTTGGATAAATAAATAAATAATCAACCTATTTTAAACTTCATTTGGTAAATTAGGGAAAGCCAAAAGCAGTCTTCTGGCAACAGCCAACAAATACTTGGAATTCTATTTTTGGAAATCTGTCTGCATTTTGCCTACTGACAGAGACAAATCTATGAGAAATGGGCACGAGAACTCCCAAAAAACTTCTCCCTAAACTACGCATTATTTAATACTGCTCTGCTGCCTCATGCCAGGTTCATGCACTCTCCCTCACTCTCTCTCCCCACCACCCTTCTTCATATCAGTTACTCTGTTAATTTATGACTGCTCTGAATCAAAGATCCACTACAAGAAGCATTAAAAGAAGAAGTTCAGACAATGCTGAGCCCAAACCCATGAGAAATTTAATTTGGCACTGCCAAATAACAGAGAGAAATAACAGAAGTAACTGAGCTTCTCCTCTCATCATAGGAGGGAGGCAGAGGGACAGAATTCTGAACCCTTGTCTTCCCTTCTTGAGCACTGCCGTCCTTTTTCGGAGCAAAGAACTGGCAAAGGAGACTTCGCAGTCGTTAGTGGAGCTTCAGGTTTCCGTAACCCAGTAAGCCGGGCACCTGGGACGCTTCCGGCCCTCTTTGATCAGGAAAGAGGGAGTGCATGTCGAGAAACAAGAAACAACGAAAGGGAAGCAAGGATGCATCCTTCCTCGCACACGTCTATAATGTGCATTTGTGCATTAGAGAGGGAAGTGAGCAGAAATGCACGCCAGGCCATTGTTAGACAATGGGCTGGGAGGCAGTAAAGGGTATGGAAGGTTTCTGGAAAGCAATAAACGATATTGCAGAGTGTCAAGCGTTCCCTTCCTGAACCTGCTGGCGGTGGAAAAGATTACAGATGAGGGGAGCAAAAGCCTTGACAGTAGCAATTTGGAACACACGGAGGAGGGGCCAGCCAGAAGACGCTCTTGATGGCGCTGGATGCCCTTCGGCTCGCCCTGCCTCTGGTCTCTTTGGCACAGGGACAAAGAACACAGAAACAGAGCGGGTCAGAAGGGGCCATCTAGTCTGACCCCCGGCTCCAGCTGGCTCCGCTCATGACACGCCCACCACGTGCGGACCAGGACGGGGACAGCTGATGGAGGCAGGCGGGACGCCATGACCAGGGCGCTGGGGCGAGGCTGGGATCGGCGGCTCCGTAGGGCCAGAGGCTGGCAGTGCGGTTGACGGTCCAGGATCAGAAACAAAGCAGCAGGCATTGCAATGACGAACGAGAGAGAGGCACAGGCTGGAAACACTGCCAGGGAAGCAGCTGAGTGCCAGGGAAGGCTGAGTGCCCGTCAAGCAAAGGCGGGCAAGGTGGAGGAGGGGGGCTGTGGGGACAGACAGGAGCGGGCTGGAGCACAGTGGTGGCGAGAGGGGCCAGACTGGACGAGGCAGGGACGGAGCGGGGAGGGCTGGAGCAGGCAGGCGCGAGCCCGCCTCACCGAGCAAGTCACCGTGGCAAAAGGGCCAGAGTGCCGGCACGTCACGGAGGAAGAAAAGCCATGCGGCGAGGCCTCGCCTGCTGGTTTCAGGGGGCCCAGCTGCACCCCATGATGGCTTCTCAGCTGCTCCCTGAAGTGCCTCCAAAGAGCCTCCAGGTTCTGCTGGCTGAGTCCTGGTCCCGACAAGTAGCAGTACCACTCTCATATTTAAGCCATATCTTAAGATCCATGGCCTGTTCTACCGTGCACCTTCCAAAGCCTCCGAGATGATGCTCAGTCATTCGCCCTTCTGCTGGGCAGAGGTTCTTTGCGTGCTCTCTCTCTCTGGGGATGCTGCTGCTGCTAGTCCACATGGGACTACTGACCTACTACGAGGTCCACCGGCACGAATGCGGAAGTGCCACCAGGGCCGTATTCACAGGTCCCAGAATAAGCAAGCAAGCAAGAGATCGTGTGTGGTTTGCCGTTCCTGCAGTGCTGCTCCAATTATCGGCCACATGCACAGCTGCAAAACTATCACCACCAATATCAGGCCCAACGAGCCCTTATCCTCCCTTATAAGCCTGTCCATCACCCCAAGGTCTTCCAGAGAGGCCTTTCTCTTAGCCCCACCACCTCCACGCTTGGTGGGACCGCAGGAGAAGACCTCCTCGGGGGTTGCACCAAGGCTCTCATATTCCCCTCCCAAGAAGCCGAGATTGACACCCTCCCTGTTGTGTTTTTAGAAGCAGCAAAATCCTTATTTTTCCAGCAGGCCTTTGGGAATAGTCTGGACCTGTGAGACTGCATTGGACGAGTTCTAGCCTATATATTTTTAGCCTTTTTAATTTTGATATGTTATATAATTTTAATATTCTGTTGATTTAATGGTATTTTAACTTTTTGTGTATTTCAATTTATGCTTTAACGCATACATTTTTAATGTTGCAAGCCACCCTGAGTCCCAGTATTAGGAATCGGAATAAATATAATAAAATATAGTAATAATGTACAGCATGTCCGATTGGAATAAGCATTTTTCCTAATGCCTCCTTCACATTCCTTCTCTTTACAGTATCACTCTGCTCCTCCTGCCTACCAGAAAATCTATTTTTAATCTATACCATATAATCAATGTATCCGTTCCAAACGCCTAGGGAAAATATCACAGTGGCGCCATCCTCGCACTAAAATAAAAAGTATATTCCTTTGCAAGCACCCATTTTGTAAAACAAAGATGAGTCATGTACTGCAAACAATATGTCGACAATGGAAAAAGGGTAATTGTTGGCACGACGAACTAGAAAGGAGACATTGAAGACCAATGCAGCCATCCAATAAAGCAGGTCCGTCTTGTGAGCCCTTGCAAACTCACAGACTATGTCACCATTTGACTGCTGCTGCTTCCTAGACGCCATCGTCTTCCCCCTCAGAGGCCTTCCTTCTGCAGACCCAGAAATGCAGAAGGATGGACCTCGGAGCACGTCCCACCCTCAGCGGCAACTTTCTTATTTTCATTTTTATTTCCAGGCCTGCCAACGGCACAGGAGATACTGACAGCCGCCAGGACTCTGGCATAGCTTTTCAACTCTGTTCCTCGACATGGGCACTGTTTTGTTTGTTTATTAGAGCTATTATTGATCAGGTTGTTTATCCCGCCCCATTAACAACAAGGCTTCCACCCCACTTGGTGGGTTTGGCATGGCCTTGCATTGATTCAGCGATCCCACACATTTTCTGTAAGCCGGATGGGTACCTGCAACAGCCACTTAACAGAGGAAAGCCCCAAGCAGAGGTGGGGGAAGCCAAAAGCGGCTGGAGAGGAGACCCTTGGCAAGGAGACGTCCTTCTTTCAGTGTAAGGTGAAGCAGCCCAGCAGAGCTTACCAGCAAGGGAAGGCCAACAGTTAAGGGCAAAATTGACAAGAGGGAGAGATCAGCTTGCTGAACTAAATATCAGAGGGGTATTATTATTATCTTCCACCAGAGTGCCATTTCCCTGAAACTGGGAACAAAATACCATGTTCAAAAGAGTTTGGAAACTTAATTCCATTTGGTGCTCTGATGCTGAGGAATGGGGAGTTTCCTACAAGAACTGGCAAGTTCAAGAGACCAGCTGTAGAAATAAGCACCAAGAAAACGCAGAGTTCTGTTGCAGAGCTGCCTGGTAGTGGCTGGAGGATTGTGCAGGGAGACAAGTCATGCAAGCATGACTGTCTATCAGGTCAGCAAGTGAACAATCAATCTATGATGTCTTAGGGCAACATGTGAACTCACCCGCAGGGTGAACGGTAGGTACGGGTCCTTGAAAAATACAGGCAAATTTAGCAGGCCCAATCAGTTAGTTATGGTACTCTTTGCCCACCCTCTGCTTTTACCTCTGCAGGAATGGAATTTTAGCGTGCATATTCATTCAAGAAAGCCTTCAGACGCCCACCTCCATAACTGTAATTGGTAAAAATAGAATGACCAGGGGAAACTACCTGTGACTGTGTAATCCCATCTTTAAGCTGCAACTGAAAGCCAGTGAGCTCACCAGAAGATTTTCCCCAGCAAGCAGGCGGTCCACAGGTGAGCCACCCCCCCCCATGACTCACCTGTGTCTCAGGCCCGTGATACCTACCAACCAACCATCATTTGTCTCTAATGAAAAATATCAGCCACAATGGCCATTTCAACAAATCTGAACTGAGCAAGGAATGCCAGAATTCAATTAGGTGCCTTTGTTTCCACGGAACCTTTTCTACCACTACAATCCACTCATGTTGGCTTTTCCCCTTTTAATTGGCATGTCTGCATAAACACTCTCCAACTTGTCTTACAAAACGGTGGTATATAATTTGATGCCCTTTTGATACTGGAAGCAATATTATATGCAAACTTCAGTTTTTGGAATAAGTAGACACGCTGTTCTCAATTTGGTTTATTTATTTTAAAAAACATACAATTAGATGACTTCTTTAAACTTTTTCGATATGTTAACACAGTCACGTACACAATACTGCTTTTATGCTATAAATAACACAATTCATTTATTATGTTGATTATTGCTTCTTCTGTTTCTAGGCCAGATTTAAACTGACTGCCCCAGAAATCAAGTGGATTAATTGGTAATTGATCTTCCCCATTAAGGAACACATTAAGAATGGATACCATGTTATTACAAAATTATCTTTCTTTATTGTCCCCTTAGCCAGATGAAAGCTATTAGCTTATCTGCCAATATGGTGTCCTCAGACTCTTTCAGGGGCCAGAAAAAGTTATATGTGAGAAAAGACACTGGAGGAGAACCTGAGAACTGCTCTTCACATCCGCCCCTGCCACACACAATAGCAGCTGAGCTAGGAGTCCCAAGAAAACCCTCGCATTACCCAGGACCTAAACCAAGCTTACTCCAAGACAATATAAACACAGAAGGCACTTCAGTCTTACATGCCTGCTTCTCCCCTGCCCAACACCCTGTCAAGAGTCTCAACAAGCCATTCTTTGCCGTTCCATCCCAACAAGTGTGTGCTTGGCCTACAGCATCAAATCCCAAAGATCCCAGAATAGACATCCATATTTTTTAGACCACTGTCCCAGTAAACACCGACAATGTATAAGTGGGCTCAGTTAAACTAATACTATGCATTAAATTACTACAAAAACTGTAAACGGTTAAGTGAAAGAAAGCGGAAATTCAGAGAACAGTTTAAGGGATCCATCAGTGAAGAAGCTCTATCTGGAAGCGGCAGCTTGAGGTATATTGTACCAGCTGCAAATTTCAGCAAACAGAATTAGGAGAACGAAACCAAAAATATACTCCCATACAAGATTTAAGATTGGAAAACCCTCAAGGACTCATTGTTTCTACTCCGTGTTGAATGGATCCCAGAGACAATGGGATTAGTCATCCAAAACTGAAGATTCTCAAGAAAATGAGGGCTGAGATGGAGGGGGGGGGCATTTACATATGTCACCTTTTAAAATAAGAAAGTATGGATGTGGGGCACGGAGACAAAGTCACTTCGAGAAAAGTGGAGACCCACCATCATTTAGATTTGTGTCTGCCACCGTTCTAAGCAATATTTGTAATATGGAACATGAGCAAACAGCCCCCGCTGTTCAACTGCGGACTACAGAATAATCACAGCTACACAAAGACATATAATCTTCCTAGTCTTAATCTTTTAGCACTGGCACTTGGCCAAGAGACAGGTGGTATGCCAAAGGGCACAAAATCCAGTAAACACAACATTCTCGACGTTTGTTCTTCAAGTAAGGAAGAGTAAGGAAAGCTCCGTCTCATTAGGAAGAGGGCTGTTATATTCCTAGAAGCTGTTTGTCCAGAACTAGAATCCTCAAGACTTTCACCAACTGGATGAACTGAAAATCATGTTTCCGTTTTCCAAAGTGTGCACCTAAGAATCAAAGGCGTTTGTTTATAAGACAAAATCCATTCTTTTGATATTCAAGATGCAACATTGGAACATGTGTCATATAACAAAAGTCAGACTCCCAAACTATGAAGTTTACAGATTCTCATCAGAGCAGGTGATGCTACTAATTAAAATTCTTATTATCTTGGCTACTACCTCTGTGAATAAGGCAATGCTTTAGAATATATGTTCCAAACGCAGAGAACTTGTTTTCGGCCATTCCGACTAAGAAATGATTTTGTATACTGACTGATCTGGTAGCGCCTAACTTAATTGTTTTCGTTTCTTTTTACGTGAAGATGCTGCCGTGAGAACTTGGCTTTTGATGGCCACATCCCAAGAACATTCTTGTCCAGCAGTCATTTAGATACTCATTTTTGGTAGAATTGAAAAATGATTATACTCTTGATGTTGTAATCATTGGCTTCCAACATACAGACAAGTATCCATGCCAAACTGCAACTTGGTAACACTGCTATTTTTGTCTGAATTTCTTTAAAAATGGTTGGGAAGTAGAAGGCACCATTTGCAGCAGAAATCTTGGGGGCTTGGTGGGGGTCCCTCATATGGCCCTAGGCTGCCCCCACTTTCCCAAGTGTGGAGAACACAGAAGCACTCCACCCCAAAGAAGCAAGAACCTGTTAAAAGGGGTGCTTCAGGGATAGCTCAATTCCCTCTTCCAAGAGGATTCCCAGGAATTTTGAGGGTGCTAAGAAGCTGAACTGTACCCCCAATTTTGCCATTTATTCTGCCCTTGGGAAGCAGCAAAATCTGGGGGAAACCCCAGTGCTGGCAGGGTTCCAGGCTTGTGATTTCAAGGGCAAAGCCGGCTTTCTTGCAGAGGGTTTTCTCCAAATTTTGGAGAGCAGCCCTGCCATAGGGGAGACTAAGGGCCGAAGACCTTCTCTGAGGAGGCAGTGGTTTGTGCAGCCAAAGGGAGAGCAAGACCCTTTCTTGGACTATCAGTGCATTGCACAGAGCCAGCCGGTCACACAGATCAGCTCCAAGCAAGGTGGGGTGAGGGGAGGAAATACTATCATTTTTTTTTAAGTGGGCAATCATAGATCACCCCCCTCAGGAAACTATTAGGCATCCTGGGATGAGTGGAGACCTTCCAGATGTCCTGAAATCAGATTTGGAGAAGTGCCTTTAAACAGATGCTTTTGCCATTAAAAAATAAAGCAAAAGCCAACCCTTAGCCAACGCTAAGAGCTCACCACATTCCAGGGAACATCTTGGGGCTCGTACAAGGTCCCCTGAGATACACAATGGGACCAAGAGGGGGGAAGAGGAGGGTGGGGGAGGCATGCAATCCTCTTTCTCTGTAAAGGCACAGAGGAATTTTTACCACTGTGCAGGGTTAACATTTGCATTACCTTGCTGTGCAAAACCGCCCAGTGGTCTTCCGTGCCTGAATCTCACACAGGAAATTCAGTTCGATTGCAAAAACCAAGCCAGAATCCTGAACAAGTGTCCCCAGCACATGTGTCAAAGGGCTACGCAGGGATCTCAGCAACAGCAAAAGGGATATAAAATGCGGTAAAGGCCAAACCCAAACAAAGAAAGCAGAGGCACTGCATCTTTGTCAATTTGCATGACTTTAAAGAACGACTTTAAATGCACATTACAAATTAAAAACATGACTGCTATAAAGTATTAATGTTACGGACTAATATCTATACGATATCCCAAAAACAATTCAAAACTTTACTTATTACCTTCAAATAATGCTTAGAACTCTGGCCTTTAACACACACGTGCAAGATTAAATACAGCCAGGACCTCTCTCAGCCAACTGCTTCCTACTAAAGGAACTGTACATCTCAGTCTCAATTGTTAAAGGAACTGGAGGAATTTATCTTAAATGATCCTATTATGATTTACTACTCATGTCTAATAAATTCCAAAGAAATATTGTTTGAAACAAAAAGCCAGTCTACTCCTGAAATTAATATTCTACCATAGTACTGATATCCCATATCAGAACAACCCTAAAGGTTGGGGTGCCTATGTATGATAGACCCTAACTCTAATCGGGATAGAATCAGTGCTGGCATTTCAAAGTCATGGTGCCTACTCTTTTTCCTTCCTCAGTATTTGAGGGGGGTTGGGGGGGGCAGGGGACTCCTTCTTTATTAAAGCAACCTGTTCTATGGCCTAGAATTTGTTATGTCTGTTTTGTGCCATATTTTTTAAAAAAAACCACTAGCGGTTCAGCTTTTCCTTTTGGTTTCATATTGCTGTCATATTCACCAATTCTTACTATCAATGTACAGGTGCTCATTCCAACCGAAAATGAACTACACAGGCATTTCACAATGTAAACCATACCAAACATGTCAAAAGTTATAAACGTTGAAAGCAACACTCAGGTTTGTTATTGGGGTCAATAAAAACTCTATGGTATATTTCCAGTATGTGCAGGGGTCCTCAAAGATGATGGCATGTGCGTCAAATAGAACCTGGTACAATGTTAAGGCCCATTTTACCTCCCAGAATTAGGACACTATGTAATTAGTATATCCTTGACATTATTGTTCCTTTAATAAGCAAACACTGTTGGTTTCCTGGAAACTAGGGTTGTTGTTTTTTAAACAAACTGTGCTAGTGTTATAAAATGCTACTGTCTTTTTTGTCAAAGCAGTAGATAACAAAGCAGCTTCAGAAAAGCAGTTTTTGAGCAGTGTCAAGGAAAATACTTGTGAAAAGAAGGCTTCCTTCAGAAAAAGGAAGTTTTGCCTGAATAAGAGGAACAAAAGGGAGCATGAACCTGCAGAAAAGGAGATGCATGCAAAGAGTGAGAGAGGCAAAGGGGCATTTTGAAGAGTCTATTGTTCAATATGATCAAGACCCACAATTTAAAAAATCATACTTAAGGAGAATGATGAGACTGAGAAGCTGGATGAACTGTTTGCATCTGTCTTCACTGCAAATGAGTGGACAGATTTCTGTGGCTGAGCTGATGTTCTCGGGAAGGGAGTCTGAAGAACTGAGGCAAATCATTGTGACAAACTAAGTTCTCAACCTTACTGACAGTTAATAAATCACCGAGTCCAGATGGTATCCATCCTGGAGCTCTTAAGAACTCAGATGCGAAATTGTTGCTCTTCTAGCAAAAATATGTATCGTGTTCGAACTAACAGTGTCTCTACCAGAGAACTTGAGAGTGACTAATGAACCGTGCATTTTTTAAAGGGCTCCAAGAAGAATCTGAGAAACCACAGGCAAGAGCTTTATCTCTTTTCCAGATAAACTGGTTGAAAACATAAAAGATAAAATTAGTACGCATTTAGAAGGACAAGTGCAACCATATTTGGAATACTGTGTACAGTTCTGTCCACCTTAAAAAAAGGATATTGTAGAGTAGGAAAACTGCTGAAAAGGGCAACTATAATGATTAAGGAGCTGGAGTATCTCCCTTATGGGGAAAGGATATTGCTTCAAGATATTTTTAAAGATGGACAGCAGTATATAAATTTTCTAAATTAAAAAAATGTCTGGGACTGGTCAGCTTAGGGAAAAAGCAAGTAAGGGGAGACAAAATTATGTACATTGTGGACAAGTGGATAGAGTGATATTTTTCCTTTCTTGTAATTCTAGAACCCCAAGTCCGTGCATGAAGCTTGGGGGGTGAGGGGGGGAATTAAGACTTACAGAGGAAGTACTTCCCTGCA
Organism: Varanus komodoensis; assembly: GCF_004798865.1. Taxonomy (NCBI): domain Eukaryota; kingdom Metazoa; phylum Chordata; class Lepidosauria; order Squamata; family Varanidae; genus Varanus; species Varanus komodoensis. The sequence continues at coordinate 852,625 of NW_025336169.1, read as the reverse complement.
CAGCACAGAGTTACTCTAAACTATTCATTCCACACGAGATAGTGCTGGTCACGGGAGGTGGTTGAGGCCCCATCGGTGCGGGTGTTCAAAGATAAGCTAGACATGCACATGGTGGGCATGTCGTGAGCGGAGCCGGCTGAAGCCGGGGGTCAGACTACATGGCTCAGGAGACCCCTTCTGACTCGCTCTGTTTCTATGTTTCTTGTTGGCTTCAAAAGGGGACTGGACAAATTCATGGAGAAGCTATCTGTGGCAGCCTAGCAGAATTTTGCTCATGAGATGATCTAGAATCCATGAAGTGTTTCATAGAATAGTAGAGTTGGAAGGGGCCAAGGAAGCCCTCGGGTCCAACCCCCTGCTGTTGCAGGACACCATGTTGCACCATCCGAGTCAGATGGCTGTCCAGTCTCTTTTTGAAAGTCTCCAGTGTGGGAGAGCCCACCACCCCTCCAGGCAGCTGGTCCCGCTGCCATATTGCTCTGAGAGTGAGGAAGCTTTTCCTGACGTCCAGCCTGAATCTGGGTTGTTGCAATTTGATTATTCCGTGTCCTACACTCTGGTATCAGCAAGGAGAGACCTTGACCTTCCTCTTTGTGACAGCCTTGAGGGACTTCTAGAGGGATATCATTCCGCACTCAGTCTTCTCTTCTCATTCCTAATTTCTAATTCCTAATTCCAAAAATCATGTGGGATTCTGGTTCTGGACAAGCACCTTCCATTCTTTTTTCTAGTCTACCTGAGTTTACCAGCTACAGTCTGTATCTTTATTTACCCCATTTCTCAGACCATAATAATGTGACTCTCAAAAAACCACTGTGCTGCATGGCAAGAAGTCTTGTGCAAGAGGTCACGGAAAATGTAGAAAGGAGACTTGGGTAGTGTTAAAACTGGAACTATTACCCAGATTCAAAAGGAGGAAAGCAAACAGAGTGCTGCAAGAGGAAGCGGGGGTTATCCTCACTCCTCCTCAGCATCACACACACACCAGAAGCAGTGCTCTCACAACACAAATCTTACCGATGTACCAGATTTCAGGGAAGGAAGGTCACAATGCAAGAAGAAATCTATGTCTGATGATCTGTTAAAAGCAGATGTCCCCAGCGTGCCTTCAGCAACCTCCAACAACTCCCACAAACTCGTTACTCTAAGCCCTCTTCAAAAGAATTAATACAAATATCTGAAAAAATGGGGCACCAGGTTTTCCTTCCTGTGCCCAAATCCGTCACTCTTCAGCTATTCAGTGGCTATTCAGTGCAACCCAATCTGTTTTCATCTCTGCAGATCTTTCCTCTCTGCTCTCCGCCCTGCACCTTGCTATTTCTCTCCATCTGACCCCTTCCTATTTCTCCCCCCATTCCTGCCCCTCGCCTTCTTCTTTCTCTACCTTCCTAGTGCCTAGATGTGTATTTTCTCCCCACTCATCCGTGTCTTACTGTTCTCTCCAATCCCAGCCTCTAGTATAGGTATTCCTCCTCTTCCGCTCCTCCTTCTCCACATTCCTAGCCTCTGGCATTCTTACTTTCCTTCGCCTCCGAGCTCCTCTCAATATGTCTCCCCCTGCATTTCTTAAAGCCCTTACAACAGCTGTTACGTCAGACGTCTCTAGTTATGTGAGCCACGGCTACTGGGCAGTATACAAATGAATTAGATAGATAGATAGTTGTGTCTTCCTGGGACTATTTTGTGGTAATGATCACAGTAGTTCCTCAAATTCTCAAATGTGTCCATGGGTCAAAAAGGGTTTGGAGCCCTTGTATATTGGTCTCGGTCCACCAAACCAAGTTTTAAGTGCCTTTTAGCAGTAAGATGCCCACTGATCTGATTGTTAAGGTGTTTAATGAAATGAGAATTTGCCAGCAATCTGCAAGTGTCCTTTGGTTAAAATTGCTGTTAAATTTTGAATTCTTTAAAAGAGATGTTAGCATAAACTGCCTACATACAGTATTAAAATACTTATTTTCAACGCGGGTTTTTCCAAAGGCTTTCTCTTGATACAGTATCACATGAAGATATCAAGATATAAAGGCTACATCCAGAGAGGGCTGAAGTGAGACTGAACATAAAGAGGAGACTGGTCATGGAAAGTAAAAGGCATGCCATGCATACAGCATACCGAACTCAACCATTAACCATCGTCTTAGCTTCAAAAGCACAGTCTTTTCAAAGAGCCAGCCTAAAATCTGGGAATCAACATAACAATATAAAGCTAGGTTAATTTTTCTTTTTAGATTTTTTAAAAAATATTGCATAATCCACTTTGGTTTATCACCTTTAAGCAGCAGCAGTAGCCTATAATAAAAATCCATGAAGGCGTACCATGAACTAGCAAAGTCATTTAGGAACTAATTCATAAAACATGTGATCTTTGTAAGCAGGGCTTTGGGCTTGAACTTCTACGGAGCTCAGCTAGCTAGTCCAACGTACAGAGTACTGGATCATTATCAGCAGCGTGCTTCTCTTCATCGCTACTGCCTTGTGGTCTTCCAGTCCGTTCCCTGGTACAATTCAAAGGTTAGTCAAGCTGACTTGGTTGTTGCAAAGTTCATGCTATAGAAGATCATTCAGTTGCCACACGCTACTGATGAGTCAGTTTCTGAGATCAAGTTTATTTCTACAGAGGTGGCCCATCAGAAAACAAGTAATTAACAAAAGATATAAACAAAAACATAACATTTGTATAAACTTAACAGAATCCCAAATCATATAAACTTGCATTTCTGGATCACTAGGTAAAATAAGCACAAATTACACCAATCTGTATGACCTTAGATACACTCACACAAAATTCTGAAACTTCTTGGCAAAGGCAGCGATGTCCTACATGACTTTATTTACTAGCTCTAATTAGTATATTCAGAAAATACGCAGTCTTTGCAATCAGGTATCTTTCTTGCCCACAGAGCAAATAGTCTGCATTCCCATGAAACACCTCCACAAACAACTTTCTAAAATCTGACCCAAATTTTGTTCCTCTAGAAAATTATATAAAGGAAAATATAAAATAATATGCACAGGAACTTCTGCTTGTTTTGAATCACAGAGACAGGGTCACTGAGAATATGGCTTGTCCCAGCAAATTCAACTGAGCTGAATGAGATCTTAAGTCTCTATCAATCCTTTAAATAGCATGGGATATGGGGAATTCTTAGACATTGTCACTGCTGTAAAAACCTACATAGGTTCTCTGTCCATAGGTAAGGATACATCAGTCAAGTCTCTGCCTGAGAAATATCTTGGTGACTTCCATTCTGAATTTCTTTATATATAGAAAAAAACTGATTTTCACTGGAAAGGATGAAACATTATCTTCCCAAGAATTATTGTTCACTTCCTCAAAGGCAATCCTAACTGGGCACTAAGGTTAATTTTAACCATTATTTTACTTACAATTGCTTGTATGATTATTAGATAATGATAACTGTAATGATTATAAATATAATAATGTTTTATTATATATAAATCAACACGTACTGACAGGAGACAGCATGGGGGAACAGCAAACAATAACTAATTTTTTTTTGTCTGCCAGGTTTATGATTCAAGAGCACTATAGCTGAGCTCCATTCAAAAGACGTAGAATGAGTTTCCTATAATAAAATTCCAGTCTAGTGCTACCAAATGTCCGTATCTAGCGCTATTAAAATAGAAAGTGTAGTGTCTTATTGTGCCCATGTGCTCATGGATGTTCACAAAATAGGGCTTTCACAGTTCTAAAAATAACCCAAAAGCCAACAGATATGCTTGTTTTCGGAACAGGGCATGAGAATGAAACTTGCAGGAAGGAACTCCTCTTGGCTACTTCACTCTGAAAAGGAACGTTCCTGCTTATTGCCAGGGCTATTCTGAGAAGTGCAGCATCTCCACTCGGCAAAGGTTCACTGATATAAGTACAAAAGACTGCGTTGAGCAACCACAGTGGATTCGGCCTTTCTGTGATCTACCTAAGCTGTGTCCGATCCAGCTATCTGACTGTGGAAACAAACATCCCAGGTATTGCATGTGCTCAGTTTGTATCCCAAGCAATTCCCAAAGAGGGTTTAAGCTTCTAAAGATTTTGGTCTTTTGATAGTTAGGATGCAAGTCTTCATCTCTACATTTACCAAAGACCTGAAGACAACTTCCACACCAATCTACATTAAAGAAATCAGTATTAACATCCGGACATAAAAGAATAGCAATATTTTTATTACTTTTCTGCATGGGAACTACTGGAAGCGAGAAAGGAGAGAAACTACATCTCGTGTGTGTGTGAGAGAGAGAGGTGGTGGGGGGGGAGTGTTCAAAAGCAGGATAACAAGAGGAATCCCAGGAGAATATCAGCTTTATCTTTAAAAGAGATGTTAGCATAAACTGCCTACGTACAGTATTAAAATACTTATTTTCAACTCGGGTTTTTCCAAAGGCTTTCTCTTGATACAGTATCACATGAAGATATCAAGATATAAAGGCTACATGCAGAGCCTGGCTGCAATTTACTCTATACTTCTGTTTACCTTTGTAGCAACATCAGTTGTAAATCTAGCAGACTGGAAGCCAGCTCACGAAGATGCCAATAGATTAGCAGTTACCACGCAACTTAATTAGAAGCTGTCCAGCACAGAATTTCCCAGAAAGTACACTAACAAGCCCATAGTTATCTGGACTTTCTGTTCCACATTTTTTATACAGGGACCAGTAATGCCTCCTTCCACATGACTACATTTTTTCCTGACCTGAATGAATATGAAGAAGGAAGCCAGTTCTGCTGCCTACCATTCAATAAACACCATGAACAAACAGGCTGAGAAATATTTTCCCAGGGACTATAATATCAGTGATTTTGTGTGCTCCTTGTCACGAACAGCCATTCACCAACAGATTCCACCAACCCAGGGAGCACATCAACCAGTTCAACATCATTCCCACCATCCAAAAAGTCTTTCCACTATTTTTTTGTAATATGTTGTGAGATCATAACTCTCCAGTGCTTGCACCAAGCGTTCAAGGCATCCAAGCATTCAAACCTCCTATGAAACCGCTTCATCAAATTTCCTTAAAAAGTGAGGAAATGCACAATCACATCTTGCTTGCACAGAGAGCAAAGTTCCATGAGATCAAAGATTACGGTTCCTTCTTTAGAGCCACCATGTGTCTGACCAGAGATTACTCCTACATGAATGGTTCTAATATATAAAACCATTTTCCAGAGATTCCCCCCTCCCGCAGCTCTTCCCCTTTCTTCATAGGTGAGCCCTCTTCAGAACACCACCCGCCTAATCTAGATACCAGTAAGACAACCATCCTTCTTGCCCTGCTGTTGTTATGTACCATCAAGTCATCTCCAACTTATGGAGACCCAATCAGGTCCAGGGCACCAGCCTAGCTGTTCTTGCTGCCCAATAGCATCTTGATATCTCCTTTACTGGCCACAGCTACTGATGCGAATATCCACCTGGAATCTGGCCCTCTTGCACTCACTGGACTTCTTCCCCTGCTCAGACCTCTTCTTTGCACTGAGTTATTCTTCTGCACATCATGGGCACATAAGCAGAACTCACCTGCATAGCACGCATACGGCCAGCCTCACTTAGTTAAACCAAAACATCTGTGAGATGCTACGCAATAGGTGGACTCCCTTCCTGCCAGACACTCACTCTACTCAAGTCAGGCTTAGGCACAGAGCAAAAGCGCAGGAGTCCAGGAAGCCAAGACAAGAAAAGCCAGCTAATTCCCATCCCAAGACCAGATAACTCGCACATCAGAGCAGCTTTTAATTCCTCCTATTTGGGACCCACTATTCTAAAGGGACTGCAGGTGGCGCAGTGGTTTAAACCGCTGTGCTGCTGGGCTGGGTGATCGAAAGGTCACCGGTTCGAATCTGCACAACGGGGTGAGTTCCCGTTGCTCCGTCCCAGCTCCTGCCAACCTTGCAGTTCGAAAGCATGCAAATGCAAGTAGATGAAAAGGTACCACTGCGGTGGGCAGGTAACAGCGTTCTGTGCACTTTGGTGTTTAGTCATGCCGGCCACATGACCACGGAGACTGTCTGCGGACAAGCGCTGGCTCCCTTGTCTAGGAAACGGAGATGAGCACTGCCCCCTAGAGTCAGGCATGGCTGGATGTAACGTCAAGGGGAAACCTTTACCTTTACCTTTATTCTAAAGGAGAATTCTATTAATTCCTCCTATTTGGGACCCACTAACCTAGACCCACCATTCTATACAATACCAAGAATGCCGTAGCTTCCTACAATACCTTCTCCCTGTCTGGAAGCATTTTAAGGAGTCAGACCTTGGTAAAAGCACTGCTGTCCATAACTGAAGGCAGAGGATGCAATTCACACGTCTACCAGTATCAGACCTGTTCCTTTTGGTGTCTAGAAAATCTGTCAAGAGTGTAAGAACTATGAAATTAAAATATCAAAATCCAGCACCTGGATTAGATAGATTCTCAGCATAATTTTATAAAACTTTTCTTGACACCTTGTTGACTCCACCACATAAATTTAACAAATGTCCAAGAAAGCTGATATATAGAAGGATGTAAAGATTACTATAATACCTAAGGAAAGACCCCTAACTCAGTTGTGTCTTACCAGCTTGTATTTCTATTAAACCAGGTTTATGAAAGAACAGCCTTGATACAAATGCAATAAGGCTGTAAAAGTGATGTCTGTAGCTATCCCTCTATATCACACAGGGTTTGTGTATGGGAAGTTTATGTATGACAGTATCAGCAGAACCTTTAATTTACTTAGGACACAGCCCTATGGGCTCCACTCCCAGTAGACAGATGGCTTCAAGTCCAGAGTCCACTAAATGCACCACAGGCAACAGACGGATAGGTGAGAAGAGGACAGAGTCAATTTTGCCCCTGTTTTTTGCTTAAAATTAAAACAAACAAACAGATTGGCTTTTAAGCCCAACTAGCTAACTTACCTTTTGATGGGTGGGTAGGAGGGATTGGTGAGGCTATAAGATTCTCCATATCCCAGCTTCTTTTCACCTCCCTACACACCAGCACCCCCTTTTTATTCCTTTCCAATTTTTCTTGCAAGATCATAGTTACAGTAATATTTATTGTACCCATAGCGCTGTCAATGGGGGCAGAGGAGATTGGCAACCCAAACGATGTCTAGGGGGCATAAGATTGCTCTCTTGATTATTGTCAGATTTAGCTTTTTCAGATACAGAAAAGGCATTTGATCAACTAGAGTGTGCCTATTTGCATATTGTACTCTTCTTGAGAAAATAGGGATAGGAACCTTTTCTGAGCTATATAAAAGATATTTGTTTCTATCAATTAATAGTAAGAATTCAAAGAACATTAAGAGTAATTGGGATACAAGACAAGAACATCAACTCTGGACCTTACTTTTGTAATGGTAAATAAATCTCTTGGAATTACAATTCAAGTTTAAAAAGTTAAGAAGTTAGTGCATGATCATTCAATTTTAAGTTGATCGTTGATGCTGAACATATATGTGCTTGATTTAACCAATGGTGTTCTGTCCAGAGCTTAAAACTGCTAGTGATTTTTGGAATGATCTCAGGATGTAAAATAATTCCACAAAATGGAGATCATTTAAATGTTGCTCAAAAAAAATTAAAGGTATCTTGAGTTCAAAGGATGAGACAAAATGGACAAAAACAATGGTAAGATATGCAGGGGCCTGGTTATTTGCAAATGGGCATGCTCTTTTTTATCTCTATTATGTGACACTGATGCCAGAATTCCAAAACAAATTAACTAGGATATAAAATGTATATACCATTGATGCATGCTAGAGTTATTGAGATCAGAGAGCCAATTGTGAGCATATTTAGTTGAAAGCTTGCAACATTTCAGGATAATGTATATATCAGTGTATATATCAGTTTCACTGATGGTACATGTGTCTATACCCTTAGATCCCCCACAAAATTTTGTTAGGTTATTTAAAGCAGTTTGGTTTAGACCAAAGTATTGAGCTACATCTTTATTAACCACTGCAAGCATTTGGGGGGGGGGGGGCAATACCCATGCCTGTCCTCTAGCTTACAGAACAACCCTATAATCCCTAGAGAACATCTAGGGGACCAGGGAATTCTTCACATTCTGAGATCCAGTGTCAGCAGGAAGCCCTGCCTGTTTCTCTGAGTCCATAAGGTTGACCTCAGAACAGAGGTAAAGACAGCATTTTGGAATCAGGAAAAAGAAAAGACTGCTGTGCAATGATGTATATGCTATACCTTGGCAGCACTCCAGCCTCTTTCCCTCCCCATCCAAAGCACCAAAGTTAGATAGCCAAAATCAGTTTCCTAGCAGACCTGCTGGCAAAAGGAGCAGGGTGGCAAAGATCAACTCCACAGTCCTCCTGTCCTGCCTAAAAGGCCCATGATCCTTCAAGCTCGGAGGCTTCTGGGCATTCCCCTTGGACTGCACCCTTAGAGAAGCATTAATGAAAGTCTGGAAAGTTGCAGAACTGATAAAATGAATAAGCACACAGGAAAAGCCCTGCCGGATCAGACCCAAGGTGCATCCAGGCCAGCCCTCCGTCCACACGGTGGCCAACCAGCTGCCCCCAGGATCCCCCAAGCAGGGTGGGTGCAAGACCTCCCCCTGCCCACGGTCCTCAGCAAGTGGTCTATGTAGGCATGTCACCTCTGATAAAGGAGGTGGCACATACCCAGTGGTTACAGGGTTCAAAGCTCCACCAAAAAAGCTAGCATTTAATATTATCTGGTCTCCTTTCATTTATTTTATGAAAGGAATTTAGAATCTGTATACTGATAAGTATAACCACTGTAAGATTGTATTTATTATTGCTGTTTTTTTATATTTATATTGTGTGCATAAACACAGGCAACTAGAATGCTAAAATCTTTTACTAGGTGTATACAATTTAGTCAATACTATGTTTAGTATTGAGTACACATATATGTGGAATTTACCATGTGTTTTTAAGAAAATCTACTTTTTACATCATTCATCACAGCATTTTCCCCAATATCTACAGCTGTCTTTCTAAATCCACATATCTGTCTTAATTTATTTCTATTTGCTTTGAATTGTATTATTGTATTTTATTAATTGCAGCCAGAGTGGGTCATCAATTTATTTATGCTGTTAGCTGTCCAGAGACGTTAATAATTGGACAGCATACAAATTTTATAAATAAATAAAATATATATTTGTTTCCTTATGTTTTGCATTATTTGTTTCCCCCACCATCACAGCTACCTCCCAAAATCTGAACCACAAGTACTTTATATTGGAGACATCTCTATCTTTCTACTTTTTCTGCAGAGATAACATCTACTGGAAATTTAAAATTGACTGACCAGGTCTATTTACCCAAAAGGCTACCTCAATTCATAGATGATAGATACACACATTTCACTTGAAAGATATTATTTATTATTGTATCATTTCCATTCTGAATTATGCCTAGATTTTCATTCTGTATGGAATTCATTCTGCAGTAGTAATACACCCCCACTTTCCAAGGGAAGAGCAGCCAGTGACTCAGCAATCGGTGTTACAAGAATTCCTCTATTGACAGTCTTCTCTTGCAAGGGAAGCAATACTGTTGGTCTTTACACAACTTTGAGAAGAAAGAAAACTGTCTTTCCCTGAATATTTCTCTCACACATATGCAATAACCTCATCACAACATGTGCTGCAAAAGCAAATGTTTGCAGCTCTACTTCTCACAAAAAAATACAACTACAACCATCAACACACGACACAAGCCAAAGGTTAGAGTTTATTTGCTGTGCTCAAACAACAGTAAAACCTAACCAAAACTAAGTATTTAGTTGGGCACATAAGTCCCAAATTAAAACACACATACACACCCCAAAATTATCCACCAAGAGAAAAAAAAAGTTAGTCAATGTCCTTAACAGAACCAACCAAAATGCCACAGAAGGTTTGATTCACCAGAACTCTTCACCAGGTTAAAAGGTACAAACCAAATGAACAAAAAAGCGAACAAACACAGAACTGAGAATAGAAACAAAGAGGGCAAATTCGTAGCCAGACTGTAAAGCCCGCCATTTAAGACCCAGTCTCAGAATGCAGATATGCAGACTGAATGACTCATTGGCAGTCTGACGAAGATTTCTAGGCATTTTCATTGATCCTAATACTGTGAAACTGTAGGCTTTTAATGCTTAATTTTTAAAGCCCTACAGATTCCCACGCATAATGCCACAAGAGGCCATCCCTACAGGTGCTAGTGTTGCATAATATTCCCATATAAAGCTCAGTGAGTTTTGCATTGTACCTTATTGCATTGTACCAACATTTTGAGGACAGACTCCAAGAGCAAATTAACACACCAGAGAACACTACAGAACAGGTTTGGGCAACCTGTGTCCCTTTCGAGCACTGATCCTACTAGCAGCCCATGGCCAGGCTGACTGGGGCAGAGGGCATGCTGGATCCGGCATCCAGTCCAGCGTTTTCTTCATACTGTTAGAAAAGCAGCTGCCTGCAGGAAACTCACGAGTAAGACAGCATCCTCTCACCTACCTCTCCCAGCAACTCCCAGTATGTAGGCACCTTGGCTTTAATACTGCCATTGACAGCCACCAAGTAACCACTGATAGCCTCCTTTAAAAGGGATTCAAATTGGTGGCCATCTGTACTTGTGAAAGTGAATTCCATGGTTTAACTATGTGTTGTGTACGGAAGTCCTTTTATCCGTCCTGATTCTGCAACCAGTTGGCTTCATGGGAAGACCCTGTTTTCCCATATTAAAGGGAGAAAAATGGGGTGACCAGAATTGTACACAATATCCTAAGTGTGGTCACAGCCGAGATTTGATTTCTTCCCAATTGTTGCCCCACACGAAATTTGCCTTGTTCACTGCACCCTGGGGAGACATTGGGTTATAATTCAAAATCTCTAAAGGATTCCAGGTCACTTACCCCTAATATAGAAATACAGTACTATCCAGAGAACTTGCTGCAAAGCCATAATTCAGGATGTTTCTTTGTCAGAATTAGATTTTGAAGGAAAACAAGAAAAGCTGCTCTTTCAGCATATGTTTCTAGTACACTTTTCACTTTAGAACTATTACTGTTCTAAGCTGGCAATTAGCTAAAAAGAGGGCTTGAGATATCAAACAAATGTTACACAAAAGAACTGGAAAACTCTTTGGCTGCATACTAACAAATATAGCAGGCACTCCCTTCTCTATTAAGTTAAAGTACTCAAAGCTATCCTCACAAAGAGAGGGCAGAAGAGATAAAGAAGATCAGGATGTGTTATGGTTGAAAGAATGACAAAGGGAACTGAGGCTATTCAATAGCTGCATCCTAAGGGAATTTCACTATGCAAAGGCAAGGAGATCTAACACGAGCATACTGACAAATAAAGCAGTTACGCCCCTTAATATCCCAGTGTATAACACACACATCCCGAAAAGATCATGCACACCTGCTTCCTGATAGAGGAGGATGTTGTCAGAGCAAGAATGTCATGGAATAGCGACACTGCCAGGTAAAGCAGCAGGAAAAATAAGTTAACACATTCCTTTGTCAGGATCAGAATCGGTATTAAAGTGCGCTTAAGAACCATGCGCTGAATTTTCAGTGATGTGCAGCGCAATCCTATGCCAGTTTACTGAGCAGTACGAGCTCTTACCTTCAGTGAGGCCTATTCCCCCTAAAACGTTTTTAAAGGGTCACAGGGCAAAGCTCAGGTTTGTGGCATCTATTTTGTTTTGGGTTTTGTTTAAGTAGAAGGCAGAGGACTACCATCCAGAGCCAGACACAAATAGGTGTCACAAGTGAGCAACACAGTCAGTTACCTACCGCACCCCACGACTACACCTAAGTTATGATAGGTCAGGGATGTTACCATAATGCTCCAAATCCAGTCAGGTCCAAAGCTGGTCCAAAGAAGCCAGTTTCGTAAGTGAGGAATAAACAATAGGAAAAAAAAAAGAATATAACATATAAATTGGAATGGGCAACCTTTCTAACCCCGAAGGTCATGTGCAGCACCAGTCAGTGGGTCACAGGCCAGACAGGGCAAATTTGGAGTTGCTGGCAGAGGAGAAGGCTAAGGCTGCTCTGGCCACCGGTGGCCCTAACTGAACCACACAGAAAAACACAACAACCTGGTTCAGAGTTGCTTGAAGAGAGGAAGTGAAAGTTTCCTTATACCCTCAGTAAGCTTTTATATATATGTATGTACATATATATAAAACTCACTTTTGTTGCCAGCAATTTAGACATTAATGGCTGTGTGTTGAGTTATTTTGAAGGGACAGCAAATTTACACTGTTATACAAGCTGTATACTCACTACTTTACATTGTAGCAAAGTGTTATTTCTTCAGGGTTGTCACATGAAAAGTTATAATAAAATATTTACAAAATGTGAGGGGTGTACTCACTTCTGTGTTATACTCGGTGATATACTCTGTGTGTGTGTGTGTGTGTGTGTGTGTGTGTGTGTGTGTGTTAATATAAACATGAACCTGGGAAAAACACAGAAACAACACAACAACCTGGTTCAGAGTTGCTTGAGGAGAGGAAGCAAAAGGTTCCTTATACCCTCAGTAAGCTTTATTGTGTGTGTGTGTGTGTGTGTGTGTGTGTGCGCGCGCGCGCGCACGCACGCACGCGCGTGTAAGAGAATGAACACACTGGGGCTAATGTGGTGCACATATACCAAACCATTTGATTCCTGTTTTGAAAGTAAGCCACTTCCACCAATAAAATCCCCACAGTTCAGTGAAATTCTTATTATTTAGTCATACAAAAACTATTAATAAACAGTTATTAATAAACAGTTATTAATAGTTAATGACAACGTTAGAGCTTTGTTGCATCTTGCAAAATGTACTCCATTTAGTGAATTATGGTCACTCAAATTAAATCTTAGGCTACATGAACACAACTTGCAATCCAAATATGATTTCAGACACGAATTATAGAATCTCTGAACACTAATATTAGAGTGTTAACACTTAAATACACATCTCTTAACACTTAAGTCAGTCCCTAAGTCATAAAAGCAAATGTTCAACAAAGCTGATGTACTGTTCATTAAAACTCTTGAAAATGCCACACTTGTCTGAAGCTTTAATTTCCCGGTGCAGTAACTATATTCTCCCTTAAACGGCTTATAAAAACGTTGCAAGCCAGCATGTTTTCCGAGGTCAACACAGATCAAAAATGCAGGAACCAAAGAAAGTTGACACTATAAGCATGCTACTTGCTCTCAGAGATAGTATCACAGGCTTAATGCCCTCCAGGCTTAGAATTTCTTATTCATGCGCCCAAAGAAATTCAGAGTGGCAGAATGGGACAGGACAGCAAGACAAGGTGAGAGATGGCGGATAAGAGGTTTGCTAAGATTTGTTTCTCTTTCTCTGCCTCAGGTTTTTAAAAGCACATATTAATGCACCATACTTTCCGAGAGATAATGAAGCAGAACAGTGCATCTTAGTACCTTCAGCAGGCGTGCCAAAGCATGGCTTATGGGCCACGGGTGCACCCTACACAGGACTTTCAAGATGCAGAGTATGATATGCCCACTGAGCTGGGCTATATGACCCCATTTAAGGCAGCTTCCTATGCTTCCATGAAGGGGGGGGGGGAGTTCTAGTCCACGCTGCCCTCGCCATGACAGAGCAGGTCTTCACCTGGATTCTAACCTGTGTTCAATCAGATCCTTCCCCTGTTTTTCCTCTAATGGCACTCTAGCCTTCATCCCTCCTGTCTGCTTATCTGTAGCCCCCTGTCAAACAAGGGAGCCAACCTGCCTCCATGAAGGGGCAGAGAAGGGTGTTTCGGAATATTGTCAACTGCTGTTTCCACATCCCACACATCAGCCGGGCCTTCAACAGCGGAACCAAGAGTGGAGGCTGGGAAAGGCTCAACATTCAAGAAACCGCCAGGTGCCTGGGGCAAACCACGCTAACCTGTTGACAGTACGGGATCATTTGCCCGTGCTTCAGTGTTCCTGATCTACAAGGAAAGGGGGCATCTTTTACATCAAGAGAGGACTGAATAGTTACCCAGCGGCTCATCCTAAAGCAATGCATGCATGCACTCATTTCTCGTGTTGGCACTGTCTGCCAAGCCACCCTTCGCCAACTAAGAAACTCACAGGATTTGGGCAAAGTGCTTTTTAAAGGTTTCTATAGCCACTGAGGTCTGAAAAACAGAGGTTCTTTCCTCAAGCACCTTGGCTGCCCATTTTAAGTGCCTGGAGGGGAAAAAGCAGCCTAAAGCGACTTCTTGTGACACTGTGAATTCTGCTTCCTTCAAGCTCATCGGGATTCTGCAGCATTTCCATCCCAGTAAGTGCAGTGGATTGTAGCAGATTCCACCCATCCATTTCGGGGGGGGGGGGGGCGGAGGGGAGTAGCACATTTTCAAGTAATTTGTGCAAATTTCAGACGGTCTCTTGAAATTTGTGCAAATGGTGCCATAATTCTTAAATGTTTTTATGGCCAATCTTGTGCAAGTGCACATCAGTGCAAGTCTGCTTGTCCGCTTTACAGCCCCACAAAGGCAGATTCCCCTCCTGTAAATATCCTTGTCAGTTTCATTCTCTCCACACACTTTGTCATTTAGCCCAACAGGGCCGTATTTCATCCCCACTTTGGCAGTTCCCACTTGAAAGCGAGCAGGGGAAAATGGCTCTGCTAGTGGAAACAAAGCAGCACATGGGAAGGATGAAACTGACCGGCATGATGGGAATATCTGTAGGGCTACATAGCGGGCACAGGGGCTTGCAAGTGCACTCGCACAAGGCTGGTAATTTTTTAAAGAAATTAAAATGACACAAGTTACAAGAAATTCAAGATTTCCTGCAGCCAAAACTGCACGAAGTGTTGCTGTTTTTGGTTTTTAAATCCATGTATTGGCTCGATTCACTACAGGTCGCGTTAATGTCGGAGGGGTGGAAACAGACCAAATTCTGCAGGGCAGAACTAGAAAAATCCATTCCCACGAAATGGAAACCTCATACATTCCTATTTCTTGCTATTCACCCTGAGCATGAATGGAGAAAATTGGGGAACCAGGTTAAGGGCCAGATGAGAACTACTTCACATCTGGACAGGGCACCAGGAAACCACCAATGTGCCAAATTATGTACAACAACATATAGTTCATAGTTCACAGATATTTTCATACTTAATGGTACTGGAACAAGGAATTAAATTTAAGAGAAGGCAGCTTAGAAGGAGCACCAGCAAGTAGTCACTGTTTATTCATGTGGGAAGCCTACAGCATACAGTTCCACAGTGTTAACAAAAACTAGGTCCTCCTGAGAATTTTTAACCAACATTGTTTGATTACTACCAACCTCAGGCTTGAGATAAAAGTCAATTACTTAAATAAAAATGTTTTCTATCAAACAAAGGAAGCATGGACTGAAAGACTGCTTAAAATTAAAATAGCTGAATCCCCTTAATCGATGAGTTATAAAATGCATACAGGCAGGATTCCAACCATAGACCTGGAAATTTATTGGGGAAGAACAGCTCTAAGGAAGTAAACCAGATGATGTCCCCAAAGTGCTTAACTAAAGCACCAATGCATGTTTCATCAATGCGCATTTTATACAGCATTATCACTTATTTAATAGAAATATCTTCATTTCATGTCATATAAACAACACAATAGGCTAATTTGCATAATCAAAAGCCCAGCATGGCTTTATTTAGGTCCTGTTGGGCTGTGGCACAGAAGAACAGACATTCTGAATATTCAAGCTGAAATCAGCTTGTCATGATGTCTGAACCCAGTGAGGTGGTTTGCTGGCTTCAGTGATAAACCATCAACAATGTTAAAAAAGCACATGGGTTTTCACTGGTTTGCCAACAAAAGCAGCAATCCAGCTTCACCAGGTTCGGATGATACAACAAGCAGGCTGCAGCTTATAGTCCAATTTTGCCCAACAAATATCACAACCCATCACTGCTAAAATAAGCCCCTGGGGGCTGCGGTGATTATGCAATAGATCAATATGATCTTTTAAAGATATCATATTCTCAAAGAAAAAAGAAGTGATTTGTGTGGGCTGGGATGGGGGAGAGAGATCCATCTGAGAATTAATGGTATTGATGGCAAAGCTATGAATCCACAAGTGAAAAAACATAATGTAGCAAATCAGTCAGTCACACCGATTTTGAGATTGCAATCAGTATTAGAAAAAGCACTGTGCTTCAACAGCAAAAGGTGCGGTGGAAGAAAGAATTCCAACACACTCTTAATTGTAATTCCCAATGGAGAAGATACTGGTAAAATGTTATTCCACAACCTTGAATCTTTTTGTTCAAAGCCAGTAACTATGCACATATCTCCATATTTAAACATGATAATATTAAAACGCTTAAAAATAATCAGGTCCTAAACATTCTTAGATCATGATTATTCCTGCTCATCTTCCTACAGCATGCTGCATTTTCATCATATTAAGCTTGTTAAAAAGTTGCTTTGACAAAGCAACATCATGTTTTATTATCTGCTTAGTAATACCAGCTAAGATCACTTTATTGTTTTACTGAAGTTAATAGCATTACTCCCATATTTTAATAACCCTAGATTGACACAAACCTGCTGGATACCATCCAGAGTTCCAAACATAAAGGAGCCCAATACAAACTTTGTGAGAACTGGGAAATGAATTTTCTATTAGAGATCTGTGGTATTTAGAAATCAATCTAGAGTAGCTTTAACCTTTACAAAGCTTAGCCTATAGGTAAATAGTAACTGCTGTCATTTAAAAAAATAACAGCAGCAGCAAATTAGTATTTACAAACCATTTCCATTGTATGTCATACTAATCATTTCATATTTGTTAACAATACTGTATTTAAGTGAACTGTTGAAACAAATTATCACAAATAGTTAATTCCTAGTAACAAAAGCATTGGCTCACACACAAATGTAGCACAAATTAAGATCAGAAGAATATACAAGTTTTTTATTTTGCTGCTCAAGTCAAGAATCCATTAGTGTGTTTTCTCCATGGTGGCAGAAACCATATGCTTGGTTGCATAGAAAAAACCTAAAGCACTTGGAATTAGCAACTGCAGCATGGCTGCCCTTTGTTTCCATATGCTCAGTATCAGTGCAATGAAAAACTTTACCAAGGTTGAGAGACGCCAATTGATTTATATAGTACATCGTAGGTGCCTTGTAGTTCGAACGACTCTAAATTCGAACAAGCCAGTGTTTGAATGTTACAGTTGAGATTAAAATCTCTTCAAAGTTTGCGCAATGCTTCTAAGTGTGTTCACAGTGGAAAAAGTGTGGCTGCTGCGTAAACATCATCAGTTGTGCTGCGTAAACATCATCAGTTGTGCGCCCAAATCGTCTCTCACTGGGAAAGGCTCTCTTGGGTCTGTGCCTTTTCATCGCATGCCTTTCGATCCTTTCCAGTGCCTTTTCGGTGACTGCCTTCCTGATCATTCTCACTGCCTTTTAACTGCCTGCCTTCCCGATGGTTCTCACTGCCTTTTAACTGCCTGCCTTCTCGATCGTTCTCACTGCCTTTTCGATTCTTTTCTGCTTCACCACTCCTCATTAAAAAATTTAGATAGTAAAAGCAATTAACATTTGAGTATACGGTACCATACATATTTACATATTTCATTTTTTATCTTTAATTATATGTATTTGCTCTTTAAGTTTGTCAAGATGGGTATTGTTTGGGGTCTGGGAACAGATTAATTCACTTTCCATTATTTCCAATGGGGAACACTGCTTCGGACTTCAAACGATTCAGAGTTCAAACAGCCTCCTGAAACGAATTAAGTTCGAAGTATGAGGCGCCATGAGGTAAAATGCTGGTGATCCTATGCATCCTTGGATAACTATAATGCTTCGCTGACTTTAATTATACTTACTTCTATGTAAAGGACCAGAGCATATAGCATATTTCTTCAATAAGAGGAGGACCCCATTTCAAATAAGTACTGTAGCAATCCCATAAAGTTATTACAAAAGCAGTTTTAAACACAAATCCAATGGAATATTGTTTTTAGAAATAAGAACGCTTTTAAGGTAAATTTGGCCACTTATGTTCAGGCAGTAACATTTTAAAAGGCCAATTAGGATAAAAGCAGCTGTTAAATTACAGTTTCAACATACTTGATACATTAAATTATTTTCAGTCTTTAATTCTAAACACCCATTAGGAGGGACACCCCATAGAAACCAGTTAGCCTGACTTCTGAATCATCATGCATAGAACTGGGCTAAACCCCAATTCCAAATATGTTTTATGGAAGCCAGCCCCGTTGCTTCTTCTCCACAACTTCTATTTCTTCTTCTATTTAAGAAGAAGAAACACTGGACACAACTGGACTTATTCTAAAACAAATACTAAACATAAGTTCAAGCATGTTAAATCTCTTCAGATTTCCAACCTAATGCGCATGAACATACGCACCCCATAACCACCGTGAAGCTAACTGTGGATCGCTCCATTCTTGTCTACAGTTATTCCATTCCTGTTGCTTTGTTTGTTACCAGGTTTGCTTTTCAAATTGAAAATATGATGAAGCTGTCAGCAGTTGAATCTGCCAGCCCATCAAACTGTACACAGTAAAACAATGAGTAAGCGAGGGTGCTTAAATGATGGGCTGGCAGATTCAATGATGGGCTCCCATGGTCCTGATAAAAATTTGGGCAACAACCTTACCAAGCCCAAATGATTTGCAAAATCAGAGACACAGCAATGAAAATGAGAACAAACATTAGCTACACATCTCAGTATTTAAAGAAAAAAGTAGGCTTTTCCCTCTATTGTGAAGCATTGTTCTAGAAAAAAATTATCTAAAAATACAAGCTGTAATTTCTAGGTCAATCAGGTAGAGAAGGGCAATAGTAACAAAATGTAGTTCAGTATTATATAGACTGACAATATAATATTCTGGCTGCATATACTCTAGATAAACAAACTTCAATATTTTTGAGTTTGGAATCCTTTCAATATTTTACCATATTCCCTTTGTTCTTAATCTCCCCCATTCTACTCTTCATTTTAAGAAGACACATCATAGATTGAAGAGCAACTGCGTTCTATCCTGACAGCGTAAGGCCAATGCTATTTCAGGCAAACAACCTGGAGTTCCCTCATTTAAATCTGCTTTAAAGGTATTTCCAAACACACCCCAAAGGAAGATACGAATGTACTGTGAGCACTAATTCTAGCGCTCAGCATCCCTCCTCTTACACTAAATTACACTTAGTTTAACCTGGGCTATTAGTTACCCTTTCAAATATAAACAAAATAATGTCTTAAATAAACATACACCCCATGGGGCAGCTCACCAGGCAAAGACCCACCACACAAGACCTCTTTTTCACCTGCTTGCCAGAAAAGTTGAACTGCAAAAGCATCGAGAGCTACTTAGAAAACAACTAACAACTTATTCAAGTTCAGCTGACCTTCCCTGAAAAGATCCATAGGTAGCTGCCAGTCTCAACAGCTGACCCTTTCAGAGCAAAGTGAAAGTTGTCAATTACCACTCTAAGGACAAGACTCAATAAAAACGGGGTGTGGGGGGGGAAGCAGCCTTTCTTCTCAGACTCCAGCAAAAGCTGCAGTTTGGGCTGGAAAGCCGGGCTGGCGGAGGGCTGTTTGTTGCTCCCCTGCCAGCGACCAGCGACACCGGAGAAGCCAGGCTGCAAAAGCGTTTGAGGGATGCTAGAGTGCTGCGGGTGCGAATTCTGCTCCGCGGCACGACCCGCTTCAGGGGGAGTTACGAAAGAAAGAAAGAAGCCAAGAAAGAAAGAAAGAAAGAAAGAAAGAAAGAAAGAAAGAAA